>NW_015094509.1:12018831-12135591 GCF_001431845.1 Calidris pugnax
GAACAGCACCAACAATGAAATAAAAGGCTGTGGGGGGGGGGGGGGGGGAAACCAATGTACTAAGCAATTTAGTTCCTTCCTTTCCATCCCTTGGCTGCGCCCAGTGTGTTGCCTTGTCTAGTGCAGCACCTGTGATATTGTCCCATAATCGTTTCAATAGGTAAAAGAAATAAATCAGCATGCAGGTGTTTTTTCCAGTAAAGAGCCATCATTGATCTCAATATCACAACTGCTCCTAACTGATTTTTGGAAGGGATGCAGTTACTTGTGTTTCAGAGCTGATCTGCAAGCATCAGAGACAAGAATAAGCTCTTTTGGTGGGGCAGCTTATCCTGCTCCTGTCTACCAAGGAATGTCATGTACTTTCTTTTGAAGCATTTAGCAGGGGTACTTGTCAAACTGAGGTGAAATGAGAGGCTGGGATTCAGGATGGTGACTCCCACGGTCTCAGAAGCTAGCTGTAATCTTGCTGCTGATCTGCAGTCTTTAAGGATGCCAAATAATAGTGAAATGAGATGGCATAAAGATCATGTTTGAGTCTCCAATTGACACTCTCTTTCTTTCTCAAGTTCCCTTACACCCAAATGTGGTTTTGGTTTTTATTTTACTACCCTATTATTTACTGAGCACATGTATCCAGGTCATAACTATTAATACAGCTTGAGTTGTTCAAGACAAATTATTCTCTGAAAAAAAAAATAATAAAAGTGTTGTCTTGGGTAGAGGCCAAAAAGAAAATGGCAAATTGGAAGGAAATAGCTCACAATTCATGCAGAAAAGGAAAGTTAAGGAATAAGTGCCTGCCTTGCAAGGCTCCACAATGGGCCATTGTCAAATGATGCCAAATCCCATACATCATCTCCCCTGGAAGTGAATAAAATTGAATTTGCTTTAAAAAGAACCATTACCCAAAGCTCCACAGGGGGAAAAGAAGCTGGAAGAAGCTGTGATGCAGTTGTCTCCCACTAAGCCTTTGCTGGAACTTTCTTTTGTTGGGAGAGGAGCTCCAGTCAGCCTCAGAGGAACTGCTTACTGAGAATCTGAAACCACACAGATCCCTCGAGATCTTCAGGGATGATCAGCACGGCTGAGTTAGATGGTGATTGGCATGTAGCCAGGGCTGGGTTTTTTAGAAGTGTTTAGATGTCTCACTAAAAATGAAAAAGGTACCAATAATGACTAGTGAAATAGTGGTGAGGAGCTGGAAGGACTCAGAGCCTCTTGAGTGATAAGGAGGCACCATCACCTGTGGGACAAGACCTGCCCCCTGATTATTGCTTCAGTCAGCACTGAATAATGTTATACCCAGCAAATCAGTTCAGTCCAGTGTCTGAGAAGTGTCCTCTGCCAAATGCTCCACTCCTCTAACAGACTGGGACTCCCTAGGGCAGGTAAATAAAATTATCCATTGGTATCTGCATAAAAGAGGCACATTATCTCCTTATGATGGGTGTTCCTGTGAGAAGAGAGTGTTCCAGCTTTCATATCTATTGACACTGGACAGATTTTGAGGCTATTGATCCCCATGGGAGATTGGGGTTGCTCCTGCCATAGCACTGGGCTCTACTCCCTACTACGTGGGTCACCCAAATACCTAATCTGTTGTGAATGCCTCATGTGTTACAATATCAACTTTATAACTACCTCCCCTAACTCACTGCACTGTTTCACAGTGCCTTCACCTAGGAATTTCCATCTCCCTTAGTACTAAAGTTTGAGAGTGCTCTGTGCTCTGTCCTCTGTCAGGCCTCTAGGAATAGGACTCATCTCACCTAATTTCAGAGGTCAGCCAGGTGCATGTGTGTATCCGAGTACTTCATTCTGGTCTCCCTGTATAGACAGTGGAGATGGTACATTTAGAACCCAATGTATCTGACAGTTTAGATGTCTCCTTTGAGATGGAAATGGATCATAGCTTTGCTGTACCTATTCTTGTCACTGACTATAAAGGGAATAGCTCAGATGTACATCTAGTCAGCTGAATCCCATTAATTGAGCCTTGCTATTGACTCAAATAGGCTTTTGACCGAAGCCTCCTACATGGCTCCTGCACAGAAGGGCACCACTGCAGCATCCAGTTGGAGGCTGATGGGGACAAACACTGAATGCTGCAGGATGGCAGCTGAAATTACCCCAGTGGTTGCAGGGTAAGAGGTGCCTTGAGCTAACCCAGCAGAGATGCCAAAGACATCTCTGGGTATGTCCAAAATTGCAGGGGTTCAGGAGTTTTTTCTGGGGTGCAGAGTGAGAGCTCACCCACAAATACAGATGGCTGCAACCTTTCTTGTCTCAGGTAGATAATTCAGCCTCAAATTGTTTTTTAAAAGCATGCGGAGGCAACTGCATCACTCAGTCTTCCACCTACAGCACGAGGCCTAGATGCTGGATTGTGAGATTGAGTTTCCCCTTACTCCTGAAGGACTTCACACCCAAATCTCTTGCAAAACAGGAAAGGGTCACCAAGAGCCAATTCTCAGGCATGGGATGGGAAAGGGACTTTTCCAGCCTCTGTGAAACTACATGGCTGGGTAGCCAAGGCAGAGATGGACGGACATGTGGGAGTGCTGCTTGAGCTGAGGTGTTAGGCATGCCTGAGTTCTGGTCCAAGATCCCAGGAACCTCTCTGTATTTTGGATTTAAACAGCTGCTGAATAAAATACACATCATCATCCCTGGGTGGAGACTGTCCACCTCTGGTTTTGATTTTAGTGGGCTGGTTTTGCGGCACAGACCCTAGCCACAACGTCATATATAACATTGGTTGAGAAAAACATGAACGTGTAAGAAATATTTCTTTGTGAGTCCTATAGACACCAAGAGGCCAATCAAGTCCAAGGAAGTGACAGCACCACACTCTAGCACAGCACAGTTAGAGGAGAAGTGATACCCCCTGAGGCTGCTCCAGAGGCATGCAACCAAATAGACACTGGAAGATAGCAAGCCAGAACACACCGAGGGAAATACACTACCTGTATTTCCCAAAGATCTTTCTATACGCCACCAATAACTATCAGGCTTCCCTTCCAAATTTTCAGAGCTGATCTACTCGGGAACAAAACTTCTGCTAATAGGCAGGTCTCCAGCACCACAGAAAAACCTTAGCAAGACCAAAGGCAAAATACTAGGGTATTTGACACTTTCCAATGATGCAACACCACCCTTTTTTTTCTTAAGCACTGGAAAATTACCAGTTAATGATGCAGCTAATCCACAGATACAGTGTTTTCAGCATCCCTGTGAGTCTTTCAAGTCTGCATGTTGTCCTAAAAGATATCCTCCAGCATAAGCTGAGACAGGTGGGTTCATAAAGGAATTTCAGAGAGGGGTTCTGTGGCCTAAATATACCTACCCCTTCTCACATTCAGCTCTTTTCCGTCTTACTCTGAGGAAGAGGAAATGATCACAGCATCCAAATCAGATTTGTGGAGGTGTGTTGGTAAACAAAAAAGGTAATTGTTGCCTTGGAGAGTGGGTTTGTGCAGATTCATTTTTATTATTATATATTATCTCTAAAGCTGCTGAAATTAAGCTGTATGCCATTATTTCTAGCTTGTATATCTTGCGTAAAGGAAGGAAGTGGAACTTGCAAGTTAGCCTCTGTGATTTCAGCACAAGCTGAGAACACAAAAAAGCCAACCCGGGAATTATATTTGCTCTTTAAAAAAAGTTTATTGTTTAAACCCGAGAAGCCCACCCTGGAAATGTCTGTCTTAGATCCTCCTTTCATCAAAGTCAACAACAAAATTCCTGTTGACTGATGCAGTTAAAGCTGTACCCGGTGGATTTCTGTCCACTGACTTTTAAGTATTTGTCACTTGGGAATGGAAAAAAGTATGCAAAGTTGTTTTTTTATGTAGTGACTATTAAGATGAGCAATACAAAAGGACATTTTCTTGACTGTTTTCCCTCTAGCAGTGGTCTAATTTCTGTTAAAACTTATCTTTAAGGTTTGGCAGAGAAAGGAGAGCAGGACTCGGTGCCAGTCAGGGTGAGCAGAAGGGCCAGATTCAGCAGTGGTGTAACACCAGTTTGCTGGCTCTGCTCCAGAGTTCGAAGAGCAGCCCTTAAACATGCTTTTGGTTTAGGGCAGCGCACTGTAGAGCACTTCCATAAAAGTTTTATTACCTGCTATTAAGCCATTGTTGACAACAGCTGTTGAGTGTAATGTATTATCCATACTAAAACACTGGATTTCTCCAGAACTTAACAAGAGAAAACAAAGCGTTACGCTGAGAGGGGCAGACGATTTCCAGGCTGGTTGAGACCAAGGCCACCAAAAGCAGCAGTCAGCTGAGGGTGACTGATGGGAGGAAGATCTGCAGCCTCTGCTCTGAGTCACTGGGGGCCCTGCAGAGCCCCAGGAAACCAGTGGGAGATAACAGGCTTGCCTTCTGCATTGAAGAGTGGCAGGAAACCAAAACGCAAAAGGTTTTATCTCCGCTAAAGCCTCCCATTTCCGATGTTGAAAGGTTTGCTCCTTGCAATAAATTTCAATTTTAATGGTGCTCTGAATCTTTTTGCTTTCCCTGGCCTAGGAAAGGGAAAGTGGAGACTTATCAGTACAGTTTGTTCCCTGCTAATTCGTTCTGAGGGCTCTGCCTTGCCTGTGGAGAAAGGGTTTAGGTTCTCCCTCTCATCCTTGCAGAAAATAGTGGGCTTTTTACTGGAGGATTAATTTATACCACTGCAGATCACAGCATACTCAAAGGGGAAAAAAAAAAAAAAGAGGAAAAAAAAAAGAAAGAAGAGCTCTACATTAGATGCTTGTGCTAAGTGTTATTGGCACACGACAGCAGGCCCACAGGCTGGCAGCAGCCTCTCCTGCCAGCCCTTGCCTGCTTGGCTGCCTGTCTGTGGCAGCCTCGGCAGTCACATTCCCAGGCACATGGTATGCAGGACAGAGATGAACTTCAGGTTGGATTATTTCGCTCTTCAAGTGCAAGGCTCGGTGGAAAGCATGGCTGCAACCAGACACTCAACTATCACAGTGCTTCTCTGAAAAGCTTTTTGCTAAACGGTGCTACAGGCAGTGTTTTTTTCCAGCTAGAACAGAGGCATTAAATCCCATCACTAAATAATGCTTTCTCCACAATTTTCCTCTTCTACATGTATTCATATGCTGTATTTGAGAGACAGGAGTCAGACGCACACATACACGGTGAGGAGATTGACGTATAAACAGGTGATTGAACTGAAATGAATCTGTTCAAGCAGCTCCTGACACCCTCTCATCCACCCTCTGGCTCTGATGGTACCTTCCCCTTCAGTAGAAGATGGATCACAGTCCCACTCAGCCTTCGTATGTGACCACCAGGCTACATGGTTTTATATTTTGAACTCTCTCAGAAAGGGTTGCCATATTAGCATTTAAAAATAATCAATATTTTATGAAAGAAACTCATGAAATCATGAGAGTAAAAGAAAGAGAGGGAAGACAAACGAGAAACTTTTGCCATCTGCTCAGGCTGCATTACTTTCTGCTCAGTTATTCTTCTCACTCCCAGAGAAAGCTGCTAAATCCTAAGATCTACAAACCACTGGTGTTAAGATGGTGCAGTTGTTTCACAAGCACTGACCTCTGTTAATTGCAGCAACCAATTTCACTTCTCAGCAGTGTCTCCCTGGCCTATGAGGCAAGAGTCATTGTGTACAGCACACAGCCAGTACTGGACTGGATTTCACCACAGGTTTTAACTTCCAAGGGTTTGGGGATCAAAAACCTCAGAAATGCAGTCATAGTATGGGCAAAGGAGGTTCACCGTGTTTCAGACTGACAAAAATCCAGGCTGTAACATCAGTGGCTGCTTAACCAAAATTGCCTCAAAGGTTTGCTCAGAAAGCAAGTGCCAAATCACTACTTTCATCACCGAAAATTGCATGAGTATTTCTACTGACGTTGCAAGGGGGTTTTATCCCTTTGTCAAGTTGTTTAGATAACTAAAACTGATTTCACCAACTCTTGTTTCAACAGACACTGAACTGAAGTTGCTGGAGACAAACCTAGACCTGGCTTGATAGCCCTGGGAAGCAAAGTCTGCTTTTATCCATTAAGGCAGCAGTAATGCAAGCATCCCCACACTGCCTCTGGATGCTGGTAGACTTTAAACCACTCATGCTATTTCCAGAAAATATCTCAGACGCAGTCTTGCACTAAAACCTTGGCTCCAGACCTCCCGAATACAACAGAAATCAATAGGATTGTTTGTGCCTACTGGGACCTTTTTAGGAACTGAATGCATTCATTAATTGTTAAGGCTGAAACATGAAAGATGAGATTTCTGGATGCTATACAGTAGTCATATAAAATATTGTCCACATATTTCCTTAGTGCCAAGAGTATCTTTTATAATGTTAATAAAATTAATAGCAAGTCATAAAGTGTAAACATTCCATGAAGGAACTGAAGATCTATGTGAAGAGGGAGGGATAGCTCGTTCAGTTTTCTGTAAATAGAGAAGTAATTCTGTATGGATAAACCACAAGAGGTTTCAAGGGTTTTCTGAAAGGGTTGATGTGATGCCTGTAACTGGGAAGACTGTACTCGGTGACCCTTTGTGAGATGCTTGCCTTTCACAGAATCCTTTTGAAATAATGAACAAGCCACTGAAGTCGTATGTGCATCTCGTTCCCAATTTACCAAAAAAATCTCCAAACAACCAACTGTCATACCTCAGAGCATTTCTGTGTACCTTGCTTTTGTGCTTAGAGGGGGCATACCAAAACCAGAACACAATATAAAGTTGTCATACACTCATTTCTTTTCTTTCTACCCCTTTTCCTTCTTACCTTACTCCTGCTCCTCTGGCTCCTAAGATCCGTAGTCACAGTCTGGTGTTGGTGGGGGAGTTTCTAGCACCTGGAGTGCCTCTCTGTAGGAGTACGATGTCCATGTTGATGGCTTCCTCTCCTTTTCTCCAAGATCCACCTGGGTCACCCTTTGGTGACACACCACACACCTTTGTTCTTTCTTCACCAGCCTGCAGCTCCACTGGTGCCTTTTACATATGTTAGATACTATTCATTGTTCTCTTTGTTACCCCTAAACCCAGTTTTCTTCAGCTGCAGCTCTGTATTTCTTTAATGACCATTAGAGAACTGCTTACAGCTGTGGGGTCTCCTGCTTACTTCCTGCTATCTACCTACAGCTGTGTCACACAACGTAAAAGACATCAGCCATAGTCACCTGAACAATTAGAGAACTTGCTGTCACAGTTAGACTGAGTAAACCAGAGCTTGTGGGCAGGTCAGGTGGGGTTCTGACAGGGCAAGCCTGACAGACCTCCGTCTTGAGGCCTTACAGACTCGTATTGAAGCTTATGGTCTGTTACAAGTGATGGCAGTACTTTAGTCCAGTGCTACATGGTTATAAGAGTCCCCTGATGTCCCAGTGCTATGGTATGGGGATGTGCTGCCTGTCCCAGTGAAAGCAGAGCAAGAGCAAAAGCAACAGCAGAAGCAGATGATATTTTTTATGACCAACACTATGTTTTGAGGGAAACTGCTTCTGCTGTAAATATTGAAGACCAAAATTAAGCTGGGAAAAAAAATAATACCAAAAACCAAATGTGAAGACTCTGGAATGACTCCACAAAACCTGCAGGGAAGTGCCTCATAACCTGGAGGGAGCATATAACTTGGAAAAAACACTTGAAATACCACAGCCTATAAAGTCTTGAGGCATCAGGCCTTCAGCTTACAGGAGTTTGCTCTGCAGCCTCTCATCCCATGTTTATAAATCATGATTTCCAGCTTTTCTAAGTCAGCCATCAAAACAAAAAATGCTGTAAAACAAACTGGAGAAAGATTACAAAAATGCTTCCTCCAAAATACGGCTCTGAGGACCCTAAAATCATGGTTTATCTCCCACACCCACATTTTATGTAAAATATGTCTAGCTTAAGGAATTACTTTTACCATCCTCCCCCAGGGCTGTGAGAGCACCCTGTGCTTGGCACCACGGTGGTGGTAGACGGGAGCTGGCACGAAGGAGGCTTCGCGCGGCAGCAGGAGGTGACTGGCAGGGCTGGAAGCTCTCCTTCATGCTGGTGGGAAGGTTTCTGAGTAACACGGAGTTTCATGCTGTAAGCTGGGGGCAGCCTCTTGTAATACTGAGTGTTATACATTTACATAACAAAAATAAAGGAATGTAATAGCTGAATACTTGATATCCTGGTTTTAATAGGAAGGAAAACCACAGCTATGTTGTGCAGCCAAACATGTTCTGCAGGCAGACCAAAAATGTGAAGATTGCCTCTCTGAGCCAGCTATTGTGTTTTAAGGCAAGAGGACAAAGATTTACAATCCCTACCCCGATCTGTGAACGCTTGTCTTCCTACAGTGTCAGGGTCAGATGAAATGCAACACTTCCATAACTGGTGTTTCTCCATAGACCATGAGAAACATCCGAAACTAAGGACTTGTCACTGTAATTTTTGCCATACCCTACCTTTGACTCATCCGAGACAGATCTGTATCTGTCCACCACAGTAGTCATAGCTATCAGCAGAGATGTTTTTAAAGTTCCTCTCATTGTGTTATTTGTCAGACACAACCATTAAGGGATCATTAGCAGATAAATACTGCTTGAAATCATGTTCAGATGCCACTAAAAGGGCCTGCTTCAACTTCTACCTATACCCTAGTATTTTTATGTTTACCTGAGGAACTATGCTATTCTTGAAATAAAGTTCTCTTGAAACTTAAAGTGAAGTTTTTCTTACAAGTTAAAGGGAGCAAAATCAGAGGAAAATCAGCTCATAAGAGGCATCATAAAAACCTGAGTAGAGAGCTGAGAAAAGGACTTGCAAAGAGATCTCATATGAGCAGTCTGCAAGTCCCCTTTTGTAATTATTTCGGTATCAGGAAAAGATGAGTCCACTTCTTGTTTGCACACTCAGGGTATGACCCTTTGGAGTGATAACTGGTCATTTTTACCAACTCTATATTAGGTTTGATATTGACTATAAACAACTCCTTGTTCCTCAAAGTGGTGCTGGTAAATCTCTGTGAGATTTCAGGTCAAGTTAAGCTGAGCTGTGTCATACTGAAAATAAAAGTAGATTGTAGTATGCCCAGGACTAACTCTCATTAGTTCTCTGGTCCAACAACCAAGTTGTGTGAATCCTGGAGTGGCAGAAGGTGGAGTTGGAAATACCTAAGCACAGAGTAAAGGCAGGGAGGAACTATCTACCTCTCCTGGCATCAGTTTAGAGCCAGGCTGCAGACCTGCACCTTAAGGGCAGGTCTGCTGTGGGATTCCAGTGCTGTGCCAGGAACATGTGCTGGCTTCAAGCACCACGCTTTAGAGCTGCCCAGCTGGAGCAGCTCACATGTATCTCCTTAGCAATTAAGCAAGGCCTTGGTGCATGTGTACCCTTAGTCTCTGTTAACTGCCTCTATAAATGTTGAATCTCCCATCATGCAGCTGTGAACAGTTATTCTCAGTGATCACAGGCATCAGTCAGGCTTTAATCAGTAAAAATGCATTGGCATCTGAAGATTTAATTAGGGATGTCTGGTACTGCCTAAGTCCTACCTGGATCCACAAACTAGGTGATCCTCTGCCTACGTTGGCAGAGAGGCACAAACTAGGAAACCTTTTCAGAATATACTGCCCATACTGTTAATTGTCCCCTATTCCGTACACAATAATCAGGTATTCACCGGCCAGAGAGAAGCACCAGGTCAGGGCACTGCTGTACTGCTGTGCAGACCCACACTCTAGACACTGCTTCCACAAACCCTGGAGTTACTTCTGCCTCTGCCTCCACACTTATTTAATTGTTCCCATTCACAGCTTCAGCCTCACAACACACACAATTGCTTGTTCTGTGCTTTGTAGCAACACGTGCTTACGCATCTGTAGGTCCTATTGCCTAGAGCCAAGTCCAGAGAGCAGATGGTCTCCAGCTGTATCATTGTGTGCTCTGGTTTCATCCATCTTTCCCAAGCTGAACTGGGCTTGTTCGCGTGGGGTATCTCAGGGTAGGCAGGAGGCTGGCAGGGACACTCCGAGCACCCACAAGCAGAAAAGCAGCACGGTCAACGTAGGATGCAGCCTTTTCCCACCAAGAACCACTGCATCAGTCCTAAGCATGGAGGTAGACAGAGCATTCCCCTAAAGGGGTGGGTTCCATTACGCTGTGGTTTTGACGGTGAGCCATTCTGGCCGCTGTGCTATGGAAGAAGTGTGGTGGCAACTCTGGTGTCCCAGTCAATAGTATCCCTCTGGCAGAGGGGATCCCTGCAGACTCAGCTGAGAAACGAGCTTTGCGTTGCTTGTCTCCATGTGAAGAGGCTGCTGTGATTAAGGAGTCACTTACTGCTCCTGCTGAGCAATGAGCAACGTCACTGGTCCGTGGCTGATCTATGCCACTCTGTCTGCTGTGCCTCACAGATGAAAAGCATGAGTTTAAGCACTTTAGTAAGCTCTGTTAAAAATTAGGCCATAGTATCTGACCTGACTTTTCTATCAGCATTTTCTGTATGTAGTCCTTACGTGAAAATAATTGATTATAATAGACTTAGTTTGAGGTACTGTGAATATGAAGTCCACACTGAATTTAAAAACTTGTGGGCATGATCAATTGATTTTCATGTTATTTACTCTGATAGAGTTCTGTGTGTTCTCTGCTTATAATCAAAGAAATTAAAAACTGCCATTACAATGCTTAGGTAACATGTCGAGTGCATGTTAGGAATTTCATCCTCTCTCAGACAAGACCTGAAACAGAGACAAGACACATCAATTCTGGCTTTGATGTGCCATCACAGTGAACACAGGTTGGGACCCTCAGTGGTTCAGAAGATATTTTTGGATCACTCCTGACTAGCTGTTGTTATAACCTGCAGCCACTGTGAATCCTGCAGCCTGAGTCATTACAACTTCTTCTGTATGTGAACAACTTCTACCTTCTAAAGGGGTATGCCACCATCAGAGCCTGAGCCTGACCCTGAGGTTTTGCAATGCTCAGTGGCTCCTATATATTCAGGCAAAAAGCCTCCAGCCCTTTGTCCTTGCTTCAGTAAGTTTAGTCATTCCTGTATTTACAGCTCCAGTAACACAAGTGCTTTATTACAAGAATACTCAGAATTTGAGGAATTTTTCTTGGTAATAGTACAGAACATGTATTTATAGAAGAACTTGTAGAGAAAGGTGCAGCTTCAGTTAGCAATAACCATGTTTGCAATTTATTTGTTTAAAATAAATTGAAAAAATGGAATTGGTTTGCTACCTGATGTTCCCAGTTGTGTTAATATGGCATTGAAGGAAGACAGAAGGAAGCACAGAACGTCACAATGTTACAACTTTACTAAAACTGTGCATTGCAAACCTGGGGAATAGTATTTGGATTGTAACTTGAAGTGAACTAGAAATATCCTTAAAACGTCCAAACATCTTTACCTCTGCTGTCCAGAGATGAGACCCCAGAGCCATTCCATTTGTCTTGAGAGGGTGCTGGCATCAGCACATCAAGCATAGAGAAGGAAGAAAAAGGAGAGATAAAGAAATTATGACTCTGAAGAAGCAACTATTTTTTTTTTTTTCTCTGTCTTTCCTGGACACAAATGCCTACCTGCAACCCTGAGGCACTTCTGTGGGACTGGGTTTTGCACAGCCATGTTTTTTGGATGGGAACGATGGGGTTACATTTCCTTCCCTAAAAAGTGAGCCAGAAAGAAGCCATTGTGTGTACCTTTTGCCCAGTGGCCCAGTGGAGGGAGACTGTGTCAATTCCTTGCACTATCTAAGGTGATTTAAAGTAATTTTTCTTTTTCTTGCCTAGAAAATGCCTTTAGTACAGGGAAAGGCTGAGTGAGAGAAGCAATATGTGCTGGTGTCCCTGAGGCCAGACCATTACAGCCACAGCAGTAAGAGCAGCAACACACCTGTGAGATTTGGATAAATTGTTGTCAGCATGTGTCAGACACTCAGCGCACCTCTAAAAGCAGACCTCTGAGATGACTTTTCAGGGGTATGCTTAGCTGCAGCTCCTTGTAGATCTTCTGCTCATGCAGCTGCTGGTTCCTACCTCCCCCATTGTGGATACAACTATTTGGGCAGAAACATAGCTCAGTTGGAAAAATAACCATTTTCTGTTATGTTTTATTTTCAGTCTAGATCAGTTCCCTGTTCATCACTTGGACTTCTAAATGTGGTGTCCTCACTTGGCAGGTAGGAATTGCAGGAAAAGGAAGGGAAAAGAGTAGCATCATCTAGTGTCCTGCATTTTCCTGTGAAAGCATGGAGACCAAGGGATAGATTCATTTAACCCAAGTGGTTCACCTAGATTTCCTTTACAACAGATGAAGGGACATAAGCAGCCACACCATATGACCCATTTCATCTTAAAGCAATCAGGAAAAATTGTACCCTACATGTGCACATTTTCCATAAGGAGAATTACAAGTGTCAAGCACACATGTAGAGATGTAAAAGCAGATAAGACCAGTCATGTTCCTGCAATCTTTCAGGACCTCAAGACAGTACTGGATGGGCTCTTGGGACCACAGGTGTGTAAGGTTCACCTAACTGCTATGAGGTGCCAAAGCAATTTTGCATGTTGCCCTTATTTTCCTCATCACACAGTAGATTAGAAGGATTTTCATGCACCACCACAGGATGGGGGCCAACTGGCTGGGAAGCAACTTTGCAGAGAAAGTCCTGGAAGTGGGGACAGGAGGTTGACCATGAGCCAGCAATGTGCCCTTGCAGCAAGAAAGCCAGTGTATCCTGGGGTGTATTGGGCTTAGTGTTGCCAGCAGGTCAGGGAAGGTAATCCTTCCCCTTTACTCAGCACTTGGGAGGCCCATCTGGAGTGCTGTGGCCAGTGCTGGGCTCCCGAGTACAAGAGAAACAAAGACATAATGGAGCAAGCCCAGTGAAGGGTCAAGATGATGATTATGGGACTGAAGCATCTGTCATACAAAGGGAGGCTGAGAGAGCTGGGGATGTTCAGGCTGGAGAAGACGTGGCTCAGGATCCTCATCAGTGTGTAAATCCCTGATGAGGGGTGGGTGTAAAGAAGAGGAGCCAGACTCTTCTCAGTGGTGCCAGGTGCAGGGACAAGAGGTAACGGGCACACACGGAAATAAAGAAAATTCCATTTCAACATAAGAAAAAAATAATTTTACTGTTTGCTTGGTGAAACACTGCAACAAGTTTCTAAGACAGATTGTGGAGTCTCTATCCTTGGAGATATTCAAAGCCTGACTGGACATGGCCCTGAACAGTCTGCTGTAGCTGACCCTGCTCTGAGCAGGAGGCTGGACTAAATGATATTCAGAGGTGTCTGACAGCATCAAGTACTCTTTGATTCTGTGATTTTTTAAATACCTGGTTTTAAAATATTTTTCCTTCTCATTGTCATTGCTGAGGAACACTAAGCTTTTCTGACTGTCTCAATGATACATGAGGAACAGTCAACATGGTTCACTTTGAAGAGTTAGTTCAACTTTGAGTTTTCTGAATGCATTATCGGTGATTTGGGGTATGTGTTTCATTCTTACATTTATCTTGCTGATGAGAAGCTTCATCTCCATTCTAACATACATATTTGTCTAGAAATATCTTTGGGCTTTAAAAGTTAGCAAAGAGATCATAAATAAACACTGAACATCATCCTTTGCTATTTTTAATGTTTTGCTGTTATGGAGTCTGGTGGTAAAATCACTCAAATTTTTTCAACTTTTAAGGAGAGATTCAGAACAGACCAAAGCAGTCAGAGTGCACTGGCCAGCAAAACCATGTTTGCATTGCCAGAGCAGCACAAAACCAGCCAAGCCTTACTTGTCTTTAGTTTGCAAAAGTCTCATTTCCTTAGCTTACTCTGTTATAAATACCAGTATTTTGTGAGGAGCAGAATAGTTCTAGTTTCTCTTGTTCACATGTCCCTGATTCATTACAAAACATACAAACTTCAGAGAGCTCAGGGTGGTGGCAGGATGCCCACAAGAACATGGGTGCTGCTAGCCCAAACCCAGGCTGGCTTTTCATCAGGGATCACCCAAGATCACAGGCTGGCAGCAGAGATGGCAGAAGTGGCAGCTCTTGGGAACCCAAGGGAGAAGTGGGGAGAGAGAAAAGATGTGGGGTAGGGGCTTGGAGGGCACAGAGGTGAGGTATAGCCAGGAGGAGAGCTTGGTTGGTGTCTGCACTTCCAGAGCTCCAATGGAGTTTGTCAGCACAGCATGAGCACAGAGGCCATGTCCCTGTCCGTTTCCCAGTGAGCTGGTGGGGACCAAGGAGCACCCCAGGGCCTGAGTCCCACAGTACCTCTGGGATCCAGGTCTGCCCTGCACTCTCCATTAACCCAAACAGTGCAAACTGTCTTGTGCTGTAACTTTTACCCCCACAGAGATTTACTGTAAGTTGACCCATCAAATCCAAAGCAGGTAGCACAACGTATGTTTGGATAAAACCTAAATCCCCCTGGTCGTTACAATGTAAGTGAAGAGTAGTGTCCACATTGACTTCAAGCCCAGCAGGACAGATTGAGAAGTCCTCAAAATATAAATGTTTCCAGTGGCAGCTGTCAATGATTTATAAACCATTCTCCATCCACATTGACAACTAGCACATGAATAATAAAGAATACACTTAAGACGAAACATTTTGTACAATTACTGTTTCCTCAGATGGTCATATTATGTTACTCAGAAATGTAGTCTATTCTGTTGCTTAACTCTGCTCTTGTGTTAACTCAAATGACTACTTTTGTCACCAGTTGGCTAAACTAATCCAGAGCGTGGAAAACACATTTCCTGAGCTAATGGCAGGAACAAATAGTCACAAAAGAGTGAACTATTTACACGTTTCTCCTTTGGGATACAAAGTTCAGAATAATTACCACAAACACAAAAGATGCTGTACTAGAGTTTTAATTAAAAACAAAAACAAAGTAAAATACACATAATAATTTTGAGTTTGGGAAACAAAAACAAGTCCTATTCTTTTTTGCCACACAGGCTAATGACTTGCTTTAATGTGATGCATTTGTATCACTGAAGACATTTATCTCAACCTTTTATAACTAAAGAACTCCAACTTTGAGGGAAAAAAATCCACGGGCTGTTTTGTATGGTCTTCCAAGTGTTGGTTAGCAGTTTAAAGGAAGGGAAATAAATAAACGAAGTACTTCACATTCAGATAAACAAAATGAAAATACTCTGCAAAAATTATAATTTTACAGCTGTATTAAAAATATTATTTAATCTTGAGATGTGGGCAGAACACATCCTGGCCAGCTGCTTGGAGTTACGCCTGCAAAGAGTTTTAAAATCAGTTCAGTGCAGCTTGAGACTACGTTTTGCAGTCATGTTAGGGTGAAGGATCACCCGGCAAGCTGCTTGTAAGCTCAGTTTTGAATAGGAAGTGCAATGGACTCTTTTGCCATCAGATACCCCTGGAAGACAGAGTCTGCCAGGGCAGTGTCTGCACCATGCGCTGGTGGTAATGTGTATCACGCTGGCATCCACCAGGTACAACTGGCTGAAGAGATGCTTTGCTCTTTTTATTCCTTATAACACTCTGACAAGTGGAAAGAAGACATTTCAGTCAGACTGTAAAAAGGTCTTATGTTTCTTCTGACACACAGCCACACATGGGCACACCCTGCCACTCTGAAAATGAAAAAAGCCCATTAAATGAAAGGACTTACAAGAAAGGGCCATCAAAGAACCTTAAATATTAGGTAGATATTTTACTGAAAAAAAGCCAAGTCAACTTCAGATGTGCATAGAGTTATTACACAGCTTTACACATGAACAAGGAAAAATCCTCTGAATGATCCCTTGGGAAGGCAGCTTCTCTCCCAGCATGAGCCCAGCTGTTGATAGCCGAGGCAGCATGTGAGTTTTATTTATCTTATATGAAAAAGGGGAAATGTAGCCCCTAGAGTTAAAAAACCCAACAACAAACCAAAACTCCAAACCACCAAAACCCAAGGAAGAGATGGAGTGACTGTGGTCCCCAGCATGCAAGGTAAAATTGTCCGTCCTTCCTTCCTTCTTTCCTTCCCGTTCTGTCATGCTGTCTTGCCCCAGGACCATCTGGTCTACCCTTCACAGCACAAAGTCTGCCCATTTTTTTTCTTCATAAAACATATATAAACTTGGTCTGGGAAGCCTGACCGCACAGCTGACACCAGCTGTGGGGTTGGAGCTGGGGGAGAGACCCCATCCGTGTCTAAAGAGGGAACTATGTGGATGAATGACCATGGCATGCAAGTGGACGAGGGCTAGTGGCCAAGGCTGAAGCTACCCTTCCTTCCCCTTACTCAGAAAGTTCTTAAAAATAATTAGTTTAGTTTTTTGCATGGTATTTTTGCCATACTTATCCTATTTATGGTGATTTTTCCGGCTGAGGTTATGAACCACAAATGTTATATATTGCAGATTTTGGGCTAGCCAAATCTGCAACTTTTTTGCCTTCATCTTGGATTGAAATTCCTGGAAGTGGTGACACAGGACTAACAACAGATGTTTGTGAAGCTCTAAAACAGTTCTGCTTAAATCTCTGGGCAAGGTCATGGTCAGACCAAGAAAGCACCTGGGTTGGCAGGTAGCTAAGCAGCAGGTCTGGCGGGGACAGTAATAACAACCTGACGAGGGGTCTGCTCGTTGCTTCATCCTGATATGGAGGATAGAGCATACAGAAAGGAAGTCTGGATGTTTTAGAAAGCGAGAAGGATATGAGAAGATATGAGAGGTCCTGTGATTTGAAGGAAATCCACGTGTATGTGACATAAAGTCTCCTTCTCTGGGAGAAAGGTAAAACCCCAAAGCATAATCAGGAGTGGGGAAGGATGGAAGCACTGGGGAAGGTGTATTTTATTGTTTTATCTGGAACTACAAATTGTATGAGTTGCATAAAGAAAGGAAACATTAATTTATTACAAATGCTAACATAGTTTGTGTGGCTATGAGACATCATGTTTCTTAATTGAAAACTAGATTTTCTGTCTGGAGTGGAGCTGTAAGAAAAGGCCAGCTACTGCTGCCCTAAAGTTTTGCCAAAAAGAGGACAAACCAATTGGCTCAAACCAATTACCTCCTACGTAAATTCCACTGATGTGAAGAACAAGGCCTTTTCTCTTGGGAAGGACATCAGGGTTGAGGCACATAAAAAATAAAATAAAATAAAAAAATTCTTCCATTAAAAATGTGGAAGGAACTAATTTTATCTTAGGAGAATGAATATGCAACATGCTACAGGAAATGAAGAGTTAATACAGAACAGATTTCAATAGTTACCAGGCTCATTATATTGGAGCAAAATTAAACTCTCCATGACATTGGTATTCTGGAAAAATGGTAGCAAATCAATTTGACTAAAAGTATGACAAGGCCTTTTTTCTTTGCTAATCTGACCTGTACTGTCTACCTATTAGTTAAGTAACTAAGATATAAATCTTCTTATGAAACTTTGGTGAAACAATGTCGATATTCACTGACTTTTATTGAGAAGACTTGGTTGCATTTCCTCTTACAGACATTTCACCTCATTAATATTTAAAAACTCTCCATAGAAAGGATAAAGAAAATAGAATGAAAATAGAATGAAAGCTTTCAGTATAATGTGATGAGGGGGTAAGATCCATTGGGACTTGTTAAATCAGGAAAAAGGAAAAGTAATTACAGTGTATTGAGAATCTTCCTTTATTCCTATCCAATTGACTCAAACATTTACAACATGCCAGAAGCAAAGAAAATGCAGTAATTCTGTCATAGCACTGATATTTTCTTTGGGATCGTTGAAAAGTACATAATAGGGCATTTGTCAACTAGTATCAAGTTTTTCAGCAGGAGTTATTGATTTTAATTATTGTACGGTAGAGCTTATAGCATATAACAATCTATGTTTCAGATTTTGAGCATATCCCAGGCTAACTCTCTTTGCAAATTATTTTACTGCTGCAGGTCCTCACGGGGGAGGAATCAGCTGCAGGATCTCTCCCTGTCGTGCTTCCAGGAGGTTTGGCTGGTGTCTCCAAACAATCCTTATTAGCGTCATGGCTATCATCAAGTTCTTTCAGCACAGTGTAATTCAGCCCATTAGTAATTACAGTCCAACACAAATGTGTTCTCAAGACAACTACCTTTCCTATAAATCCCTCAGTTAAAATATTTTTTTAACCATATTTTTCCAGTGCTGGCATATGATCTGTATTGTTTGAGTACTTGGAGAAAAAATCAGGCTCTGGCTGGCTAACTCAGCTGGGAAGCTGTCTTCCTCAAAGCCTCCTCACACCCCTGTTTTCTGTCAAATGCCTTATTACCTATGAAATCCTTCATGCTGCAACCTGTTAGCTGATCATAAAACGTATGTCTCCCCAATTTTCCCATATTTACAGAATGTTTTGTAGTTTTAAAGTGGCTTATCTCATCTTCAACACAATCTTTGCTTGATTGCAGGAAAGGAAATGGCTGATCAGCTGTTTTCTTCCTAACAAAGTACAAATGTTGATAAATGGTAATTGAAGTTGTGGTTACTGAAGAAAGGATGATATGCTGAAAGCCTGGATGTTGCTTTCGATAGAAATGCAGAAGGAAGTAAATCTGCTAGAAATGAAACTCCTTTTCTTATAAATCACATACTTTAACATTTAGTGTTATTTTTTATATTTCCCTTCATTAGATGTACACTAAGGGTGCTCACGTGTAACAATTTAAATAACTAATTGCTGCTATCATTGTATGAAACATTTCAAAACTTACAATGAATTGGCCTAAGATCCCCAAAAATGACATAGCCATAGAAAATTTCTTCCATTTTCCCTTTTTGTAGCCAACTAGCAGTATTGTCCTGTGTTTTCTATCATCAATAAGAAAAGGTTTTTCTTCTACTTTTGCATTACACCCAGTTTCTCTGAAAATGTCATACATCTAATCCTTGTGTAGGTCAGAAGGAAAGCAGCAGCCTTTCAAGTTTTTCACTGGGAGCTCATTTTTTTACTGTTGTTGTGACATTATTTTTAAATAAATATTTAACTTCTCCGTATTTGAGTTATCTTCTTCCTTCTGACCACAACTATCACGAGCTGCAACTTCCAGTTAGTCGAATGCCTGCTGTCTCTCTTTGCTCGCTTCCATAAAGAATGATTTAATTGACTCTAGTCAGACAAACTAAATAAACTAAAAAAAGAAAAACAAAATCTCTTACAGAAGATATAATGGTCTGATATGAATCTTTCCCATCTCACTTTGTCATTGTTCCTATTGTGGGTCCTTCCCAGGATACCTCTGTTCATATTTGTCTTCTCTCCTCGCCCTTGGATGTCCTGCAGGCCAGGGCCCTGTCGAGGCAGAAACAGGAACTTCTCTGAAACAGTGGTGCTGTTTGTGAGCCCCCCTCCTTGCCAGGGATCCCAAGAGCCTGTCTGCAGAGGAGGATTGTTACAGGGAGGGTCAAGATTAAGTTTTAGGACCATATATATGGTGGTTGTACCCTCTCCTGTCCTGTCTAGGTCTTTCTTTTTTTTTTCTTCTCCTTGTTAAAATATAGGTGATGCTACCCCTTTCCACACCCACGCAGAAGCATTGAACTACAGCTTTTTGCCCTAATTAGCTGGGAGAACTGCTGGACAATGCATATTCTCAGTTCGTAAGTAGTTCAGGCTCAAACCCTCATTGGTTTTATACCTCTGAGGAGGGGAACTGTTCTGTGAATATTAGCTGAGACAGGCTGTGGCTGCCTGGGAAGGTAGCTTGTCCTGTAAAGTTACAGGACAGATGGGAACCCATAACACTACATATTAATGTCTAATGAAATTCTAACTAGTTCCATAACTCTACAAACTTGGATGAGTTGAGGTTTGTTTTATAATGCTTTGTGGGTTTCATTCTATGCCTTTGCCTTTGTTTTACCAGTTCTTCTTCCTCAAAACACTCTATTTCTATACTGGTTTTAGTATCATATACTCATTGTGCACAAGAACTAACTTTATTGCATCAACCACTTCCTTGCTTTTTTTTTTTTTTTTTTTATTTTAAAGACACCCTTCAGGCTCAAACCCTCATTGGTTTTATACCTCTGAGGAGGGGAACTGTTCTGTGAATATTAGCTGAGACAGGCTGTGGCTGCCTGGGAAGGTAGCTTGTCCTGTAAAGTTACAGGACAGATGGGAACCCATAACACTACATATTAATGTCTAATGAAATTCTAACTAGTTCCATAACTCTACAAACTTGGATGAGTTGAGGTTTGTTTTATAATGCTTTGTGGGTTTCATTCTATGCCTTTGCCTTTGTTTTACCAGTTCTTCTTCCTCAAAACACTCTATTTCTATACTGGTTTTAGTATCATATACTCATTGTGCACAAGAACTAACTTTATTGCATCAACCACTTCCTTTTTTTTTTTTTTTTTTTTTTTTAATTTAAAGAAGCCACTCTTTAGCTAAACCATGTGAGAGCCAGAAAACAGAAGACAGAGAATTCAGTCTTTGGCCAAAAGTAGACAACACAAGGAAAGGCTTTGGAAAGAACAGTGACAAGTATTGTCTTCTAAGCCTTAGGCTGCCTTACTTTTTAATTTTATTTTATTTTTTTTTTAGAAGGAACTTTCTTATTAGTCACTAACAAAACCAAAATATCCAAGACTGGAAAATAATACTTTATTGCAAGTTTGAATCAAGTTAGTGAAGTTATAAACTCCTTCAAATTAACTGAGGAGTAAAGATGGAAATGCCAGACCTATTTTATAGCAACATCGCCAGATGCTTTGATAGATCCATTATAAATTCTACTTGCATTATTCTAAGCAAAGATTGCTATCCAGGTGCAGTTCCTTAGCTACATTATTTCTTTCCTTATCTCACTGATTCTTTTCACAGCATACAGTAAGGAATTCATTAATAATGTATCATATTTCCTGGTAAGATATGGTCCAACAATTGCTGTTATTACATTTTTCTCTTTTTTTCCACATAACCTTTTTCCTTTATCACTTTGGCAGTCTTTACTGTATGGATGCCTTCACTGGAGCAATGCTGACTTCAGTTATCTGGAATAGCATGTATTGTGGAAAAATTAGATTGGAATAGTTTGGTATTTTATTACAGTGGAACTGGCTGGGGCAAAACCTTTTTCTGGTGCATCCTATTTGTTTTTCATTTCCATAGAGTCATTTAAAAGAGTCAGTTCTTTTGTCTGGCATATCTTTTGCTTTGGTAAAAAAGATAATAGGGTATTGAGTGAACAATAGAAGGAAAACACAAAGGGAAAAAAAGAAATGGATAATCAGTTATGAATGTATGAATATCTTGGGGTTTACTTTAAGCTGATGAAAATGATCTGGAACCCACTCCTGGAAAATGTTCTTTGTGAGTATCCCCAGCTGTTCCTCAGCTAAGCAGGAGCTTACACAGCATCTTCAGCCTGAGAACTTGCCTTGCTCTCCCCATCCCCATCATTACAGCTCAGCAGAGATTACTTCCTCTCTCAGATTTTCTGGAATAACTTCTTGTGCAATCTCTACCTAGAATAACAGTGTCAAAGTGATACCTCTTATTTCAAGTTTTTTTAATAATAGACCTTTTCTAAGCAACGTGATTTTGAAATGGGTTAAAGCAGGAATACACAAGCAGTTGGAAACGTGACTGTAAGAATGCTGGGAATGTTCAGGCCAGGACTCAGATAAGTCCAAAAAAAGGTGCATGACTGCACCAGGGGAAGCTCCAGCCTAAAAGCACGTGTCCATGAGTCTGCCCAACAGTTCAGACGGTGGAGTGAAGGGCAGGAATGGCACAGGCAGCTGTTGTCCAGGAACCTTATTTCCAAATAAGGTTGTTATTACAGAGCCCTGAACCCAGGATGTCACACAGGCTGCCTGCTCCTTTTTAGCAGAACTAGTTAGGCAGGTGCAGCTCCTCATTATAGCTGTGAAACTGCAACCAGTGCTTTTTTAAACGTTGATTTTATGTTTCATTAAAAATGCCTATTCTCTCTGCAGTTGGAGGTAGCAGCTGTAGCTGGCTGCATAATTGGTTGGGAGTGACATCTCCAACATAGAAGGGGTTATGAAACATAAACAAAGTAAAGTAACTTACAACAGCAAAGGCATTTCCAGCTTTCATTAAAAGAAGGATGTGACAGAACTGTGCCTTGGGCAGTCACTTCATGATATCTGCTGGGCACCAGATCAAGACTCCATAGAGAGGTATCAAGATCTCATTTTCCTGGGATCAAGTGAGGAGCCTTTATGCAGCCATCAGTGATGATTATTCAGCTGAACACTCTCTGTTAAACTGCTTTCCTGGAGACTGTTAGGAATCTTGCCCAGCTCAGCTTACAGGAATAGTTCTTTATAGCAAGGACTGAGTTAGTGTTTTCATAGTGACTCAAATACTACCTTTATATCATAAAAAGAGTAGCTTCAGCTACCAGCATCAGATACAAGTTTTACCCAAGCTCAGCATTATTTGCATCAGGTTTTTCTCTGGAGCCCATCAGAAGTGAGTTTCTGCAATCCTGATTCACTCTGAGAACCATTTACTCATAGCTGTTGTGTGACTGGCTCCAGACATACTGCTCATCTGGTGGAGGTCTGCTCACTGTGAGTAATGAGCCACTGTCATTATTTCATTTCCTCAGATATTTAGAAAAGAAAATGTAATTGTCTTATTTTAATCTAAATTTCTGCTGTAGCAGTAAAACAGGAACAGTAATTAAAGCCATGACTCAAAAACAAGAGCACAAATATTTACAAACGCTGATCTTTGTTTCTTTCCTGGCTCTCTGGAAGTCAGCTGCAAGGGAGGACTATTAGTTGCTAAGGCAGAGATTGCATTGGATATCAGGTGATTTCAATGTGTGTTCACAGCTCTGAACTCACTTTGTTCTTGCAGCATCCAGATATGTCATAACAGGAAGCATCCTTCAGCATCCTAAAGGCAAACCCAAAGAAATGTGCATCCATCTTGCATGTTACAATAGTTGAAGCACAGCGTTATCATAACTGTGTTAATCACAGCTTTGATATCAGATGAAGTGCACTAAGGAACTGCCAGAACAGTAGGATCTTGAGCAGTGATGTTTTTAATACTTTTATGTGCAAGCAAATTTTGCGAGTCATGCTGCAGGGATTAAGAAGAAAAATGGGAAAAGAGGTCAGAAATGCATGAATTCTAAAACCATCTTCACTTTTTTAGTGCAGAGGGATTTATACTGCACAGGCAGACAGAGTGGAAGAAAAAAACAAGAGCCATAATCCTACTGTTGTTCAAATTAACAAACTGTCACCTTCTCCCTGACAAAACTCAAATGTGAAAAAAAGACCACAGAGGAGGTGGCAGCAGGGACAGGGGGCTCAGGAGGAGTGTAGAGACATTGTCTGATTGCACAGGGATGGGGTCAGGAAAGCCAAAGCCCACCTGGAGCTGAATCAGGTGAGGCAGACAAAGGGCAGCACAAGGAGCTTGTTCTGCAGCATTATCTGGGGAAAAAAAAAAAAAAAAAAAAAAAAAAGGGAATGTGGGTTTACTGCTAATGCAGTAGGGGTCCTGGTGACAAAAGACATGGAAAAGGCCAAAGTACTCAATGTCACCTTCAGCTCTGCCTTTACTAGGTCACACTTCAGGAATCCCAAGCCTCTGAGACCACAGGGCAAGTCTGGAGCAAGGAATATTTGAGAAGGATCAGGTCAGGGAACATTTAAACAAAGTCAGTCTGTGGGACCTAATGAGAATCACTCATGGGTGCTGAGGGTGCTGGCTGATGCAAAACCACTCTTGATTATCTTTGAAAGGTCATCTTGCCTGGGAAAGGTTCATGAAGAGTGGAAGGAAGCAAATGTTATTCCCTTCTTGGCAAGGAGGAGGATCCAGGGAACTACAGTCTGATAAGGCTCACCTGGGAAGGTAACAGAGCAGCTAATCTTGGAAATCACTTGCAGGGAGTATTCAGTGTGGATTTACAAAGGGGAAGACATGCTTACCCAACCTGACAACTTATGATGATATGACTGGCTTGGTGAAAGAGTGAAGTTTACCTCGATTTCAGAAAGGCTTTCAACAGTGCCTCCCACAACATCATAGAATCACAGAATAGTTTGGATTGGAAGGGACTTTTAAAAGTCATCTAGTCCAAGCCCCCCCAGCAAGGAATAGAAACATCTTCAACTAGACCAGGTTGCTCAGAGCCCTGTCCAACCTGATCTTGAATGTTTCCAGGGATGGAGCATCTACCACTACTCTGGGTTACCTGTTCCTGTGCGTCACTACCCCCATTGTAAAAAATGTCTTCCTCATATCTAGTCTAAATTTACCCTCTTTTAGTTTAATACCATTATCCCTTGTCTTATTGCAACAGGTCTGACTATAAAGCTAGTTCCCATCTTTCCAGTAGGCCCCTTTGAAAGGCCGCAGTACCGTCTCCCTGGAGCCTTCTCTTCTCTAGGCTGAACAACCCCAACTTTCTTAATCTGTCCTCATAGGAGAGGTGTTCCATCCCTCTGATCATTTTCTTCATTAATGACTTGGAAACAGTGCAACGTCACCAAGTTTGCAGATGATAGAAAGCTAGAAAGAGCGACTGATACACCAGATGGTTGTGCTGCCATTCGGAATGGCCTCAGAGGCCAGAGAAATGGACCAACAGGGATCTCAGCAGTCACAGAATCACAGAATGGCTGAGTTTGGAAGAGGCCCCAGGAGGGCACGTGGTTCAAACCCCCCTCCACTCAAGCAGGGTCACCTAGACCATGTCCAGATGGTGCAGACATGGATCACCATTCTGTGATTCTGTAAACATCTGCTGCATGCTGCTGTCAAGGTTGAGATGCTGGGATCAATGGAGACTTGGTCTGACTTAATATGCACTTGCCTGGATCACTTTACAGAATTTTCCCCTGTATAATACCATGAAGGATATGTTCTGCTAAAAGATCATTTCATTCATTTGTCCTATAATGAACAGAGACTTTCTCCAGTTATAGATGGTCCACTGTATCTAATTATACCCTTACATTATGCATAATTTAGATACCATGAACATTGTGCTATGTTCATCTTGCTGCCTGCCAGGCTTCTGAACTTGTTCAGTAGCTGCTTTTGAAACAGCAGGGGTATGGCTGCTCTCTGGAGGGGAAACCTGGTCTTACGGTGAGCCAGGGAGACCTGCTACTTCAGTGCTCTCAGTACCTGCTGGAAAACCAGCTGTCTGGAAAATTACATGCAGGGACATTTCAAACAAGGGCAAATAGGTAATGTTCATGCCAGCACTTCAGTAGTTGCTGGTTGGACTGGACTCTACAACGAGACCAAGGACAGAACTGAGCCTGATGTACAGCTCTGGATCTTTGAAATCAGAGTCTAGATGAGAGTCAATCTCCAATTTAGAATTCCTTAGGTGTAGTAGGAAGCATCTCTGCAATGAACCTAACCACCTATGACATTTCTGAGAAAAGAAATGGATACATTTTATTCCAAAAATGGATCTGGAAGTTTAAGGATAAATAGTAAAGCCATAACTACAAGTTAGTTCTGAAAATGGTTGTAAGAGACAACATATGGAGGATGTTATTGGAAAGGTATCATAGGAGCTCAGTAGATTGTGGATAAGATTCTTACTCATTCTGTTGCTGTTGGGCTTGTAAAGCAGTGTATCAGCCTTTGATTTCCTTTAAAGTAAATCTGTAGTCTTCTTTTGTCAGATGGCCCTGACGACAACTGAATGAAAGGGCTGATTCGTTCAATGGATCAATCCAAAAACTGGTGGGATTGGTGTGATCCATTTCAAGTGGAGAGGATGGGTGTTCAGAAGTATCTTCTTCCTCTCCCATACACACAAATATTCACAGAAACTGTAGTGTCTGCAGAAACCAATAGTTCACTAAAGTAAAATTTTAAGTGACAAAGTTAAAGCAAAATAAAATTCTTAGGAATTTTCAAGGAAGTTGAAGAAATATGATATTATTTGGCTACTGAATGAATCAGAAGTATTAAAAGTCTCTTCTGTGTGTTGTGTTCCCATATCACTGTGATAATGAAACCTCTCCTAGATTTTCAACTCTTTTCATGTTTGAACACAAATTAGCTCTTCTCACCATTTTTTTCTCAGTACCATGAGCAAGAAGCAAATTCATTTTCCACATCCAATAAACGAACTTCTCATTTCTCTGCAAGAAAACTACTGTCCTGCAAAAATAAGAGATCATATGTCAGCTTATTCAAGTTATAAAAGCTGTAGGGTATTTAAGATGCCAACATGAATCCTTAAGTTGCTCTGCAGTTCCTTAATGCAGCTAAAAATCATGGAAGACAGACTGATTTCACCATTTCTTTAGGATCTCAAAGCTACAACAGTAACAATATTTTGTTGTGCGTTTGTTTTTTTTGTATTACTGAGGTACAATGTTTTGCTTTTGGTAGATATGTAATATTAATTAAACTTATCTAGAGCAAATGTAGAATATGAACATGGCACATATACACGGTGCTGTGCCAGTAGAGATCAGAAGCAAGTTTAAATGAAGGTGATATCTCAGTCCTGACTGGTAAGGCATCTGGTGAAGAAGAAAATGGTTTTGGTTGGAGGGGACTTGTGAAAGCCATCTAGTTCCAATCCTCACTCAAAGCAGGTCCAGCTATATCACGTTGTTCTGTGGTATTAGTATTTCTTTGCTGGAAGCAGCACTCCACATGTGGTCTCACCAGTGCTGAGTCAAGGGGAAGAATCACTTCCCCTGACTTGTGGGCAAGATTCTTGCTCTAATAAGCTCAGGATGCTGTTGGCATTCTTTGCCCCTAGGGCGCATTGCTGGCTTATGTTCAACTTGTTTTCCACAAAGAGATCCAGATCTTTTTCTGCGAAGCCGCTTCCCAGCCAGTCAGCTCCAGCCTGTACTGGTGCCTGGGGTTATTCCTCCCCAGGGACAGGACTTTGCATTTTCCTCTGGTGAACTTCATGAGATTCTTGTCAATACGCTACTCCAGCCTGTCAAAATTCCTCTGAATAGCAGCTTTTGTGTATCAATCCCAGTTTGGTATCAGCCATGAACTTGCCGATTGCACTCCATCACAGCTCTGAGTTGTTAATATAAGAAAGTTTGTGCATATTGTGTGGCTGATGTGGCTCATCAGAGTGCCCTTGGTGATCTCTTAGTTTCGCTGATTGTTTCTATGGTATTTATGAAGACCAAGAGCCAAAAATAGAGATAGGTGAACAGAACAGTACTCAGGTGGTGTTTAGCCACCTACTTTCAAAGAACTGGTTTTAGACTGCACTGGAAAATGTTCAGCCCCACTCCTGTCCTCTTCACCAACACTGCATGAAAGACAGGATAAACCTATACTAGGGTTTATGCTTTTCCTTCAGCGATGTTTTGCATCTGATTCCCACCCCAAGGCTCAGGTGCAGGCAATGAGTGTGGGTTTTAGATGGGGTTGGATGCAGACACACACGCATACTTGATTATCAGTGTAGATGCAATTCCTGATGTAGGAGACCCACACTGCCATCCCAGGTGGAGCAAACGGTCATTCTCTAGTGAGAGAGGCTCTGTGCTGGGAACAGAGCATCCCTAGGCTGTGATTCTGTTAAGCAGCCAAGACTAGAAAAACAATTTGAATTAAGCAAGTCTTTGGTTAATAAAGATAATAATTTCAATTTATTTAATTTACAAAGATTTTTTATGTTAAAGGACTCCAAAATCTGTTTTAGCACACCATATCCTAAGAATCCCAAAATAGCTTCCCCAATGCAGCAGCATGTCTGTTTTTTGTCTTTCCTACCAATAAGTCACTACTCATTTGATCCCCACAGAGTCAAATTCAGTTGGAATTTCTTGTCAAAAAAAGCACCAGATATTTTCAGTGCGCTGGGGGTTTGAGCAAACTTCTGGTTTCTTATCCTTCTTGGGTTATTTGTGAAAAAAATGCAAAGAAACAAAAAAAACCCGACAAAAATTAAAGCCTGACAATCGTTAATTGTCTGGTAAGTTATGGCCACAGCTCATCCTGTAGTTGTTTCTAGACAGACTTAGACTGGGACCCTTTCTCTGGTGTAAATTTGTACAGTGGCAATCCCTGTTCAGGATGCAGCCTCAAAGGTCTTCTTTAATAAAGATGATAAGTATTAGTAATGAGATGATCCACACAGGCTGCAAAGAATTCCTGCTGGCCTAGGGGTATTGCAAAGATCAGTTCATATCTGTAGATGTTTTTGAAAATGCAAGTGTCACATCAATATCTTTGCTACTGTATCTCACTGAAAAATACCGAAGTAGAATTTTATAACATCATACAGAAGGCATATATTAAATTTAGAGACCACTCTGTTCTACAGACTACATAATTTGAGGGTTTTTGTTGGATATTTAAGGTGGATAGCATTCTAAGGACCATATTCTGACAGATTGTCTGCAGAAATATTTACATAGATCTCGTAGATCTTATTTGGGCACTGAGTAGCTGCTAGTTTCAATGGGGAACACCAAAATAGCTCAGATGTTCCAGACCTAAGGCATTATTCAACATAAATTTAAGTCTTCGAAATCTGGGTGCAGAACTCATTTGCTGATATCTATTACTCTGCCAGAAAAAAGGTGGAAAGTGGCACTTGCAAATTATATACTATTCTGGTCTTGTGCATAAGTTACTTCCTCATGAATCTTTGTCAAAACCAGAATAATTTCAAAATTGTAGTGTGCCTGACTCATTGAGGGATGGTATGGGAAACAAATTACTCATGTGAAATGTTTTACTATTGCCCATCTCAGTTCCTCACCAAAATCAGGAGACACACAGCACTGTGAAGATCCTTCATACACTTTGCAGGAGGGCCTGTAAGTAACTCTTTAGGGTTAATATCAAGGAACTGTGGGTAGCAATCATAGACTGAGTTAGCTGCTCTAAGGTAATAGGACTTTCTTTAAATTAATTGTTGTTGCCTTACTGATTGGAGGATCTGTTCCTAAAGTTCATGAAACAATTTAGTCCTAAGAAGTCCCAAAACTATGTAGAATAATATGTGCAGGAGAAGGGAACGTGTAATGTCTCTTGTTCCCTCCCATCCCTCGTACTGGAATTCTCTGTTTTGTAGAGTTATTTCTGTCAATATGCAAACTAGCACTTGGGTTTCCCAAACTCTGTCTCCATTTCTGCCTGAGCTTTAAGGGAGGTACATGTTTGTGTGTCTGCTACATCAAAGCTTCCAAATATAACATGGCCCATAGTGGTATAAGCGAGAAATTTTGATTTCTTGTTCCATATTCATTTCATAGCGGTTCATTTTCTACGGCACGTTTTCTGTGTCCTGCTCTGAGCACCTAGCTCAATCAAGTATAACTTGTGTTTGAAATGGAGAAACACAGGGAGAGGTTCATCTAACCTGACTTTGAATAGCTTGCTCTGAGTAATCCAGACTCTTTTCATAGCCGAGACAGAGAAGAAGCTCTCATAGGACGCAATCCATCTCACGCAAGGATGGACTTCTAAACCAGGTCTGAAGTATAGCACTGCATAACTGTCCTTTTCTCCTCATTGACATAAAGACACATAGCTCAGATGTGGACATTATGCTATTAATATATGATATTAGATGACATTTAACGAATTTGTGGCATCCTATGGGCTTGATAATACCCTGCATTGTTCAGAATTTTCCTGAGCCATGTATTTTAAATACATGAAGAAAAAGAGATCTTGATCAGTTGTTATTTTTGTTTGGTTGGTTTTGCATGTGTATAATCTGTTGTTTTCTTTGCATTGCTGTGTTGGTTAGCATTTCAAGTTCCTATGTGCACACACTTGATTAGATATTTCAGTCCTTGCCTGTGTTTGTTGTGTTTAGTGCCATTTACTCTTCTTCCCACTGCAGTTAAAAGCAAATAATGTAAACGCAAGAAATGAGTGGGGTCCCAACAAAGTCCTGGAGATAGTTAAAGTAGCGTTGTTGGATTTTTGACTTGTCTTATATTTCTTTGCTGAATGCCCTGCATTGACCAAAGGAAATAATGTGGGACTCTCTCCTGTATTTTTGCCTCTTACCAAACCATAGTTCAGCATTGTATTTTTTGACAGTATCCAAAAAAGGGAAGTAATTCTCTTACATTTCAATGTAACTGATCTAGGCTAGGAGACAAGGCTGCTGAAACCGCCAAAAAAGGAAATATTTGTTTTTATATTCTTATTGTGTGCTTTCTCTTCCTTAATTACTGTATAAAATCCAAATAGGATTTATGAGGCAAAGATCTCTGTGTAGCCGAAGCTTTAGCATCAATGGGATATAAGTTTCCCATTTAACCTTATGTCTCTCTTAATAAGACTTTTTTTTTTATGTATGAGGATCCTGTGCACTGCACGGGGCAAAGGGCCTTCCAAACTGCCACTGTCCTTCTGAGATCGGCTCACACAACGGTGCTGCACAGAGAAAAGTTGTGTCAGACTTCGTGTGAGGGCACAAAAAGTGAGCGATACTAATCAATCCCAACTCAATGGCATTTGTAGTCCCCGGGCTTTGTCTGAGTTAGGTCTATGTCAAAATGGAACATAGATTTAGCAATCTGACTCTGTAATGCCTTGCCTAATCAGCTGTGACTGTACTGAAAATGCTAATTATTTAGTAAATCCCATTCTTTTTCTCACTCTACATTTTTAGGAGACATCTGCTTCTTCCATTGTATTAAAACAATTATATTAAAATTGGCAAAGTGATTGCATGGGTGGCTAATCCATATACTAGAAATGTAGGCCTGGTGATCACCTCTAAGTAAGAAGTAGCCTGGGTAGAGAAGGTTTCAGAAATACTCCCAGCAAATATAAGGAGTTTCAATCTATCACAGTTGAACTAAATGACCATTGTAGGTCCCTTCCAACTGAACTATTCTATTCTATTCTATTCTAGCTGTAGCGAGCCATCATCAGATACAGGGTGAGCAAGGGATTAGAGCAGGACCAAATCGGTAGTGAAGATGAGCACAGCTTCTTGGACAATGAATATGGAGGAGTCTTCATATCAAGCAGGGAATGAATCATTCACATTGTGAACATGTCCTGTATAAAAATGCCATCGCTCTAGCACAGGGCTCATGGCTGAGCTGGAAAGACATTTCCTAGGTCCTCTTGGTGGTATGTACTTATCCTCTACTTACTTTAAAACTGGCCAGTATCTTGAAATATCACAAGCAGGATCTTAAAAACTCTTTAAAATTTTTCTGTTTTAAAAATGAAACCATAAAAATACTTCTTAATCATATTGCAATTAATTTCAGTACATCACAAACCTTAAGATGTATAGGCTAAACTCCTTGCTGGAGAGTCTCCTTTGGAGAATTTGTTCTCATAATTACTCCTGCCAGGGTGCCATATGGTATATGAATATCACACGTCCAGATCTGAGTAAGTATTTACTAGAGAGGGAAACTAGGGCATACAGAGGTTCCCCTTGGACACTACGGAAGAATCAGGTTCAAAGGCAGAGCTAGAGCACAAGTGTTTCCAGCTCCTCTCTGTGATGTACATCACGAGAAACTACCGTGGAAAGAAACTGGTGCTTAAGAGCAAGACACCGCTTTCCAAGAATAAATATTTCCTTATGCTACATAAATAATGGTAGCAGCCCTCATATTAGTTCATGTTACAGGACAGAAGAAAAAATGCTTTGCCTCAGACTGCAATAGAAATGAAGGTTTTGTTCTTGTCAGTCTCCTGTTAGAATTTGTATCTGCACCTAGCAGCTTCAGGAGAGTTTTTGTGATTTGTGTTTTCGAGAGCAATCATTCCAGAAAGCTCACAAGGTTTACTATTTCTTTAAGCACTCAGTTGGCTTCTTTAGTCGGCCAAAGATTTATTTCTGCCTCTGAGCCAGAGTGCCATTTTCCCTTCCCAAACATCCACAGCTGTTTAAGTGTTTTTCAGGTTTAGAGTTTTCATCCTTTGAGTGATTCTCCTGCACTGAATATCTACTTCTGTTGCCGATGTCTTAAGGGGGAAAAAGGAGGTGTCAGACGAGCCACAGAGATGCATTCTGTGAGCCTGACTCTGACCACTGTGGTGGCTGAGATCTGAGACAGGCTCTGCAGGGGTTGGGGATGCTCCCTTCCCAACCTTCCCACTGCAGAGACACCTGAGCATCTGTGCCACAGGCTCCAAAAATCAGTGGCTCCTTATGATGCCTTTTCTGCCTTAAAACTCTGGGTTCATGCAGGTTAGGGACAAACCTGCCATGTATGTGCTGAATAGTGCAGTGATCTCATGGAACAGCATTGAACCCATCCAGTAAAGGAGACTTCTTCATTATTTTAAAATTCTGTCCTTATTTTGCAAATCTACAGCCTTTGGGTCCAGAAGTACAGCTTTTGTCAATTCTAAGGCTTCATTCTTGACTGTTTCTACAATTCTTTGATACAGTCATGCCAAACTCCCAGTCATATATTGCAGCCATTTACTGAATGCTTGTAAGAGTTAACAGGAATACACTATACCCATACATACAGACACACAAGACTGTGCAGAAACTATGCTTGAGAACAGCTATGGAATCGGTGCTGCAAAAGAAAATCCAAAATGTGTTATCTCACACGAAGTTTTTGCAGACTATTACATAAATCCTAGGTTTTTAACATTTGTTTTTTTCATGGCTTCTTAAATCAAGAACAGAACTCCAGATCTATTCACTGTAGAGGGCAATTTTTCTTAAATCTACCAAGAAGATGTGGCAGCAAATACTGTTTAAGGACCTGACCTAGGAAGTTCAGGATTCTCTGGCAGGATTTGCTGGCTGTTAGGTCTAGTCCTGCTCAACTCAAGGATGATGAACATTTGATTTTTAATGATGTTTCCTAAAACTGCCTTTTTAATTTCTAGTTCAGTAGGAAGAAGGCAAAGCAGACAGTCCCCATAAGCAAAGAAGAGCTCTATTCATGGCAAAGCCGGAGTCCAGTAGCCTGTCTGCTACCTCTCCTCCCTGTTCTGCTTGCACCACTTTCCCAAACACAAGGCAACTTCTACCTACAGCTCCCTGAATACTTCAGGGACGTTAATTAACTGATTTCACTCCTGTGCAGGAGGTGCTAATTGCTGTTATACTCCCTTTATGGCTGAGTTGACTGGGGCCCTGGAGGGAAGCAATTTCCTCAGCCTTCCCAAGCAGAGTGAGAGCGCCAGGGACTGAGCCCACCCTGAGAGGTACTGCCCACCGCTAATCCCTGCTGAAGCTATTAAGCACTGAAAACACTCAAAATCTTTCAGGATAGCCCTCAGCACTAGAAAGGATCAGGCTCAAGTGAGGACAAGGAAAAGCAGCACACCGAGCACAGCAGACCAAGAGGGTGCCAGCTGGGGTCAGATGCCTCTTCCAATTACCCTCAACTCCTGCCGCATGCAAAGCCGATAATGACATAACTAATAACTAATTACAATGAGAAGAAGGAGAAAATGGTGCAGCAAATGCTAGCAGAATTCATAAAGTCAAATGCCAGTAAAATACACTATGTATACAAAATAATAGTTTAGTTCCTGGCTACCCACTGTGTTCAAGCTAAACAAAAGACAAAGTAATATCTTCAGGTTGTATTTGCAAAGACAACTGTTCCCTATTATAGGATAAAATTGCAACACTTTATTTTATTTAATTAGTACCTCGTTTGTTCTAGTATGTTAAAAGGCTAATATGCATATAAATTGATGTTACATCTTTGGACAAATTGCACTATATATATTATAATGTAAAAGAAGAAGGAAAGATGTGAGCACTGGGCTGTCTCCCATCAAACTGAACTGAATCTCACAGTACTACTCTGTAACTTACACCACAGGCATTCTGGTAGGCAGGAGAGATGGCAAGAATTACAAGCAATTAGGGTTAAAAGTGTATATGGGCCAATTTGTAGCTGTGCTGTCCCAGGAGAGACCCAAAGAAGGCATGATGCCTCTGAGACACACTTTCCTCCCTCTGTAGTGACCTACCTCCAGCTGAAAAAGGAAACCTTCGTCACCCATCCCTGGACACCTGCTCCATCAGTTTCTCCCTCCCTGGCAACTGCTTTGGGTGGTCCCCGCGGGTTGAGCCACTCTTCCTTGCGTCAGGCTACTGTTGGAAGTTTCCATGTCCCCCTCTTTCTCTTCCTGATGCCCCTGTAAGGCAAAGCAAGCATCTATGGGGAAGCACTGGTTGCTATGGAAAGCTTGTGTCCCTCTCATTCTCTGCTCATATATACACACACAGATATGTATATATGACTACCGTGTCAATGAGACATCAAAGTGTACAGAAAGTAAAAGGACAGAAAAAAAAATAGAATACCTTTTAGAGTCATCTCTCCCATGTTTATTTATGTTACATTGATGATGGAGATTTGGGTCTCACACAGGGCAGTGGAGTCAGACCTGCATTTTTTGCAATGTGAAGTACTATTGATGAGCCAGTTAAAAGCATGTCATTGTCAATCGTGTGACCCTGTAACTAACATTATTTTTGTTTTCCTTTCCTTTTAGTTTGAGCCATCGCAGTGTCAGCAACAATCAGAAGAAAATGCGAACGTTTGTCTCAATAGCCCAAAATGCCTGGGGAATTTTTATATCTGAAAGGAAGCCTGGCTGGAAGTATCTGATGCAGCTTTTTGCAGTTTGCTTTGCAGTTGGCTTCTTCTCAAGCTTTCTCTTATTCCTTGGCATGTACTTCTCCCTGGCACACCACCCTTTAAGTCTCTTATTGATTTCTGGATTCATCTGGATCTCGCTGTCTATCGCTCTCTCCTGTTTCAAGCACCTGCGCTGTTTTAGTGTCCTGTTCCTTCTTTCTTGTGGACTGAAAAATGGCAGGAGTGCTCTTATTACTGCTGGCACGGGCATCGTGGTGGCCGGCAACATCCAAAATATTTTTCATAACCTAAAGACTCTGGCAGACAGTATAACCTGTCATTTGGAGTTTGAGCAATTTGCCTTGATAAAATATTACGTTGAGGCAGTAAAATGGATTTACGACAAAGCCAAGCTTTCCACTGTACTATTCCTAACGCATGAATTCACACCATCTTATTCAATTTCAGATGATGAATTAAAACAACAGCTAAATGACACAAAACAAGAAATCCAGACAATTGCTAACCAGATATCTTTTATGCTGACTGTACTGCCCTGTATAGGCCAGAGAGTATTGCCTATAGTGGGGATTTTTCTAGCTTCTTTTGGAACTGGCATCTTTATCAAAAAATTTGTAGGCTCTCACAGTGCCAAATTTAAGAATACTTATATCACTAAACAGTTCATCGCATTTGATGAGCAGCAAAGGCAACAGCAAAGACCCTGTCTCCTTCCACTTAACAGAAAAGAAAGAAAAGATTATGTGACAATCCCATCTCTCTGCCTCACAAGGAAGGACAAAAAAAATATGCAGTACTTTTTTCTCCCTGTAATTATTCATCTTTGCATCTGGCTTTTGTTTGCTGCAGTAGATTATTTGTTTTATTTGTTAATTATTTCTGTGAATAAACATCTCCAAGAAGTACCGGATCTAGAGATTCAACTCAGCCTCTTTCAGCGAGTAAGTACTTCTCAGTACTTTGTATCTCTTAGTTTAGTGTTGAAAAATTTCCCTTCATTTCAGCAGCTGCAGGAGCGGAGGTGCAGCCAATGAGCCATCAGTTCTTTCATGGCATTAAGATTCGTTTTCTTTCAAAAAGGGCCATTGCCTTTACAGATACGTATGTTGGATGGAACCAGACAGTCCTCTGCACAAAGTGTCATCATATTTCTAGAGAATCGTAAATATAGGATGAATGACTTCATTATTTATGTGGAGAAGACCAGAAGCTTAAAATTGGAAACTCACAGTGCTGACAGTTGCGAAGCACCACTGTTATAGTCAAAATGCCACTGTGACAATGACGTAAGAGATGCTTACCTTTGTTCGGCTGAGTACATGAGGAGCTCATCATTTTCCAAGGAGTATCTAACAGAAGTGCCTGGCCTCTGCAAGGTGGTTAGAAGAGCCACAAGGAAGAGCTACATATCCCTTTGACATGGTCAGAAAAGTGGGCTGGGTGATTCAGTGTCCCTACAGTGTTCCTACACGTAGAACAGAAAGTTGCCTGCCAGTGTGAAATACTGGTCCCAGCAGCACGTCTAATTTGGTCCCTCTGATTTGGCATTTCAATCCACAAGAAGTGCAACTCATCAGCTCTTCTAAGCAAAGGCACCTGTTAGAGGAGGAGGGGTGGCTTTGTTTGCATGGTAGCCTCGTCATCAGAGCACCTGCCTGGGTGGGTGTGGAAGCACAGCTGACCAAGTCCTGGGCCAAAAACCCACACTGGGACAGACACTGCTCTATGTCTGTGGTTTTACCACAAAGGAAGGACGCTCCAAGCAGGGGTCTGAGCTGACTCGTCAGTGGGAATATATTAAACTGTTACAGCCAGATTAACTAAATATTTGTTTGCTAGAGGCACTGAGAAGGTAAGTTCTTAACAGCCTGAATTGTGGAGCAGTGCCAAGAGAAATGGTGAAATGGTGAAAATGCAGTTTGAATAATTTATAAATAGGTAATAAATATATTGTTATAGTGTATATAGACACTGGATGAACTGGATGTTTTATGGTCCTTTGTGAAACTGAATATCCAATGGGAGAAATACTAAAAAAAGAAGAAATCAGTACTATAACCAACTCTTTCCCCCCTCCCTCCCTCCCCTTTTTCTTGTGCAGAGGAATGAAGACAGCTTTATAATTCCTATGAGAGAGCATATTGCAAAGACTGATCCTTTCAAGATCTCTTTGTTTAAGCATGACTGCATCCCTCAACCACAGCTCGCTCCCTCCACGACATGGATCCAGCTTGGAGTCATCATCTTCTTCTTAAGCATTTTTGGGTTATTCTCTGGCCTCCTAACCCAACTTAAAATACTCGTGTCAACTTCATTTTATCCTGACACTGAGATGAAACGGATACATTATTTGCATGCAAAATTACTCAAGAAAAGAGCAAAGCTACAAGAGAAAACTGGGAAGAACATGTTTGCTAGAACGGTAAGCCATCAGCTCGAGGAGAAAAAAAATTTCCCCCTCTCAGGGTAGTAGCCAGATGCAGGAAATACTTCAACACTTGTTAATTTCAATTATGTTCTAACAGACTTTCCAGAGTGCTTCCCTGCACAGAAGCCAGAGACAAGTTACCTAGTAGATTAGATCATATAATTGTTTTGTTCCGTCTCCTTCAACACACGTACATCAGACATGGCAGTGGTACACACAAATGATAACGTGCTAGCTAGAAAATCCCCCTCAGAGCTCTCCAGAGAAGAAACTTGGTTTTCATGAATGTACAAAAACTACATCCAGCGCAAAGGCTATCCCTGCAACCTAGACAGCAAACGTTAGGCATTTGTGAGTGGCCTCTAAATGTTGATAAAGGTATTCAGTTGTTACTTAGCAAAATGGAAGGTGATATATTTCCGTTTTAAAACACAGTGGGAGTACAACTGCAAATACCATTAGGAAACAAAATTTTGCTTGCAAAAACATTTGCCCTGTATATATATGTATATATGCACTAATTTAAATACAAACACACATGCATATATTTATGGCAAATCCAAGTAGATAGCTTCAGACACACAGTTTGTTTTAGTTTGTGGGTTCTTAATGGTCTTCAATACCAACCGTACAGGATGCTAGTGTCTGGGCAATCTCTATCTCAGTAACACTATGATCATAGGATCACGTTTCTGTCTTTTCAGGTCAACTTTTGGTTTCCAATACTCCAGGCAAGAGAGACAGTGAGGAAGAAAGAACGGAGTGTGGCAAATGACAACATGGTGTGAAAGAGACCAGGTGAATCTTTGGATAAGGCTGAGATGCTCTAGCTCCACAGGGACATGTGTTTTGCACTCATCTTTCCTATGGAATTTCAGTTCTAAAATGTAAAAATAGGATCACAGGCTAATCAGCAGTATTTTGGAGACCTGTGGAAAATTTTTCATTTTTCAACTTGGGTTCTGTATTGTCTGGTACTCTACAAAGCTATGGAGGGCCTGTTCTTCTGTGCAAAAGCAATCAAACAGGTTGGAGCTTTTAGGACTGCAGCACGAACCTCTTTGGGTTGAGGAAACAGAGGATATAATGGCAGCAGCAGGTTTGTCTTCTTCAACTTTGCCAAACACTGAAGATATAAGACACAGCAGAGACTGTCCATTGGTTTCTGGGCTGTCCAAGAGTCTAACCAGAGAGTTTAGAAGTTTCTAGACATTTCTATTATTTCTCAACCCTCAACTGCCCTAAACCCTTCAGCCTGGTTCTTTCCCATCCCTAGCTTCATACGCCTGCTCCTGCCTCTGCAGCTGTCTCTTCTGCACGGCCAGTGCTCTATATGCCCTGTCAGTCTTGTAGCCCAGCTGAACTCTCTCTCCTACCTCTTCCTCCCACTTACTTTTGCTAATTTGTGTCTCAGAAGTTTCTAATCCTAGTCTTCCACCTGGAAATCCTCACTTGGTCTTAGTCTCCCACTTACACATGTCCAGAGACTGTATCACTAGTGCAGATCATCCCATATCATTGATGATCATGAGAGAGGTAACGTAGCACGCGCAGAAGTGAGAATGCTCACAAGAAGTAGAATACAGAGGAGTCAGGTGCTGTGGGTACAAACAAGCTGATTTTGAGGTGTAGGGGCATAAGAGCAGAGGTAAACAGTATTTTGAATTTTGCAGTCTGAGAGATCTTTCATAAGAACAGCAAACTTTAATCTGTTCCTTTATAACATGTGCATCATCCCAGGACAGCGATTGATTGATGTTTCTGTTATCTGAATGAATAAAAACTTATTTAAAGCTTTTCAGTAGCAAGTGTCAGATGTCATTTTCCACGTGAGACACTGAAAAACAGCAAACCTTTTTTTCTTTGGGTCTCACTCCAAACAAAGCCTCACTCCTCCATTGACACTGATGGTTCAGGTTGCTGGTGTGCCAGAAGCTTGTCTCTAGAACACAGGTACTAGATTAACGTCATGCATTACTGAGGGTTGTGTTGAATGTCTCTGAGTGGCCTGGCTATGTCCTCCTTTGCTCTAAGTGGGACTGCCTAGGACAGCAGCAGAACATAATTTATAGCGCAGATACTTTTGTCAAGGAACAGTAGTAAAAAGACTTTTGGTGAAAAAGGAGCAAAATGAAGGGTGCTTAAATTTTTTTTTCACAAAACATACTGAGTATCCAGGTACAAGTGACAAGAGAAAATTTTCCTTCACTTTTCCCCTGCAGATGAAAGGGGAAAAGGAGTTAAATGTCAACAAGAGCTTAGCGTTTCTGTCCGAGTCCTGGCAAGTTCATTGCTGGTAGGAGTTGGATGTGCTCCTTTCAGTCCCAAAGGACAAGGTGGTGAGAAGCTCTGACCTCACAATTAACAAATTGTGTTAATTTGTGAATGTGCTGTGCCAAAACCAGGGTGCCACCTCACAGATGTTGTTGTTGTTACACTCATACTGGAGTCATGCACTTGGGTGGACTAATGCACTGTGTGCCTCTGTGACACACATACTGGTGCGCTGAAGCTGAGCTGGTTGGCAGGCAAAGGAGCTAAGTTTGCTCTTCCCCATCTCCCTAAACCTGGGGTACCAGGGAAAATGGCACGTTCTGCACACTTTTTTTTTTAAATCCTAAAACAAATTCACCTTTAGTGCCCCAAAGACATTGAGGTTAATCTCAGCAGTAGAACAGTTCTTACACTAATCTACAGTATTAGGTCTATTCCTTCAGCTGCCCTGTGGTTGAGAAAAGAGCAGAAAAAATACCCAGCAAACTGAGGACCTCTTTAGTTGTACAGATCGAAAGGCAGTTCTCTATTTCCCTTGGCACTACACAGAGACATACCTCTCATTCTCTGCGGACCTTACTTGATTTCTGTTTTCTCCCATTTGTTCCTGTCCTGTGAGCTGGGGAGGTCTGGGGGTTTGTTTATCTTCAGCTGTCTCCTCTGCAAGTTGTTCAGCTATTCCCTTTGGCCTCTCTGTTTACCGTAACCCCCAACCGCATGACTACATTGTTCTTTTTTCTTCTTCTTTTTTTTTTTTTTAAATCCTCTACAAGTTACAATAAAAAAAACAGTATTCCATCCACAATTATTTCTGCTCCTCTTCTTACGTATCCTCTTGTCACATTTCCTACATTTTATTTTGGTTCTTTTCCCCCGTCTTTGTCATTCAAAGTCTTCTTTCCTCTTTTGGGATGTTTTCTTCTGCTCTTATAGACCATTCTTCCCCATACATAAAAGCATGTAATTTTTCTTTCTGCTGAGCACAAGTGAACTACAGTTGAAATTAAGAGTTTTATTTATTAATTTATTGGCATAATGGAGATTTTCAATGTGTTTTATGTTACTGGGCATTGTCTCTAACTGCCTGTCTAGGGCTTGTCAGAAACGTATTCATACACCACCAGCACTCAGAACAAGAGTCTGAGGAGAAGTCTGGATTTGGCTTTTGACTCATTCGTCCCTTTCCTTCCCCCAGCTCACCACAGAGCTCAACTTCCTTTTTAAACTTCCTTCACTAGTGTAGAAGTTGTTTGATTTACTGTGAAAAATCCCCCAATTGGATCAAATCTGGTTTGCAAAATTAATGAAAGCCTGACCTGATTGTCTTGTGAAGATAATTCAAAGAGACATGCTAGGGCTTCTGACCCTCCTGAAGCACAATACAAACGAGGCAGCTTCCTTTCAAGAGCCTTGTTTATGGAACTCTCCTTATCACCACCCCATATCCCTGAACTTGGCTTTCTTCACAGCTAAACTAAGGGCTCTTTTTTTTTTTTTTTTTTTTTTCCTCTGTGCTTGTTTTGTTGCAGCACTTCACGTGGGCAGCTGGGTGTGCAAAGTCAGAGGATGCTGGGTTTACAACTGCTTTCACCCTGATCCCTGCTACGTCAATGTTGTCACACTGATTCTATTTTCATCACAGTTTAAATAGCCCAGAGATGCTTGCAATTAAAGAAAAAATGAACGGGCAAAGCCTTCACTCTAGTTCTGTTTTACATTGCAAAAGTGGAAAGTAAGGATCAAAGGATCACTCTGCTGCTGATGAAATAAAGCCTGAAAATGGGGGTGTTACCGTCGACCTCATGGGCACAGACTTCACAATATATAAACATGCTTCATAGGAGCTGCTGTGCATGACAGTAACTTCCTTCTCGTCTCACTCCTGGTACACAATACCAGCCCTGCCCTCCAGTGGCCCAGCAAAGCTACATGCCCCACTATTGCTGCTCTGCAGAGATCCCCTGGCACTTCAGGCTGAAGAGAGAAGCACTGCAGGTGTTTGTGCCTGCACCAGAGTCATGAGCTCCTCACAGGTAGTGAAATGATAACCAACAGGCAATATGAGGATTTCTCTGGCAAATGATGGGGACGAAAGCAAAGTTAGGTATGCCAGGATCAGATCTCACAAATCCCTTCTCTGTTACTGTCCCTAGAATCTGCATCACCATGGAGAATGGAGTACTAAAGATCCCAAATTTCTGTCTGGCTGGGGAGACCTATAAAAATATGGCTAACAGCATTTTTTCCTTACTTTAACAATGTATATGAGTCTTCACCTTTCCATACAGGAGCAGAGGGGAATACAGCAGAATCTCAAAGAGAAGTGCTAAGCAAGGAAAGTCTGCTCCGTGTTTCAGCCTTGACAAAACAGATCCTTGTCTCCTGTGTACTGAGATGTATTGCTTCAGAGAAAAAGGGGCTTAATGTAGCAATTCCACCTCTTAAAGCAATCAGAGAATGTCTACTCTTGCTGAGTGACCAACGGACTGAAGGCAGAATCAAAGAAAGCAAACAGGCGCTGGAGAAGCCCGAGGACTGTAACTAGATGAGGTAGGATTCAAATATCTAGGAAAGCAATTGTTGTGTTACTTCCCCATGAAAGGCTCAAGGAAACTGTGCTGCAAAAGTCATCTCTAAACCAGCTTTCCAACCTAGTGTGGGGCTTCTGTTGTTTTAGGACTACAGTTATAGCATGGCCCCAGCAACAACTTTGTGAGAAAGTAATGAAAAATGATAGCTGGGATGAGGTTGTAGGACAAATTCAGAAATCTTGTCAGTGTCTAGAGACTGAGGCAGGACTGAGAAACCACTCAGTGCTCCTTCCAATGCTCCAGTTCAGGACCTATGCTGAAATAAATACATTTTATAATCCCATTTAATTCCAAATTAACTACATGCCTAATAGAAAAAACATCCTACTGTATTTGGCTCTGCTGTCAGTTATTACTGGTGTTTTGGAATAGGGACCTGGGTGGTTCCAAAATTATATCCCTGTGAAGATCCCACCTTTATAGTGTGTCCCACATAAGTGGAAAAAGAAAAAGGACCACAGGGATTTGGACCCCGACAGTCTCAATTTTAATATTAGTGCCCAAGTAGCACACCTGAAGTACTTTTGATGTCACACAGTTTCCCAAGGGCTATTATTTACTTGGCACTTTGTGGCTAGAGGCAGGATTCAGGTACTAGGGCCTGCATGTGTCATGGCAAAACAAATACTCATAAATTTCACAAACTTGACAGCCTCAATAACTTGTTGCACTCAAGGATGTAAAAATACAGCAGATGTTTTGGAGTAAATCCCAGTTCAAACATACAAGTAATTTTTTTCATGACATCTGCACAATAGTTTAAAAAGTCATTGGCATTAAAAAGTAGGCATTTGTTAAGAACAAAATCCAAAGATTACCTCCTACAAGGAGTATAATCCGTGGTACAGAGCAGTAAATACCAATACAGGCATCAGAAACTCTTTGCTAATTGTACAGGGAGGAGCTTCCTCATTTCTGTTCTAATAAAAATCTGTAGGAAACCTAAAAAGATTATACATTTTTCCACAGATTATATACTTGCATGGTTTGGAGAGCTCAGTTTACAAAATGGGTGTTTATATAACTCATAAAACTACTTGCTGTTATCACACTGTGAAAACATCTGTTTTTAGAAAAATCACTAACTTTGTTCCTTTGGGCTTTCATGATCTGCAGTCTCTTGTATCACTTTTATCTCAGTAGGTGTCCCAAGAGCTCAAAGGACATTTGAAAGTCCTGGGCGCATCTTCAGTATCCAAAGGATTGGCAGCCTTTATTCCTGGGTTTCATTTCAGTTATAATTGAGTCATTTTGGCCTTGAGCAAGTCACTTAAGCCAACACTGGACATTAAACATCAGGCAGCTACATAAATTCAATCACTTGAGTAATCACAGAGCTTTGGGCATTGAAAGTTCTCACAACTGTAAACTTATTCTAATTATATTTACTTGTCTCATAGGTATATCATATCATAGGTATATATTATAGGCAAGGATCTAATAATTGTTAAAACCTGAAGCCTCAGATGAAAGACTCCATACAAATATATGTTATTGTTAGAAGTAAGTCCTTTCTCCCTGTTGCTTTTCCTCCTACTCTTCCCAAATTTCTGCTCTTCTTCTAAGGTAGAAAAATATTAATTAAAAAGAATGAATTAATGCTTGACATGCACTCTTGACAAGACAAAACACAAGAAAAGACAGGCATCCTTCATACCAGAGAGTTCCAGCTCTGAGATGTGAAGATGGACTTGGTGGAGATGCAAAGATGCAAAGATGGCTGCACCAGTTAGTCACGCTGCATTCTCTTCGTAGTCAGTGGAGACAAACTGGCATTGTAAGAAAATGTCTCATCTCATCTGAAAGGAAAGCAACACTGTACAGGTTCATCTAGCCTGTTTTAGATCTTGATGCAGAGATTAACAGTGTTCCAGAAGCACCTTTTTCTCTGTTGAGAGGCAAAAACTGTCTAGACATGGTAATGCAGCTGTGCTTCTAAGAATACAATTACTTCTCAGATGAGAAATCAGATAAATTGAGCAGATGAGATTTTTTCTTTAATTAAGAATCCTATCCTACAAAAAACAAGGTATTTGTCACATTTTCAGTAAAAAAGCGTTTTTTTAATTAATGCATTATGCTCTTGCTCTGGTGATCCCAATTATAAGCATTCAAAGTAGGGGTGTATTTCTCTCCATAAAGTGAGAACACAAACCAGTATTGTAGGTGAGTTCACCAGTAGGGTTAGCATAGGTTTGCCTAGGGTGTAACAAAGGAAACACTAGAACACACCAATAAATGCTTGGCAGTGCAGCTGGCAAGGACAAAATGCATAAACTCCTTTAAAGAAGGGGACAGGGAGATGTAGCAGAAGCTCTAAAATAGTGACAGTTCCCCTGAATCAGCATTTTTCTGAACCTGACCCCTTTCAGGAAGGGAAAAGCAAAAAATCAAATTCAGCATCTGCTATCAGAACTCTCTGCATTGTTAAACCACAGAAATCTTCCTAACACATGAAATTAAAGAACTAGGATTCATCTCCTGTGACCTGAGTAAGAATGTAGAAAATATGCCTAAAGGCCTTTGCTTATTGCTTTAACTTTATAGGTTAGCTGATGCCTTCTAAAAATAAATATTAAGAACATCATCCCCAAACTTGCCTACTTTTAAGAACCTACAGAGCTTCTGCCACACTGTAATTCTAGTTATTATTTTATTATTACTCCATTTTCTAAGAATAATTATCCAGTTCTAATAACAAAACTCTTTTTAAAGAGAAATTGCAATGACAACTTCCATGCAGAAGCCCAGTGTAATGTTTATTGGTTACTGTTGTTTCATGTTGACTCTTTTGAAGTTGACTGTGGCTTGATTGTTGGACCCAGAATGCACTGCTTTGGTGGGGACAGCAGGGTTATTTTCATTTGCTTTTTATCTGCAGAGAAGAAAAAGACAATATGATATAATCTTTCAAAAGAAAATCTCTGCTTTGCAGTTTGTCACTCAGAGAGGTAATAATGAAGAAAGTGTGCTAGGAGCTAGAAAGAATGATTATTGCTCCCTCACTCTATTGCAGCTTAGCCTTTAGTCCTCTCTATTACAAAAGCTTTCTCCCTTATGACAGAGAAACAAATAGCCTGCTGCACTCTATTGCTGCTACTGATGCCCTGGATGAGGTTTACTGTGAGGCAGCTTTAAAGGAATGACACAATTAAATGTGGACAAGCTACCTCCACCCTCCCACCATTGCAGATTTGTTCCTGTCTTCATATTAATTAGCACTATGAACAGACCCATTCTATGCGAGGTGCAACTGGGGTTTTACATCCATCTATTGGGAAATCGTTTTTCAAACTAGCTGATCTCATTGTTGGTATGCATATGCTCTAGAAAACTCACCCTGGATTTTATCATGCTTACTGCTCCTCACTGTCCCCCTGACTCATATTAGTCAACTCCCCTGCTGTAGAAGACAATTCAGCTGCAGTTGGCATACAGCAGCACCACGTCTCAATTGCTGTCTTACCTAGTTCTTTTACTTTTCCTGAAGCATTTCTTCTGCTTGTTAAACAGTTAAAGAGTGAGGTGGTATCATCTAGTCCTTCTCCCCAGCTGCCTTATCCCACCCATATGTTGTACTGCACTGATCCTTGCTAGGTTCTTCTGGGAGACAGTTCAGATCACTAAGCCAACACAAAAATTAACACAGAAAAAGGAAGCCAATTCTTTTCTGCTGGCTTAGCAAGTAAATCAGCTCACAGAAGGATCTACTGAGCACCGGGTGTAAACAAGTGGGGGAGTGTCAATAGCCGAGCTATGCGCTGTGGATGCTGGAGAGGAGGGAAAGGGAGAAGCCGAGTGCTATTCCCCTTTTAGCAGCACTGAGCCTTCCAGGAGCTCAACCATCCATTAGACCACTGCTGGCATTGACTGCAGCACCTCTATTGCATGAAGACAGCTGTTGTTCTTGCAAAAAGATCTATCTGCTTAACCCAAACAGCACAATTGGTGGAGAGTTATTGTCTCTAACACAAGGACATCAGAGAATTTCATCTTTCACATCAAGCTGGTTTGGTTTTTTTTTTCTGTAAATTTCCAAGCCAAATATTTATGCTTTGTTTGTCATCCTGGTGCTAACCGAACTCAGTTTTTCTATGGGTCTTTGTACCCATGTCTCAGTCTAGCAGCTAAACTCCATTTTCTTCTCTCAACTGAAATTTTTAAATGAGGTTCCAATCAGAGAGAGGTCCTCCATACCTGGGCTGCCACACATTTTCATCAAATTTAAAGATACCAAGACAACTCAGCTTCTGAGAGGGCTTCTTTCAGACAATCCTGTCACAAGTTAGAAGGCCTGCTGTGCTTTTGTTTTCCTGATGTTTCAGAGAAGTATTAAGTAATTTTCACTAGTCAAAACAGTTACCTGCAAGAGCCAAACCTGGGGAATGAGTTACTGTTTTCCTTCGACAGGTGTTGCTGAGACCACATCTATATACGGTGCTCTCTTCACAGGAACAGGCTGACAGACCTGCAATGAAATATTTAAAATCTTTCATTATTATTTGTCTTCCCCTTGCAACTGCTAATTGGACGCAATGAAAACCGTAGTCCTATGATAATCCAGCTTTGTATGCTATGCATCTCAAAACTATCATCAAACCACTCTCTTGAAAAGATCCTTTACACTGGGATTAAACAGTTCAGTTCTCAGCTTTCATAAGGAGCTGGGTGGCTCAATCTGTTCAGCACTGTAACAAAGCAATTCTAAAGCTATTTTTTTTAAAGAAAAATTGACCATGTTCCATCTCATTGTATTGATGCTTCTCCTTTCCTTAGACCAAACAGATCTTGGAGTGGCAAAACCACAGAGATTATGGCACATAAATAATTAGGATATGCTAAAACGTGATTATAAATCAATCGTGTTGTTTCTGTATATTTTTTTAATCTTGGTTCAGCTATTCAGGATATCCCAGGAGAGAATAGGTACAAAGAACACACACCTGAACTGCTCTCCAGAACAGCTGACTTACTGCAAGTTCAAGCTATAAGCTTTGTTCTTTGTTAAATTGCATTTTCCAGTGATGTTTTTAATACAGATAAGAGAGGTATTGAACATCAGTGAAGCAAAGGGAATCCTGTCCTGTGTGGATATCTAGCATCCACCTTCACAGCTGTTGGCTAAAGGAGGTTGAGCTGGTTGAAAAATCACTTCTGAAGGCATATTGCACTTGGTGTTTTGGTTAAGGGAAAATTCTCTCTGGCTTTGATGGGAAATTGAAACCACCACATTCACTGAAGTCTTTCAGAATTCTATAATGATCAAATTTCTCTTAAATTTAGTGTAGTTTTGATACTCATCTTCTAACATGTGATATAAGGCTTTAGTAGAGAAGCCAGGATCTGGGGTCACTAAAAGTCAGCTATGCTTGAGGAAGAACCCAATTATCATTTAATATCTGCAGCATGTTCTCTTACATGACAAGGAATGCCTCAACTTTTGCTGGTGTAATGCCAGTACAAATCTGGTTTCAATAGCTAGTTTCTATTACCATTACAGGGCATTTATTTTGCATTAAAAGTCAAAGGGATCAACATTGCACAACAATGAAAGTGTTATAATAATAAGCAGCATTCATTATCAAAGTACCAAGTGACTTCACTGTCCGGTGGATTAAATAGATTCACAAGCACATACATCTTTGTGCATGATACGTATCCCCCTGAAGAGAGATCCAAAGGACTATGATTTCTAAGATGAACACCATAAAGAGAATCTATCTAGATTAAAAATGCAGAATGAGTCTACTATAGGTGAGCAGTTCTCATTCTTTAACCTGTGAGACGTTCTTATCTGCAGCTGGCCATGGAATTGTATGACCTTTGCAGCAGTTGTTTCAATTTAGTTAGACATTTAGTGGAAAGGGAAGATTTTTCCTTTGGACAAATTCACAGTTACTATTACTGGTTCATTTCTCTAGTAGGTCTGGGAAGTCCAGGCAAAGATTATTTTCTTTGCCCTTCCTTTCCTCCAGAAACATTAACCTTCATTCAGACTGAAAAGTTGAATAGAATATATAAAAATTGTGATCAGATTTAAATGACACATCTGGTTACAAAATAAAAGCAAAGTAGAAACAGCATAGTTAGATGCTAGCATAATGCAAATAAAAATATCTCTAATGTATCTAATTTATACTGACTCATACTGGTACAAAAAAAAAGTGTTCATTTATGTTTGAAAAACGCAAAACGCAAAAATGCAATCATCTGTTTTCTGTTAGTTTCCAGTGAAAAACTGTGTGCTCACAAGAGGACTTCCCTGCCCATCCACTGCAATATGTGTATCAGCTTGCAGACAGCCCACCAGCTCCTGTGAAAATGTGGTCACTTGAGGAAAGCCTCACTCAGCCACTTTTACATGCCTTTCTCAGTCCATCAAGACAAGAGCATGAAGAAATATACAGAAATATCTTAGAAGAATTTCAAAGGGCCGCATCTCACATAGATGCCAGTCTGATTCAACTTTTAGATCCTACAGTGAATCCCACTGATTCAAGTTGTGATTTTCAAATATACTTAGTCTGGGTGTGTTGAAGATCCTACCCGCAATAAGCAACACTAAGGAGTCAAAAGCATCCTTCATAAATGTTTCCATGGTAAATATGTATTGAAAATTCAATCTTCGTGTATTTTTAAATATTTCTCTTTAAAAAAAAACAAAACCAAACAGAACATGAACTTGAACAGAGCTATCTTGCTTGGTCCTTTAGTGAGCTTCGCACATGTTCAGCTTTTAACACATTCTTGTTGGAACAGAGCCAAGTGTTCAATATTCTGCAGCTCCAAACATCTGATCCATGAAAGAGAAAATTATTGATTTCTTTGTATTCTTCCTGCATATGATGTTAAGCCTCTCTGATTTACAGTGAAATCAGTGATAAAATCTAGCAGTTAGTCAGATTACACATGAGAAAAACTCTGTCCTACTTTTATTGTAGGTGGGAAGTGTTTATTTTTAAAAGTACCCAGGCTTAGTCTATGAGCTATACAGACTATCCTAAGAGCAGGAACTAGGCTATCATATTTTTCTGTAAGATAAAGAACAATAAAAATTGAGTCCTTAATTTCATTTCCTCCCACCTTGGCAGATTTTGATTAGTAAGGGAAATTACCATTGATTCCCCAAACCTCTCTTCCCAAGAGCTAGTTATCCTCATGTTGTACAAAGCATTATAGAGATTTATTAGTTTAATTAACCTGTTCCCGCTGCCTGACTCGTTTGTAGACATATGGAGGGAATGGTGGACGGGAGACATATTTGCCTTCTCCTGCTCTGACATTGAAAGCTCCACCTTCATAAACCACTTTGCCTCTTGAAACTGTCGCAACTGGGACTCCATGGCAGACCATTCCTTCAAATATATTGAAGTTATTGGCCTGGTGATGTGTCTTTGCAGATATTGTCCTGCGTTTACAAAACAAAACAACACATAAAATTACTACGATCGTTGCATTTTACTTTATTATAAAATTTTAAGAAATTGATAAAGGAAGAAAATTTAGTAGCATTATTAAAATACGACATTGTACAGTACATCATGGAACAGCTGCAAAAATAGGATAGAGCATTAACATTTCATTGAACAGTAATTGCATTTCAAAAGAATGAAGGGGAGTCAAAAGGACAGAACTTTGCAGCCTTGAAACGCAGAATTTTCCACTAGAAAGAGATTAGTGGGAAAAAAATCAGGTTGTAATATTTTATTTGGATAACATGATTTCATTCTGCCTTGCCAAGCAAATGTCTATGCATGGTAAGGTCAGAAAAAGCTCTGACCTTTTAGCTAGAATGACTTGCAATTTCAAGTTTGAAAAGTATGGCTGCAATGTTTCTAAGATTGAGACTCACGAATAACACAAAGACTATTTCACTGGAAAGTAAGTAGATGACAATGAATTTTGGTAACTTTTAATGTGAGCTGGGTTGATCCAGTGACTGGGTGGCCAAATATCTCAATGCTGAGAAATAACAATGACAGCATCACACTTCTACATACCTTTCCTCCAAGATCATAAAGCAAATTAGAATTTTAGACCTCAACAATATGCATTTGAGCTGCAGTATTATTGCTTCATTTATGCATAGGCCTCATTCTTTATGATCACCATTTTTCTAGACAATTTCTCCAACCCTAACTAGCTCCATAAAAGACAGAGCCAACGTTGGAGCTGACATTAGCATCTGGAATTGCGGGCTGTGTATACTTCCTCTATTATCTTTTTCCCTACTGAGTTACTTACTGTCTTACTGTATGTAAAATGGGTCACAAGATTTTGAATTTTATTTAATTATTTTATTAAATTCCTGTTTCCAATCTACAGATTTATTTTTTTAAATAATTTGGAGAGTTTATATTTTTATTGCCATCTGTAATTTCTGAAAAGAAGGACGGTTCATGCTTTTGGTTAGCAGTCAGTATTTTCCAGAACAGGTGCGTACAGAGTCAAAAACTTATCATGTATATACAGCATTAGCATTATTCCAGAGACCATGTTTTGCAAAACAATTATCCAAGTAAAAACTAATATGAAATATTAATAGATTAAAATATTGATCTATTTGGTGAATAATTTTCAAAAACTTTTGTTAACATCCTTATCAAAATATGAAAACCACAACAAAATCTGTATCTTTTTTGAACTATAGCATTTTGAAAAGTAATCACGTATCAAATAATTCAAATTATTATTTATAGAGAGGAAAAAAGAATTGGTGGAAGGATACTTCATTTTCCTTTCATATAATTCTGCTGAATTAAGAATAATTGGTTCTTCTAGGGGTTACATTTAAATATTCATGGCAACTGACTTTTCAAAGGCTGTATATGGCCAATATTCCCATAGGAGTAAAACTTTTTCCCTACTCATCACACCTTGGACAGAAAACTCATGCATGCCTGCTCACCAGTATCAGCATCATCTTGTAGATTCACAGCAGAAAGAACAAGCAATAGAAGTCAGACCTCTCTTGTATTCACTGATCCTATGAACACTGTTAAACAGCTTTATCCATGGGTGTTAGAATAGTCCTACAAAGAGTTTTTGAAAATATTCTTCTAGCTTATTGTATTACCCTTATGGGTCCCATTGCTAGAACAGTAAGTAAGAATAACTGTAATATAATTATCTTTAGCATTCTTTGGGTATACATCACATCTATTTGAACAATAGCTCTGGGACACAAAAATAAAAACGGGAAAGGTAATTTGAGCAAATGAACAGAAAAATAAGCAAGATCCTTCAACTCATATGTTGAGGTGTTTGTGCTACAGCGGGATCACTAGAGGTAAACACACCTCAGAGGTAAGTACGTCCTTCATAAAAGATACAAAATGAATGGAAGTTAGCACATTTAAAAGAAATATCCATTTGTACAGATAAACCTTACAGTAGGACAAAACACATTTCCCAGAGCTTGTATCAACAACAATCTTGTATAGAACTCATTTACAACTCTTCTGTGGAAACAAGCCTTAGACCAGGCTGTCCTTTCTGAAGGTGAAGCTCATTCTCTCTGATGGAGATCACCAAAATTCCTCTGTGATTTAACTCTTTGACATTATCAATGGCAGTGAAAGTTTCAGGGAGCAAGTGAGCTACCAATTAAAACTGAACTAGATGGTATGCTTGGGGCTGAAGCTCACAACTCAGCAACCTTATGCAACAGACTGTTTGTTTACTGCTGTACCAGCCATTTCAGTAGCAGGCAGCTGGCTGGGAATCTTTACAAAATTCCAATGTTTGCTCCAAACGTCTGAATGCTATTGACCATTCAGCTAATGGCAAGAATGGCTGTAACGTACTTATTATCCAAGGAACCAAGACTGCCATCGTAGTGAGGTATAATGTAACTAACAGCTGTCTCCAGCATCCTATGTGATGCCTGACACAAGGGATTACTCAACATGAGAGAGCAGATTCTGACTCCAGGCTTCAAAAAACTGTATTGGATTTTTTTTTAATTTTTTTTTGTAGAATTCTCTAATTGTTTTTATAAATTACAGTGACGCTTGTTTCAAGCAACTTTTTCTTAAACAGAGACTGAGATCAGAATGTTTACTTCAACATTTAAAGGAAAATTCTCTTCTACAAAATAGATATTGCAAGGACATCAGGCCCTGTTTTGTTCCTACTTACATCAGTGTTTCCATGTAATTCACTTTGGCTGCTTCCGATACACCTGTCTTGCAAAAATGTTTTAGGCTATAAATATAAAAATTGGCATTCCTCTCATACCAAAGAAGACGACATGCTTCTGAATTTTTTTTTCAATCCAGTGCTTCTGTCCAACTAATTTCCAGTCAAATATCAATTATTCTACTCTAAGAGCAATTACCAGATTTTCTCTGACTGTATGAAGATTCAGTGACTAGTAAGCCTGCATTTATTTATGCTCTATGTAAGAAGGGGCTTTATACCACTCCTAGAATATTATATATAAATAAACTACAAACTGAAGTTTGACATTTAGAAGAGAGTATCTTCTGTGGGGTTTTCAAGACTGCACAGGTTGTCAGATCAAAAGTTATGTCCTGAAGTTTTGTTAAGGAATTAGAGGTACCAGTTTTCATTTCAAGTTAAACACAACCCAGGAGCATCATAAAAATGTCTATGCCTCAGTCAGAGCCTGAAATACTAAATAGTGAGTTACAGTCAATCAGGAGGGGGAACTGGATGAAGGGAAACAGAGTGATCTTCTGCCCCTCATAATGTATAGGACGTGAAGCTACATCACCCAGTGAAGGTGGATCTGTTGGACTAGAATGAGCTCTAGAACCTAAACTTTGACCGCTGTGAGGATTATCACTTTAATTTTCAAGGTGGGCATAAGAAAACAAAGAATTTAATTACTTTAAATGGAAACTGGATGCATACCTCACACAGTTTTGTTTAAAAATTCCAGGTACAGGAATATGAAGGAATTCTGTAGTCAACTGCCCTTAGGCAAGAATAGCTGCTCAAATCTCGGTAAAGGGTAGGACACCGATTTTATAATTACTTAATTAAATTAAGATATTGTAATAAAGACAGCTAAAATGATGCGAGTCCATTGTTGAAAACAACTGCTTCATTGACAGCTGCCATAGAAAACCAACTTATGTAAGAGTGAGTATTTGAGCTGTAAGCAACTTCTCTCAGTGCTGACAGTGCAGTATCTCTAAGCTCTTCAGAGCTGGGGGTAGGTGAGAAATGCCAGTTTGCTGAGGATAGTATCAGCCTTTGCGAGTTGCCTCTTCTCATCACTTTCAGATGCCTTTGTACTCTCCATATTGCTAACCTGCTTTTCTAAAGTCTAGAAAAAAATAAATAGATTGTTCACCTTTCTGTGCTGTCCTGAGCCAGTACTCATTTATAATGATAATTAACTTGAACTTTGTTAATGTTAAAGAGTCATTTTATTAAAAGAAAAAAAAAAGGAGGGGGGGGGGGGGGGGGGGGGAATAGCACGATTATAGTTTGAAAAATTAGTCATGTAACGTGTCATCATAATTCCCAGGGGGAAGAGGAAAAAGGAGAAAGAGCAAGTCTTAAGATTTGTGTGCAAAAATGCTATCTATAAGCCCATAATGTGGATTAAAACCCACATGGCCTATTTTACATTAAAGAATTAAAGTAACCACACATGCAAATATATGCAGGTAACTATTCATAAAGTTGTATCCCTAACCTCTTAAAAAATATCTTCAAATAAGCATTGAGTTTGATTAGCCATGTGAAGTGAGGAGAACTGTGGATAAAGTAACAGATGTAAGAAGAGGTAGCAAGTTAGGGTTTGGGAGCTCTGAGTCAAAGGGACTTATTTGAGGGATGGGATCTTTATTTTATGCAAGCATAACTTATGAAATTCATCATTTTAAGAGGAGTAGAGAATGACAACAAAATTATTTTTCTGATTATGGTAAGTAACTTATTTGACAACAATACCAACAGTTTGCTCCTATGAATCATTTCAAACTGATACGGGATGAAAGTGAAAATTGTCAAACCGCGTAACAGGCAGGAGGGAAACAGTAACAAGAAATGAGGCTTGCAGAAAAGCATAAAAAGAGAAAAATACAAATTAGTCTACTCAATAACTAAAGAAGATCTGGAGGTTATCAGGGAGAAATAGGCATGGTTACATAAGGAGAAAATAAGAAAGATTTAAATTTTTTTGGTAACATTTCCAAGATTCAGTTGTCTAAAGAGAGCAGCTGACATTCTGTGAGACAGCAAGTTACTAGGGAAACGTTCATCATGCTCTCTCAGAGAGGCTTATTTTGTTACAGTTCACCGAACCACAGTCATTGAGGTTGGAAAGCATCTCTAAGAGATCATCTATTCCAAGCCCTCTGCTCTGATCAGGGTCACTCAAAGTAGCTTTCTCAGGGCTGTGTCCGGTCAGGTTCTATATACCTCCAAAGATGGAGACTCCTCAATCTCTTTGGGCAACCTCTGCCAGTGTTTGATCACCCTCACAGCTAAAAAAAAAGTTATTTCTTATGTTTAAATGGAATTTCCTGTATTTTAATTTGTGTCTATTATTTTTCTCCATATCCCCTTAATTTGAGATAACAGGCCGTTGACAGCAACTCTGATTCTAGTGAATTAGTGTACATTCATGCATGCACACGCTCGCACTTGTGCAAAGCAATATGGAGCTATTGAAAATGCCAGCACACACTTGTCCTATGCATACCTATTTGTATGCCACATTATTTCATTCTGTCTCATTGTGTCTAGATGCAGTTATCCATATACTCAGTATTCAAAATTATGCTCATTCATCAAAACACTAAGACAGTTGCAGCATTATTTATTCTAATCATCTGCTAACATCTTGGTTTCTTCCTCTTTCATGTTACAAAAATTTGCAGGCAGTTGCTTGGCAAAGAGTGCTTAAATGTTGTAACTTGTCCCCACTTAAGCCTCTGAGGCTGAAGACTTGACTAAAATGAGACAGACATGGGCTGCAGATTCTAGTTCCAACAAATGCGAAATTGTTATCCATGAACTTATCTACATGCAAACAAAGGCACTGAGGGAACATGTGCCAGCAGACCGGGGCACTCTGACTTCTCACCGCCTTGCATCCAGTGACCGTTTCCCCTGAAATGCATAAACAACACTGGAAACAGGGGTTAGAAACCCCTGTCATAGCAGATAGATTAGAGATCAATGTGTCCTTTTTCTCCCTGTCCTCTCGCCTCTGGACTTCTGCCTTCCCTGCTAATCAGGGACCCTGCTCCAGGAGCTCCAGCCATCACTCCATTGGCACACACTGGGCCTGCTGAAGGAAGATGGGGTGAGAGATTGCTACCTGCACAGACAGCTCTGCCTCTGCATTCAAAAGTAGCTAACTTCTAGGCTATACCTAGGGAGTGGAAAAAAACTGGTAGGTAAGGCTTCTCAAACTGCAGATTGCCATAATGAAGTGGCTGAACTTTGAAAGTTAAACTCCATTTGAGACAGGTTTTTTTCTCTACGTGTGTCTGATCTTGCCTTAGGGACCTGATCCAGGGCTTTTTGCAAGGTCTCAACAGGCTACAGTGATTTTATTGAGCCCTAATATCTGCCAGGAGATGAATGTCTCTTATAAGATCTTTAGCACCTTCTTCCCCTACTCTACAAGGGATGCTCAGCTCTTTGCATGGTCTGAATTGGGTATTGCAGTATTTAGATTTCTTGCTGAGCATTTCTGAAACACACTGAGGGGATTTTATACTCTTGCTTGCTTTCAAATAGCTAAAAGCATCAGTTATAGAGGACACCGAGTTGCTGACAGGTGACATTTCTTTTTCCTTGCTTAGTCTGCCCTCTCCTTCTGGAGCAGACTTTACAGTTGCTTTTTTTTTTTTTTACAGACTTGATGCTGTTATATTATTTGTGTGCATCTGAAAGAAGTCAGTGAACATTCTTGATCAAAGCACAGATTTAAATAAGATGGTACATTGAGTATACATTTGCTGCCTACATATGTTTTCCAAGGTGTTCTCACAAAACAGTCCTGTGTGCACAAGCTGTACTTGGGATGCTGAGGGTGTTGACGTCTACAAGATGCAATAAACCAACAGTGGTTGGTTTGGTATTTGTGTATTCTTTAATGAATATGCAATGAGTATAAGGAAGCTAAGAAACAGACCTAACCTGGCAGAACTCACAACCTATTTTTTCTAATGCAGTTTCTAACTAATTTATACTCTTAATGTGTTTCTTCCCAAAAATGCTTGCTTTCACGCGGAGCAGTTAAACCTAGTATTGAGAAGGTTTTAAATACAGTAGTAAATCTGATGACTGTTCATATGATACTTTCTGCAGAAATTACCAGAAAATGCTATAGAAATAGGCCAGTCAAAGAATCTGATCCATAGAAGGAAAACCTCAGCTGAAGTGGCACAGTGCTGGAAGTAGAACCTTGAATTGTATTTGCTTCCAGCTTGCAGAGTTGGCACATTGAAATCACTAGGTTTTTGCAACCTAGAAAGTCCTGAATGCCCAGATAGCACCCAACATGTTACTATTGTGCAATGGTGTGGGTGGTGAAATGCAGCTGATTTTGAAGGGATAAAGTTTTTGTATTTTGAAGAGCTTCACTACCTTTCAGATTTACTTTAGAATCTTCCCATAGACTTCCTCTGACAGATTGTGATAATACCAGTTCCTCACAGCAATGCTTCAGCAATTGTCTAACTCTCTAGAGTGGTATCAGCCAGTCCTTTAAAACTACAGCAACACAGCATCAAATCAGAAATGGAAAATTGCATTTTCCTCTTACAAGAGTTAGATTTATAAATGAGAAAAATGTCATTCTCAAAAGAGGAAGGATTTGGCAAGAAAGAGGAACAAGCCTTTTGCAAAATTGAAAATCTCTCCCCGAAGTCAACAAAGCACATGAGGCCACACCTTGTGTAATATCTTAAATGGTTGAAGTCCATTAGCTAGATCCTATTTTTACTGCTGGGGTGTTTGTGCCCTCTTCAGGATTTGTAGTGAAATGAATAGACAAGCACTGGTGAGATTTACTTATACTTATCTAGTTCACACAATTGTACCTGCAGAGGGGCTTGTTCCCAGCAAAGCCAAAGAGGTAAACAATGGGAACAGGATGAAATCAGGGAAAAAAAAGAAAGTATTGGCTGAACTTAAAATCAGCTTACTCAGTGAGAAAATACAGTGTACTGTTTGAAAAAATATTTGAAGAAAAACTGCACCTTCACAGCTGTAGTGGCCAAAAAAGTAATTAGAACACTCAGGAGAGAGTGAAGGGAGGCAAAAGGAATGTTTGGGAGGTAAAAAGGATAAATAATTACAGGAGCTGACAAAGCACCTTGAGAACAATGTCAGAACTCTGCTATCTTTCTAGATTCATTTGTCCCCAGGCAGAGCAGAAGTGAGCTCAGAAAAGAATCCTTCAGATTTTTTTTAATCAGAGTTCATAGCTCCACTGTTCTGAAATAGCTCATTGCTAGTATCTCAAAATATGCTTGCTCAACATGCCAGAAGGCATAATGCGCACGAAAATCTCTCTGACCCAGCACTGGGCAGGCCTCTGTGTTTATTGGGGTTGACATTCCTGAAACTTCTTTTGCTGGTGCTGCCCATTTTTTGTGGGACTTCTGAATAGCAACCTCCATGTCCTCAAGTTTAGCAGCTTAAAACACAGAATGCTATTCTTTTCGGTCTCACATGGTTTTGGTACTCATTAATATATTGAAATGAGTGAAAATTGCATTATCAAAAATTCAAAAACCAGAAGATTGGTCAAGAAAATTTTGTTTGTGTAAGGTAAATCTAGGATTAGGACTTTTTTTCCTCCATTTGGCTTCCAAAATCAGATTTGCCCAGTTATGTTTCAAAACTTTCCTCTGCAATGAGGGGGTTCTGCAGCTCTTTTTTTAAAAAAAAAAAACAACAAGGGCTGAAAATCTAATGCCATCTGAGTTACAACAGCTCCGGTTTCAGGGACATCAAACACTGTCCCTTTCATCATGATGAAAGCTGGCCATACTGTCATCATGCCCAACACCCCACAAAGCTCATCTAGGTTAGTGGCTGCTGTCTTCTATGGATTTACTGACTGTTCAGATGACACTGACGAAGGGATTTCAAGGAGGGTCAATGTAGGCCTTCAGCTGAGTTGTATGTTCACGCTGCTCCTTAGAGCTGAGCCCAAGACAAAAGCAGCAGCCCAGGGCACCTCCTGACCTGCTGCTGTTTTGTGCAGGCTGGATGTGGGCAGATGTAAGAGTCAGTTGATAAAGTGCCTGCAGATTTAAACTAATCTGCTCGGTGGATGAACAGTGTAGATGCATTCACACAGCCCATAGGTATCTCGGCTGAGAATAACAACTCCACAGGAGAGTGGCAGTCTGCCAGACAATTTCCAGGCAGTTTAAATAAGACCAGGATGGGCACAAGAGCCAGAGTAAGACTCAAGATGTGTAATTCTTGAGATATTTACAGTGGCCTGAGTATGGAGATGGCTGATGGGGTGGTTATACCTGAAGACAGAATCAGCTGTAATGCACAGTATGCTGTGTGAGTTGAGGCGCCCAGAAAGACACTGCATGCCCTTTTGTAGCAAAAATATACCATGGCATCAAGACATGCAGTGTGAGACATCAGCACAAAAGCATAAGCATGCACAGCTTGAGCTTCAAAATTAAGATCACTCCTGGTTCTACCACTATATTTGCTCTATCAGCCAGGGAGAAGACATTAGGAGGGTAAGAGCCCACATTTTCACCATCCATCCTGACCACTTGTGAATACGTTGGAGGTAGCTGTAAGTTCAAAACACAAGCTTGTAATGGGTCATCCTGCAGGAACACAGGCTCCCTGCTCTTTGCAGTGGAAGCTAAGTGTACTCCAGTACTTAACAGAGTTCCTCTAAGATCCCAAAGTGGTTGTTTTTACTCTTAGGATACCAAGTTCAGGTAGCATAATATAGAGACCTTGTTATTTTCACATTTGGTCAGCAATCTAGGAGAATCTTTTTTTTTAAATCTATCTAGAGATCAAAGATTTCTACTTACACACACTGTTGTAGGAGACAAATAACCTGTAAATAATTCACGTGAAGTGAACCTCACCCAAAAGGCTTATTGCTATACAGAGGCTTTGAGATATTTTCTGTTGCAGAGAGGCAGGATGTGAGGAAATAACTACTCATACGTACCTTGTAGCCTTGGGATCCCAAATTACGATGTCAGCATCAGAACCCACAGCAATTCTCCCCTTCTTTGGGTAAAGGTTAAAGATTTTTGCTGCATTTGTGCTGGTAACAGCTACAAATCTGTTTTCATCCATTTTTCCACTGTACTGCAGAAGATTACACAAAAGCAAACTCATTACTTTTTTAAACAGGGAATGAAAAAAATGTTCCTGTTGTTGAAAAGTCTAGGATGAGTGACAGCTCTCTGCCAACATCACATCAATATTTTTAAAAATGTCATACTGAGGAGTTTAAAAGAAATAAAAGTAACTATTTGTCTCAGATGCACGTACTGCAATGTACATTTACTGAATGTGGTAACTTTATCTTACTTTATCCCACAGCAAAGGGAAAAAATGACAACTTTAAAGCCAAATGCTCTGTGGATCCAGTCCCAAGTCAACTGAAATAAAATTTTTTAGCTGGCTTTGAATCTGTAGTCCTGCTCAGCAATTTCCTCAGGAGACATAACATCTCTCAAGTATCTAGGTTTTGGAAAACCATGATACAGTATTAGGGAGAGCCTAGAACACAGTGAAGGAGAGGCAAGGTGCTGTGTGCAATATAGGAAAGGTGATTTGCAAATCTCTTCAGCAATAACACAGGAGATACTACAATTCAGTGAATGTTTGAGATCAAGTAGTATAAAAAACAGATTTGCTGATGTAACACGGCAAATAATAATGGATCTACACATGTCTTGGGACTGTCCACTGCTACATAACTCATTTAATGCAGCCTCCAGGACTGTTGTTTGCTCAGGAAGACAGCTACACTGTCAGTAATATTGTGAAAAGGTCGGTCTAGGAATCAGAATGTCAAAACACATGTTTGTATGGTGGCCTGTGAGCAGTCACCTGAGAAGAAAAGCATAATGAAAGTGGTTAACACTACTCCTCTAAATAATGGTGTGTTGGAAGGGAGGGAAGCTTTCCAGACAAACTCTCACAACTCTGTAATATTTTACAAGTTAGAAAAGGGAGGATATTACTGATTGAAGAACTTTTTGAAAAATTATCTTGCCCAGCAGCACTGATGTACATATTCATATCTCACTTTCATACTAACCACAAGCTAGATTATTTTCCAGTTTGCACCATAAATAATCACACTAGAGCTATGCCACAGGTGAATATAGGCTTTGTACACCCAGATGGAACTGAATCCTAAATATAGATCAAGAAGATTCTGAGCCACATCCTTACCAAGTGTGTGAGGTAGATAATTCTACTATGACAAATAAGTTTCACAGTGCATTATCGACAAGACTTCATTACTTCTCTACTACAAGAGAACTTAATATTAATTAGAAAATTTAACTAGAGCCTCTGGAACTCAACAGTATTGTATTAGCCAGAGCAATCGTAACACCCATTAAGCAGCACATTCCTCTCCAGGTTGCCTCAACCCTCCACTCATCAGACTACCCTATATCCAAAAAACCTGGCCACTAGCTTTCATATTTATATTTTTTTTAGAGCCAGACGGGCATCATCCTGAGACGCGCCAAGCATTCTTGTGTTGGCACTGAGAATCTGAAGTCAATGGGATTTGAGGATGCTCATCTCATCATATTATTGGACTAAACCATACATTAGAGAAGCATTTCTTATTGCTAGCTTGTTTCCTCTGGTTGAAAACACAAATTAGAAGTTGACAGGCACAGTCCCAGTGTGGAAGCTCCTCCAACAGCTAAGCTTGAGATCAAAGAGGAAAAAATAGAGAACTGACCAAGTCAAAATTGTGAGCACCTCTTACCTCTTCTTTCCCTTTAATCGGTTGAAAAAAAATGCTACACATAAATGTACTGTGCACTACAGCTGAAACAATAGCAGTCCTTTCCTGCTAAATGATGGAAATTATTCTCTGGTGCTACACTTTAGGCACTAAGAATCTTCTACCTCCCAGGACCACAAAGTGAGAGTTAGTAAGGACTCTGTTACGGTATTTGATCAAAGGAGTTATCCTATGATATATACACTTGATAAAAATGGAGAGTTGATAACTGCTGAGATAACATATTTTGTTGGAGAAATCAATTACCTCCATGTTCAGACATCTTGATATACTTACAACGCCTTTTTCCCATATGACTGACATCCTGTCTTCCACACCATTCACTCCATTAGGGATTTTTGTGAAGTCATCCTTCCCCAGAGCTTTCTGGCATATGTCAAAGGTACAATTGTCAGTCCCTGTCACAGTTAGGTCATCACTGCAGAGAAGCAAAGTTCATTATGAATCAGAGCATGTACCAGGCAGTGCCACATAAGAAAATCTGTTGCAAGGCTAGGTAGATCCAGCCATCTGTCCTGCAAGGAAAAGCTGATATGCCCCACCATCCTGTCTTCAGTCCAGTTCTCCAAGAGTAGCTCACAGCAACAGCCAGTTCCCCTGTGAAGTAGTTTCCTCTTCAGAAACTGCTCAGAAGAAGCCAAGCATCAAAAACAAACACTTTTTCTTCGGATATGCCAAAGGTGTCCCACTAATGAAGGACTGTCCCATTTTGCCCAAAGACAAAGGGCTTGGTTCCATTCTCACTTAGGGCAATTTTAGACTGCATCACTCCATATATCCAGTGAAATTTCTACGGATCTGCACAATCATCAGCCAGTGTTCCAGCATACCTTCATAGACTCTTTGGTCAAATTCAACCCTTTCGTGGAGTTAAACTTATTGGTAATGAAATACCAGCAAACCACACATTTTGTTAACTGCAGGTATCTGAAGGATACTTCTGTTTCTACTTCTTTCTGAAGGAGACGATATGAAGTGGACAACTTATATCTACCTTTAGAAGTCAGCAGGCTTAGTTTTTATGCAGCAACCAAATTTCAAGCAAAAAAGGCAGCTGACTACAAAACCCAGAACCGCTAGCTGTGACGCCACTTTTTACAGGTTTCTCACCAACTTAGAGCCTTACTGTCCCCCGGTCATGTTTCAATTGTTGCTGCAGTATTTGCAATGCAAGGCTTACTGATTTAAATCAAATGGGGGGAGAAGGCAACAAAAGTTCAGAGAACCAAAATCTGAACACTTTCTAATTTCTATAACAAAAAATGTTTTTCATCTATGGTTTCACCTTCCATTTCTCCTTCCTTATAATTTAACATTTTATACTTAGAAAATCTCCAGAGCATCAACCTGTTATTATGTACTCCAGACAAAATTTGCTGTGTATTTGGGCATCAGCTGTAACTGTTTGTTTGCTTACTTGGCCAATAAGCTCATGAGGAAACCAGGAGTAGATGGATCTGGTCTCAGTGGAGGTCCCATGACATATGCTGCAGCATGAGCCCAGTCTTTATTCCAGTAGTTGGTGCCATCGGTGCCAAGACTAGCAGCAATAGGCTCCCCATAAACCACCTTTCCTGAAAAATGTAAAGCAATAGTATCATCATCAAACAAAATAAAAATGCATATCTTGTATTTTCTCTGTTCCATATCTTTTTGGTGGCAATGGATTTAAATTTGAATGAGTGTTTCAAATTAAACACCGACATATGGAAGGACATAACAAACTAAGCTATAACATAGCATTTCTGTTCTGAATATTCTACTGGTGATCTCCCAATATATTTCCTCATAAGAATATTGCTTGGGCAAGTTTTTTAATTAAATTTTTGACAGATATATTATAATGGGTTTTACACATTGTTTACCAGGCATGTGATTGAGATTTCAAAAGGAACATAGTTCTCAGTTGCATTAATTATGTTCAAGGTCTATATATTTCTTGATAGCACCTGTTTGGTGCTTGGAAATTATTGAGTATGTAACAGTGTAAGTTAATATATACACCATACAGACTTTGCGAAGTGGTACTTTTAATTTTTCAGGGTATAATTGTTCCAGGAAGAACAATCTGGCACCAGACATAAATTTAAAGAGCATAAAAACATTTCCCAAATCAAAAACCATAGATAATTTAATTTTAAAAGTTATGTCCCAAATTTTATTCTTTAATTCTTTGCTACACAGTACTCTAGATTCCTCAGAAGAGGACATCAACCCAGACCAGCTGTTAGCCTTTGGATAGAGCTAACATATTTTAACTATTTTTCCCTCCTAGGAAAGATGGGTTTGAGACTCATCAGAACAAAAAGGGAGATGAATGAAGGTGTTTCACTACCTGAGGAGGTGGTCTCACCCCTTTGCAGTTCTGTAGGTGACAGGTGGTAAAGCCCCTAATTGTGATGGTCACCAGAGCGAGCTGGGACCTCACATACTCACTCACAGGCTGCTTGGTACTGGTTAAAGGCAGCTTCTGCCATATCCCAGCAAAAGCCTTCTCCCTCCCCTGATCCCTACAGACAGTGGTTATGTTGGTATGGACCCCAGATTTCACTCCAGGCACAACTTCTATTAGAACTACCACTGCAGCAAGGGCTCAACTGGCGATTGCTTGGGGATGTAAGACAGTGAACTTTCTCTGGCTTTCTGTGTGTAAGTCATACATTCATGGTACTGTTGGAAAACAACAAAGTAAACCTTTGTAGATTCCTCTCTGTACATTAGATTCTGGTACTTCCGTGAGCTACTGGATTATAACAGCTACACTGGCATAGGTAGCTACTGAGGAGCTCAACTCTTTTCAAAATACATTTCCCACTTCAGTAGTGCTACTCCTTAAATCTTCTGTGCTAGACTTGCAGGAAGGCTTCATACCATTTGAAACAGAGTTCTACAGTATATGTCCAAGTTTAACATCTTTCAGTAAAGCATTTGAGGTTTATTTATGTCATTCATGCTATGCTGAGAGTTCAGGGGTTTTTATGCCTGGAAGTCCTTTTTTTTGTATTACCACTTTTAATTGAAGAATGGAAAATAATTTTTAACTGAAACTAACAACAATGAATTTCTAATTGCCAGAATTTATACAGATCAGTCTCATTAAAAACTATAGTTGTTGTACCTATCTTTATGATACACTAGCTGTCTTTCAAAATTTCTTAATCAATCCTAGATTTCTGTTTCTAAACAGCATACTTCTGTGCAAATAGAAATTAATTATGGAGATATGTTATATGTTGCTGTGCACAAAGGCAAGCATTGATGATTCTGACTGCATCAACCCAGGAAGCTATAAAATCCAATTTGTAACACAATTAGCATAAGTTGTACCAATTTCTTCTTTTTACACATCGAAGAAGCATGCATATATTAAGTCAGTTATAGAACTAGCACTGAGACTATTCTTACAACACATGTCTAAAAATAATTTACAGTATTTACTACCAACATAGAATTTTTTACTTAGTGTGTTATAAACCACTTTCTATCTTAGCTCTCTGATGTTCACAGCCAGTGATTCACCATTAATCTGGGTATTTTAACTGTTGTTACTGATTCTTGTAGTTAATATTGACACCACATGTGTAATTGTACAACTAACTGTACACTGACTGATACAATCCACATTACCAGCAGCACTGTCATCTAGTGGAGGAATCTAATATAGCACAATACTAAAAGATGTGCTAGTAAAAACTATGCTGGTAGAATCTTTTATAGACTTGAATTACTGATAAGTCTCACTAGAAGTCATAATCAATACATATTTCACATAAGCATATTCATCTATATTAGCACAATAATATCATGCTGGTTTTGATTGCACTTTTATCAAGCTCATATACTCTGCATTTTGCTATTAATCTGTGTAAGCATTACCTAAAGTCCCAAGGTTTATATGCAATTCATACTATGTCAGATGAATACAACCTGAGACGTAAAAAGATAATGAGAACAGATATTCCGTAAAGTTTTAGGCCCTGCAAATCACAGGTTTCTGTCCTGCTCCTTCCACCCATATAATGTCTCCTCACAGTGCTGTGGTTCCATAGGTTGCTCTGGATAAACTTACAGATGAGGAAGTAAAACATCCCAAAGCTCTACAGCCTTTGGCCTGTTTCTAGCCTGCCCAACAGATGATCGAAAAGGTCAGGCTCCCTTGGATGTCCAGAACTGCAGTGCGTGCCCTGAGAAACCCTTCCCTGGAGTGGAAGGGTTTTCAGACATTGGAGAGGTTTTCAGACACTGTCATCATCACCATGATTTTCTAAGTGCCCAGTAAATAGGAGTCCTGGTCATGTCATGGCACTGTCTGTAAAAACATGCTATGGTCTCTGTTGTAGAATTTCTCATATAAATGGCTGGTAAAGGCTTGCAGACTATAACTCAAGGGAGGGCAGTAGCAGAGCATATATTGTCTTGGACTGGTCACATCATTTTTTTATGCAATAATGTTGTCCTGGCCATCACTTTGACTTTGGAGATAGAGAACTAAGGAGAAAAAAAGCTTGTTCTGGGAATAATGGAAAGTCTCAGTCCCAGCTGCTGTTCTTCCATGCTACTTAGCTCCCTTTGGGCCCCACAACACACACACACACATAATTTAGACATCCCACTACAAGAAATTCCATGACCCTTCCTCCAATGCCATCATCCAAGCATAAAAGAATTTGGACTTTTACCTTCTCTTCGTGCACTACTTATCACCTTTGCTGCAGATTTACTCATTACATGGACTACGTAAAGGGGGCAGTTTACAGCATTTGCTATTATAATTGCTCTTTGCGTAGCTTCAGCTTCCACTTCTTCAGGACGACACAACTCATGCCCCTCAGGGCCAGTTATTCCCATTGCCAACATCTTCTTTGCACCCTGAACATCACACAAAAACACATAAGAGTCAGTTAAAGTGCAAGCACAGTGTTGCGGACATGCTGCCAGCCAGATGGATCCTAAACCAGCCACTGCAGCTAGTAGAGAAAAAAAATCAACAAGGCAGTTATGATTTTTTTTCAAGATAAGTTATTGTTGGTTAACTGAAATCCAATATATCTCTCAATAAACACAGGTCTCAGAATACCTGAGTGATTTCAGAGAACACGCTCCACTGGTTTGCAAGGGTAAATCACTGCTTTTGAAAACCCTACTTCTCTCTCAATATGTACTCTGAAATGATCGCAGCCCGTAACTGAGATGACAGTACTAACCCCTCACTGGAAATAAAATGAAAGATCCTTACTGAGCACTAAGATACGCATCCAGAACCTCTGAATGAGGCTCCAAGGTTTTAAGATGCATAAGATTTTGTTCCTACTACATTCCAGGAACTTATGCTTTGATGATTTGAGATTACTTAGCAACAAATTTATTTCCATTGCGGGGCCTGGGGCAGAGTTAAAGTGCTATTGACTAGAATAGTGAAGAAACTCAAAGACATCAGTGTAGTTATACTCCCAGTGCCTCCGCGTAGCACTAGGATGGCAATAGCAAGTGTGAAGTGAGGCCAACTATGCAGAGAGGGAGGTTGAGACTTTTGTGCCCCATCAGTGAAGCTTTCTCTGTAAGTCTGGATTCATTCCTGTTAGATGAGCCAACTATGTTTGGAGAGACCTAGGGTTAAGCATCACGCATCTGATGTCTAAATACCTGGTTGAGCATTTCCCCTTTTGAGTGGGTTGATGGTCAGGCTCTGACTGTTTTCTTTGTTGGTCAAGTATACATGTTATATTGCAAGTGTATATATTATAGTGCAAGGATAATTCTCATTATAACAGGATCATGTGTCTCCTGTTTACCCTGAGCCCAGGACTCCAGGTTACAATTCTTAGCCTTTCACAAGCATCCTTAAGGATCTTGGATGTTTGTCTTCAGTTCCCTGGAAGTAAAATAGGGTACAAAAGCCTTTCCTTATGATAATGTGATGGTACAATTGCATCTATTTGAAGTGTTTAGATAACAGGACCATTTATATTCCTGACTTTGATGTACAAAATATCAAATGCCTACCTGCGCAATTAGCTCCCCATTCTCAGCATGGACTTGAGCAACTGCTCCAAGTTCCTTACAGCAGGAAAAGGCTGCATATAACTCCTCATCATTGACCATGTATACATCTTTATAGGCCATAAACATCTTGAAGGAGTTGACACCTTTGTTTTGAACAAGAGTTTTCATTTCTTCCTTCACCTGAAAGCCAGCAATTTTTAAAAAGCATTATACTTTACCTGTTAATAATTCTGTATAAAGAAATTGTACGTATAAAGGATGACCCTTTACTCACTCATCAAACACATATTCAGTCCAAACAGCCCAAGTCACATATTTAAAGACTGGTTTATACTGTTGTTCTGGTATCAAATTGAGTCTTAAAACATATAAACTTGTTCTACCACAGTATAGATATTTGAGGCACAAGTTAATTGCAGAAAGGAAATGTTTTTTACAAAAAATAGCGCAGCAAAATTTTATTCCAAACAAACCTCCTGATGTTGAAAATACAAATACCCAGTCCATTATTACAACAAATATGTTCAACTTATATAGTATGGAGATTTGTGCAAAATTGATTTTCAAAATTGGATTGTAATAGGTTCCAGCTTCCAGCAAATAACAGAGTGACAGAAAAGATCTTATCTCCCAGAGCTTTGTCCTGACTCTAAACACCACACAGCCTTTTGAAATATTTTGTTGTCAACAAAAAAAGTTGCTCTACAACTCTACATGCAAGCCTGCTTTTTTTCTTGTATGCACTCCTTAATAGGATTCTCTACTTCTGCTAGGATCTGCAAAGCCCAGCAAAACATTATGTCCCAGAGAAAGATCCAGATTTTAGCCCAGAAGTTTCATGTACAGCTGGTTAGCTAGAACTATCCATTACCTAACTTTGGCTCTCCCTTCCCAGTAAAATGATGGTGACAGTAATTGACATATATTTGTGATGTTATTACATTTTCCACGGGATTAATTCCTTTCAAAAAATTAAACATTATTATTAATCTCTCTAATAATCTGGTTGGATCTGTCCAAGAAAGGCGAGTGATTGATATAAAACCCAAGGAAATTTTCTGGACATATCCAGGGAGGGACAGGAGCATATCTTCACTGGGAATTATCAAACAAATATATAGCTGACATAAGGCTGGTCTGGAACAAACACAGAGACATGTAATTTACTTTCTTCTTCACTAATTATTATGGCTAAGGGAAGGCATTGTAAAGAGCATATGCTTTTAATCAGTACTTTAAATCCTGAGGAGATGATAGCTAACTAGAAGGGTATGAAATATTAGCTTTCTTTACGCAGCTCTTTTACAGTTACAAAACATCAGACCTTTCTATTTCTTTCAGTCTTGGCCTTTAAAAACAGTTAACTTCTTAACATAAACCAGAACATTGCATTGATTTATATCTCCCTAGTTTTATTGGATTTTTCAGTACAATTAGCTGTATTCTACTAAGGCTGTTTCAAATGCACATTCATCAAACTTCATTAGAGAATTTATTTTATGTCTTTGCTTTGAGCTAGAAGTTGCAGTCATTCTATTTAATGCTTTGTGAGCAGAAGACCAAAGATGGGGTGTTTGCAGAGTGAAGGCTTTGATTTATATATTTTAAACTTTAAAAATCAGAGTAAGTACTCATATTTAGAAATTGAATTTATGTAATGTATCTCTGTACTGACGCACATTTTCTGAGAATCCAAAGTGGTCTTATAAAACATAGGTCAGTTTCAGACAGATGAGAAGTACCTGAAAATTTATTCAGTAAATCTTTCAGGCTATCAGCAAATATTCACATAACAAGGACAACTCTCCCATATGTAAATTCCAAAAAGTTTTTTTAGATAATCTCACATTCAAGTCATTATTAGCTCCAGTCCTTCTTTAAGGAGGTATTACTGTGGTCCCTCAGGAACAGAACTCTCCCTTTACAAATAAAGTGTTGTATTTTTCATGTGTACCCTTATTTAAAACAAACATACCACCAAGACTCAACAGAGACACAGATTATAAAGTGTTCAAGTACAGGAGTCAAAATTTATGCAAACACCTCTTGCCCCTTCTAGCCTGCCTGGTCTTGGTCTTGCACAATTGCTTCCTTTTCCTTTGACTTTATGCAGTGTTATCCAAAGATAAAGGCCAATTGCAGGCTTTATTTTTTTCAAGCACGTGTACTTTTAGAAAAGTATGGACTATTTTAAATGTAGTTTTTATGCACAAAAATACTAACTACTACACCACCAGCAAGCTATATTTAGCACGGGAGAACTAATTCAAAACAGGTGTGGTACCACTTTGTAGAATTGAAAATCAGCTATTGTGTCTACCTTTTTGCTCCACCACGTAACTGCCACATGCAGTGAATAATCACAGCACACTTTAGGGTCTGCCCAGCTTTTCCATGTATCAAAGGCTTCAATAAGAGAACAGCCTTTCTGAGGGATGGCAAAGTCGATGATCATAGTGGTTCCTCCTGCTATAGCAGCCTGAAAGGAAAAGAGTTAGTATTTAGCAATTAGAGAGAATGCAAATTTCCTCCCACCCTCTCTGATTCCCTATGCAACCGTTAATACACTGAAAAGCCAAAAGCCACTGAAGAATTTCCCTGAGTGAAGTCTGAACTTGCAAAATGATTGTGAAGATTAATTTCAGCTCCTTTGAGCAGGATGTTCTCAAACAGGTATTCAGGAGAGTCATGGGGAAATTTTCAGACTGAAAAGAAAGTTTTTACAAAGAAAGATTTGGAGATGAGTCTGCAGCATTCACACATCAGTGAGTTTCCTTAAGTGGGTGGGATCACCAAGAAAGAAGAGCACCAGAAGACTACAGTCAACTTGAGAAATCCTTTGTCAGCATCTACATAGTTGAAAAAACAAGCCTAAGTGACAGGAAAGTATTAACCAGCAGGTACAGAATGAAAAGAAAAACAGATTCTGTTTGAAAATCCAGTGTGAAAATCCCCAAATTTTTGTCTAACACTGAAAGGATTTTGAAAGTGTTAAAATTATTTTTATTACTGACAGGGTATCATTTAGTAAAACTAAATATCAGGTTTTCAAATTGCATAAGGTATTTACATCTTCCATATAAATATTTACAAGTAAATAAATAAACAAAATTTCTTACTTTATGTATGTTATGAGGATCAAAATTTGCTTTTTAATCAGTAATTTTCACTCTCCTTTATGGACAGCTGAATATTCTTTTTTTTTTTTTTTTCCTTTAAAGGATTTTTGTTATTCACCCCCAGAAACCAGATACTTGAATAGCAGAAATTGATCCAATATAGAAATTCCTTTGCTGCAATTGTTGCAGTCTTCCAAATTAGCCAGAAAAATCCTCTCTATTGCTCTGAACATCATCCCTTTGCACAACAGGTACAATTAGTTCAGGTCAAAATATTCGCAGTTCAAATTCATGTTATGTTACTCTTCCTATGTCTAGATCAATCAATCTCTTCCTTCACTTAGCAATCAAAAGCAAAATTGTAAATACTTCTGCATGTTTTAAAAAAAAAAAAAATTTTTGAAGAGTGATATAAACATTTGTGAATCTGATTAATTCAGCAAAACATTTTCTCCAAGAGAAGTTGTTCAAACTGTCAATTTTTTTTTTCAACAGGAGAGATTGACTACAAATTTGTTAAACAGGATTTAGAATTAAAGAATATTTATAGACTTCAAGGAAAAAAAAGGTCACGCATTCCACAACTCCATTCAAAGTCTCTTTTTTGACTCTAACATCTTTTTTCCCCTGTCTTTGAAAGAGAAGTATTCTGTGCCTTTATTTATTTCGCTGAATGGGCAAATCGTAGCTAATCATTGTAACATATTTTGCAATAGTTGGAACACAACTCTATCTCCCTGATTCTCTTGCCAAAATATTTCAGATTATGACCTTCATTAAATAGCTCTAAACACCTTCCACACTTTGACAAGAAGGTCCACAATACTGAACTTTTTGACTTCTAGATCCAGTCACTGGCTCAATCTAAAGTCTTATTTCGTCTTATTTTAGGCACCAAAGTGTCTATCTGGACATTCTGTTTTGTGTACACAGTTTTTGTTTTGCAGCTTTCCTGTGCATCATAAAGTTACTAAAAAGACCTCAAAACGTTACTACTTTTTTTTTTTTTTTTTTTTTTAGCACACAATTTCTCTCTCCTATTTTGCTATTTCACAGTGTAGGCATCTACATCTGAGTTAATCTGCATCTTTGGTTCTCTAAAGAGAACAGAAGTCAATGGAGGCACTTTAAGAATGATATCATCTAGACTCTAAGTCATCTGAAGAGAAAGCCATAGTCATTGCTGTTTCTTTAAAATGTTTTCTCCTGTCAAACAAAATCCTCTTATGGCTTCAAGTCACATTGGTTTGATTTCTCCTGTTATGTCAAATTTCTAAATACATTCTTGATAATTAATTTACAAAAACAGTTTTTACAGAGAAATAAAAGGATTGTTGCAGAAAATGACAAAACATTAATATATATTTGTGTACTGTAAATCATGTAAAACACGTATTCCAGAAAGAAAATTCTGCACTTCACTCAGCCAGGAAACATACTTAGTGATGTCTGTAGAAAAGCAGAACAGACATTGTAGACTTGATTTTTTTTCTTTCTGTTTATCGCAAAAAGCAGTGCGAAGACTAACAACTGGTTGAGGAAGCAAATTAAGTCACTATAATTTGTTTTAGAAAATATTTCTTCTTTATGGACATCTGAAAAAGATAGCATTTTTAGGCCCATATAATAATAGGTTCCCTCACTTCTACCAGATAGCTGCAGAAAAGGCTTAGATTGGGAAAAAAATTCCCATGACTAAATTTATAATTCTTTTCCAGCTACCAGTTCTGGAGGTGGAAATTACATCTTATCTTATATTTGAATTGGAGAAACATGTTGTTTGACATAGCAGCCATTTTACTATGGCAGGAAAGAGCTGCTGTGATGGACAAAATAATTTTTGGTCAAAGTTTTGCAGAATAATTACAGCCTATTATAATGAGCCACAATAACTTGTGTGCTTGAGAACAGTTCTAGTGCTTAAAAATATCCAATATAAAATATTTCCATTCAAATAACAGCAGCAACACCAGCAAATCTATCCTGAGTTGGAAAAATTACTCTTATTGAAAGAAATATGCTGGTAATTTGAGGATAGCATACAGGTCATTTGTAGTCCTCCCTTCAGTTCTCTGGGCTCAACATTAATATAGCCAAAACCTTCTTAGAGTGTGGAAATGTACAATTACACCACTTAGACAACCTAACTTGCACTCTCATGACATGATGGGGCAAGCAAGAAATGAAATTTCCTGTTAAAGAATTGGGTGAATCTAGGCAAGACAGCAAAATTTAAAGGTTCTTAATAGTTGTGTGGTTACTGCACCACACCATTTGTTAAAAGGAGTTGAATTTAACTTATTCCAACTCTTCCAAAGAGGCAACTTAGCATTTTGCACAGCCGGAAAAAAATGTACATCAGTGAAATCCATTTCTTTAGAAGGGATGCACTATCACTTTCTGCTTTTTAGCAAACTCCAGTTCTGCTGTGAACATACAAAGGCTCTCTGTGGATGCTGGTTAACAGACAAGCCGCACAGGGCAATATGATCCCTTCTGAGGGCCAAGAAAAGCTCTTAGAAAAGTACCTTACAAATTTTAGGGAGCTCTGTATGAGTATTTGTACAGTATGGAGGAGATGCATGATACTGTTAATTGATACACTGCTAATGCAGGGGATGTAACGAGATCAGCTAAAAAGCTGAAAAAAACTCACTTTGAGTGTAAAACTGGGAGAAATAAGATACTTTTAGGAAGTGTATTTGAACTGGACTTTTACCGAGAAACACAGTAAAGTCTGAAGTGAATGGCAGAAGAAAAGCTTGCATTCCCCCATGCTAACAGAGGGGAAAGGTCAGCTACCCCAGAAGCTCTCCCAACACACTGGGGAGTTAAACTGTTGCTTTAGTTAACCTTTGCTCAGAAAAGTATGAAGCTTGTTGCATGTACTAATGTAAGTTGTAGTCTGCATGGTGACAGCCAGGGTAAAAGACTGTGCTTAACACTTGCCAACCACAGCCAGAAAAGTCCCTTAAGGAACCCAAGTAACATACTGGTTGAAGGTGGACCTCTGAGTAGCCCAACCACTTAGTACAATGTCCCAACCAAGGGACAGTAACAATTGCCTGTGCTCTATTCACTCTCTTTTAGAAATAATAATGAATAACCAACAGACATCCCTTTCTAAGCTCAGACAGACACACAGACATGCACATGTGCACCCACCTTTGTTCCTGTATAGAAGTCATCTTTTGACGTGCTACCCATAAAAGGGAACTGCATGTGTGTATGCGTGTCGATGCCCCCAGGGATCACCAGCTTGTTGGTCGCATCTAGCACAACGAGTCCCGTCGATGGCTCAGGATTTAGGTTTGGTCCCACTTGCTGCACAACTCCATCTTCCACGTACACATCAGCCACCACAGAGCAGTCATCGTTCACGACTTTCCCCCCTTTGATCAAAAGTCTCTGCTGAGCCAGCTTTTGGGGAGCCATGGGAGCCTAGAAGGTGAGAGTGAGGCCTCAGCTCAGAAAGTTGCTCTTGCCTGAGAGTATTTCACAGCTTCTCCCAGAGCAGCAGGTTATCTCCAAATGTCCCTAAACACACACCACACAGTGCTCTTTAAACAGGCACGAGGGGAATTGTCCCCTCTGCCCTTGGCAGCTCCACCTACTACCTCCAGTGGAGCACCAATGCCCAGCGAGAGCAGTGATCCCTCTGCCAGGCCGCTGGCAGAGTGTTGGCTTTGGGCCCTTTCTGCTCCAGACTCTTTGCCTGGAGAAAGCAGGGCTGGGCTTTCGGGAGGGTCCAGCTGAGTTCTGACAGAATCATCATGGTTGGAAGGGACCTCTGAGATCATTGAGTCCAACCTTAAAAAAAAAAACACCCAAAACAAAAAAACCAAAACAAACAAAAAATACCAACACAAAACACAACACCCCACCACATCACACCCACCCACAAACCAATAATCTTGGACACTAGAGCATGCCCTGAAGAGCCATGTCTACACATTTCTTAAATACCTCCAGGCATGGTGACTCCACCACCTCCCTGGGCAGGCTGTTCTAGTGCCTGACCACCCTCTCAGTAAAGTAATTCTTCCTAATATCTAATCTAAGCCTCCCCTGCTGCAACTTCAGACCATTTCCTCTGGTCCTGTCATTATTCACTTGGGAGAAGAGGCCAACCCCCACCTCTCCACAACCTCCTTTCAGGGAGTTGTAGAGGGCAATAAGGTCTCCCCTCAGCCTCCTCTTCTCCAAACTAAACATGCCCAGTTCCCTCAGCCTCTCCTCGTATGACTTGTTCTCTAGACCCCTTCTCTTGGTACTTGCTCCAGCCTGCCCTGTACACCCTGGGGTTTGAAATGTGCTGGGCTTTTTTGAAAATGTGGCCATTCATTGGCTTGCAATGCCCAAAGGTGACCCAAGATCTCTGTAATAGGGTTTGAGGAAACCAAGGGTGACTTGAACTCTCCAAAGAGAGATAAACGCATCCCTAGAATGAGGAGCTCAATGGTGACCTGAGATCCCTGCAGCAGTGTCTGGGGAGCCTCTGAGTCCTGCCCATGCCGGGAGAACGCAGCGCTGTAGTGGTCCAACTACAGAGATCCATTGCACCCATCTCAGCCAAGCCCCTGCAGGCCGCTATGGTGGGGTTCACTCTGCTGCCACAGGACTGAGCCCCTGTTGGAGGACACCAGCCAACAGGAACTGCTCTCGAGCTGTTTCTCAGAAGATGATTTGGGACATAAAACCCTCAGGACCCAAACCCAGCCTTTCTTCATCCCCAAGTTGGACAATACACCGGGCTGAGGAGGGAAGAGCTTCAGGGATTTCCGGAGGTTGCTGAGACCTCTCCTCACCCTGTCGGCTGGGGGCTCGAGTGCTAGGGACATGTGGTCGGTTTCAAAGAACCACGTGAAAATCATTTTCCGGTAGCTGCTGCCTTGCGCCATCTGCACTGTTGCCCTGCGTGCCCAGTGTCCTCAGGCCGGCACTCCTCACTGCCCCGAGCCTGGTGTCCTCAGGCCGGCACTCCTCACTGCCCCGAACCTGGTGTCCTCAGGCCGGCACTCCTCGCTGCCCCGAGCCTGGTGTCCTCAGGCCGGCACTCCTCGCTGCCCCGAGCCTGGTGTCCTCAGGCCGGCACTCCTCGCTGCCCCGAGCCTGGTGTCCTCAGGCCGGCACTCCTCACTGCCCCGAGCCTGGTGTCCTCAGGCCGCAGTTCCCTGCTGCCCCCCATTGTTGCCCTCACAAACAGCCAGCAGCCCCGCCTGGCCCCGTCCAGCACAGGCAGCAACTGCTGGCTACCACCGGCCACACCGGGCTCTGCCAGGCTCCTGCACCCAAGAGCAGCTCCATCCCAAGGGCTGGGGTGGTGGAGACCGCTGCTGGGTTGGAAAATCCAGCGGGAAAGGGAAATGTGAGGCTTCTGCTGTGGGTTTCATACAGGGCTGGCATGAAGAGGCTGGGAGAGGCAGCTTGTACCATTCAGAATATAGACCTGGAAAAAGAGAAGGGAAAGTAAAATTTGGAGAGCTAGAAAATGAGCTAAAAATCTTGGAACAGTAGAGGAAAGACCTGCTCTGCACCATCCCAGAGGCACCTGCTCTATGGACTTTTCCCATTTCTCCGGTAACCCAAGGTTTGCATACTCAGCAGTGACACTGCTCAAGCATGTCCTTGAATCTGCTGAGCACCAGCATCTTCATCCCCTCGACCTCTTCCAGTTCGGTGACAATGGCTTCAGAAGACAGAACACTGAGGGCAGTGGGAGGGTGCACACATATGCTGCCAGAAAGATGTTCAGACAAATGACACTAGATTTGGAAAATACCTTCCCATCAGTGTGTCACATTTGTTCCTTCTCTCCCAGTGGGTAGGAAAGCAGTACCACATGTTTGCCTTTGTATCTGCTCATCCCAAATTGTCTTCTCTTATGACTCCTAGTTATGCAGTGGGACAGGGACCCGCTGGGATTCATCACACTGCAAAGCAATAGAAAAAGTCAAAACTCATTTGGAAAAGGAGAACAGAGAATGAGAACAACAAAGTGAAATGCCTCAGGGGTCTGGGGCACTGTGTGGTGCTGAATGGGCAGGAAAGGGTAACCTGCACCCACCACGTCCACTGCATTTAAAGCTAGTAAGAAGACAAGGGTCAAGGTACTGTGGTGGGAATTCAGTCATGAACTATGGCTCACTAATTACAATGGTATTGCTGAGTCAGGAACAGTTGAGTTTCAGCAATATGATTATTTAGATGAAGAGCAGGAGAATAAAGACGCAAGAGGGAAGTCAAACTATAGTCCTCTAAGCCAGGAACCGTATACATTAAAGAGCGAGGATGGAAGAGGTCCAGGTGGGCACTGAAATGGGATAACAGGACTGTACTGTGAATCTCTGCTGCTGCTGAGGCAGTAAACCCATTTCTTCTACCACGCAGATGGACACTTGAATAGCTGGACTGCCAGGGTTCTGAGATGGGTATGTCTCAGGTACAACAGTTTCCCTGTGTGGGAACGAAGCGACCATTGTTAATTGAGAAGAAGGGGTGGCAAAGATAGGGGTTCATTGCATCGTGTGTGGTCACAAGGGTTGCAGCAGTCAGGTTCATATGCCAGCCCCAACTGATATTTAATGACTTCATGTGGAACAGCATCGCCAAATGATTAAGTATTTATTGGCAAAGAGGCTTCATTCTGAATCTCCCAGCTTAGTGCCCAAACTGCCAACCAAAAATAGTCCCTTTCTTACTATTTCTCCCTGGTCAATGAATATTTAGTTTATTTCTACATGAGAGACCTAGATAACCACTTCCAAGTATGCTCTTGGGCCATTGGTAGGGGTAGACTGTTCCTGCTGGAAACCTTCCCCCAGATGGGTCAGAGGGAGATTTGAAGGCAGGCCTACCACATCACAGCAGACTATGGTAAGCACCAGGGTATTCAGTTTCCTTTTTCGTGTGTTGTGCAGGAAAGAACTAATAGGGCTTAGACACCTACATGGTGGAGATACTGCAAAAAGTCATCAGTTGCACAGTTTAAAACCTTATTTACCTCTGTTTCTGAACAGCATTGGGCTTGAGCTCCACTTTTCCTACACCGATTTCCTCCTGCCTAGTTTAGACTTTGTGGATCTTAAGTGTCCAAACCTTCCTACCTGTAACTTCATGCCCAACTCAGAGCTGAAGGTCCCACAAATAAGCAAGGTAATTCAGAGTCAGGCCTTACAGTGCTGTGTTTCAGAAAACTGAATCTCCCACTGGTGGTTGAAATAGCCTTCAATAGCTTCAATAAGCTTGAATTAGCTTATTGACACATAAGGACATTCTATCTAAGCAGTCCTTTTATGTAGTCCATTTGGACAAACGAGATAAAATCACATCAGCTGCACTTACATGCATTTGGTAAATATTTGATATTTAACAGCTCAGCTGTCTCTGGAAAGAATGGCCTGAAATACCACCTGTGGGACAGAAATAATCCTTATAATACTGTGAAAAGACAACCGGCCCCATATTCTTAGTGATCACTGAATATATATTGCTGCTGCAACAAGGTCTCTGCTGCCAAATTGCTTCTGTAACCTTCCCTCACCCATAAAACTTTTTATCCCTCTGTTTGCACAGTTTAAAACAAATCTTTGCTCTGTAGTCAGTGGCTGACTCTGCATGGTTGTGCTGGTTTGGGCTGGAAAAGAGTTCAATTTCTTCACAGTAGCTTGTATGGAGCTATGCTTTGTATTTGTGATGAAACCAGCATCGATAACATCCGTTTTAGTTACTGCTGAGCAGTGCTTGAGCAGTGTCAAGGCCTTTTCTGCTTCTCCCACCACCCCACCAGCAAGCAGGCTGGGACAGCACAAGAAGTTGGGAGGGGACACAGCCGGGACAGCTGACCCCAACTGACCAAAAGAATATTCCATACCTTACAACGTTGTGCTCATCAATAAAAGCTGGATGAAGGAGGAGGAAGGAAGGGATGTTCAGAGTGATGGCATTTGTCTTCCTAAATAACTGTTACGCATGATGGAGCCCTGCTTTCCTGGGGACGGCTCCAAACACCTGCCTGCTGATGGGAACTAGTGAATGAATTCTTTATGTTGCATTGCTTGCTTGTGCAGCTTTTGATTTACTTATTAAACTGTCTCAAACCCATAAATTTTTGCACTTTTACACCCTTCTGATTCTCTTCCCTACCCTACTGGGGAGGGAATGAGCGAGCGAGCAGCTGTGCAATGTTGGTCTTAGCTGCTGGCTGGGCTTAAACCACAGCCGTGCAGGGAATTTTCCTGCTAAGAAACCTTTACTCATTCTAAAATATTATGCAGTAGTTAAATGATTTGAGAGATACTGCAAAAAGTCATCAGTTGCAACCCTGAACTTGAATCTTATGCTAATGCTTTTGCGGTCTGCAGCAAAGCAAATAATCCTGGAAATCTGAATATTGGAATGTCTTGTGTAGCTATCATGGAAGTATGATCAAAGAGACTTCTTAGTAACCTAATGATTAACTTCACTGATTTAATTTTAAGAAACTGAAGAAAACCCAGTCCACACCTATTATTTACAGAGAGGAAGTACTTCAGCAAATTAAGAAACAGATTTGCAAGAAATGGACAACTGGTTTGAAACCTTCAGAAGACCTTGAGGACTTCATCTGAAAGTCATTATAATGAAGACACAGACAGTTTAAAGTCTTTTGAGACACACACACTCACCCACCTCCCCTTGGAACCGTTAACTGCTACCTCCTAGCATAGAATGTCATTAATTTCTATCTTGTGCTGTAATTATCTCATGTTATTCTTATCCTCCCTTTGCTTCCATTTTCACATCCTTCCTACCATATACTGTTTCTGAAAGGCCTTTCTATCATCACTCAGTCTTCAGCTTTTTCTTAACCCGAAGATTCTTACTGGTATTAAGCTTCAAATAAAAGTTGGTGAAGCAGAGATGTCTCAAGTTGCAGGAGAGGCAGACAAAAAGGCTTTTGGAAAAACAGTAAAGATGTTCTGTGATGAAAACTGGAGACTGCTGATTAACAGTGGGGAGAAAGCTCAGATAATGAAGATGTATTATTAATCATATTTTCTATTTTTGACAACTTTCCTCCAAGGAAGAAAGACTGGATCATTAACCAGATTTTCAACTCAAGAAAATTAACAGAACAGATACCACTGTCTTTCAGTAATGCTGGATAAAGCACCTAGATTTGGAGAATTGGTGTAAAGATGTATCAGTTTGAAGTGAACTCTGGATTTGCAGAAGGGAGTGAATGGCTCTTTTCCCATATTTGAACATCCCCATACTCAGCATACTCAGCAGGTGTTTCTCTGCAATTCCTATAAAGAATCCATAATGTCTGCTCACCTGGGATTTACTTTCATACCTCTCTTTTATTTAGTGGGAATTTAATACCCATTCCATAAAATCAAATGGTCTATGTGTAATTTTAGCTAGAAAGTCTTCCTAATTGTGACAACAGTCAGGAACCCCTCACCAAAACTAGCCTTCTGAACAATCTGGTGCTGGCTGCTTTCATGAGACAGATTTGTAGAGATCTAATCTCTAAAGGCTTCTTCAGTTGTAAATGCTTTCCAAAACTAGCAAGTACATCCTATTGGTTTTCTATAATAAAACCCAAGACTAAAACAAGACTATGAAGGGAATTGATTCCTGTAGTTCCATGTACAATTATAAATATGCTTTCCTTAGTGTAAGCACTGGGCCACATCCAAGCTCCTACTGCCAGTCTTCCCCAATTATATCGGAAGTGCCGCTGCAGCCCATTAGCATCCAGCCTTGGACCCTGCAGATGTGACACGAGGGAAGGCAGCCCAAACTGTTGCACGTGCTGAAGACCATCCTACTTTTTTAAAGCAGTAACAGGGTACTGACTGTTCTCTCTCTTCTTCATGAGGCTAAGTGCTTCTTGCTCCATGAACCTGCTCAACTCAAATACTGGACCACAGACAGCACAGCCAAGGCAGAGAAATGAAAGACCAGGAACCCAGCAGAGCAGTATCTAAGGAATTGTAATGCTGTGCTTTTTTCAATATTCCCGTCCCATAGTTGCTTACTAAGGGTACAAGAAAATAGCCACCTTCTAAAAATCCACGAGACCACAAAGGCAGTTCAGCTCAGGCATCGAAGTTCTCCGTCTCAGGACATTCTGGGATAGAGACTCATCAGGTGTGTCAGTTTCCTCCTGGTGGATAATCACAGCCAAAGAAACCCGGTTCATAGACAGGAATTTTCCAAACTCCAAGGAACAACCACAGAAGCACAGAGATTAGTTTCCTTTGGAAGCTATTATTTTTACTAATGGATTATCTGGAAAAAAGACTACAAAACATTATTTATATTGTTGTGGCCAATTCTCAAACTCAGCATCTCCCTTTTGAAGGAGCATAAAATCAGAATGATAACTGCTGCCCAACATACCAGGCAAGGGAAAGCAAAACTGAACACCTCTGTTCCTTGCCGTACCACTGCAGAAATAAGGTATCTGTTTGACCTTCCTCGTTATCCTGCATTATATACTCTTGGAGTACCTACATCCTGCCAGGAGTATATTGCTCCTGCATTTGCTTCTCACCTGATGCTCCAGATCTGATTCTTAACTGACTATAGGAAAGACAAGAGGTTTAAAACAACACATTTTACCAATCTCTCTTACTCAATTTTCCACACCTGGAGAAGCAGCTAAAAATGACTTCTGCATTTCAGCTGGCGTATCTTCAGACACACGAGTGCTTCGTTACAAATTGTTCAGCCTTCCCTCTGAAACACCACAAGTCAGCAATACTCCTGAGATTTCTGGTTGCGATTCAGATACCTGCCCCTGTTAGGTAATATCTATGATGTACCCTTTTCCCAGTGATCTTTTCCTCATTCCTTAAAACAAGGTTATTCCTTCGTCCTTTACATTTTGCATTATTATTTGCTAGGAAGTGCACCTTGCACCAGAACTACTTCTTTCATTCTCTTACACATTCCTGATCTGACATGCCCTACCCCTTTTGACTTACTTTTGAAGGGTCTCCTACAAGTGTTTATCTCAAAAAAAACCAAAACAAAAAACCAGACCCAAACATCCTTTGCACAATATAAAAGATTATAATTATGTTCCTTTAGAGTTTCTAGTCCATTTAATTACAAGTCTCCCATCATTCCAAATCAAAATACAGTGACTCATCTTTTTATCCTAATTTTTTTGCCTCCTGTGTTCCATCCCTTTCCTTCCTGCACAAAGAGCACACAGGGTGACTAATGTGGAATAATCTTTCAAACTGAATGCAAGTGAAATAAGTTCTTTCAGATTGTATCTTTTCTTTTGTACTTTGATAATACGACACAACTTGGTCACAAGGAATGAAACGCTGAAATCTAAGGTCTTCTGCTAGATTTTAGGGCGGGGGAAATATTGCAAACACTAATTTGTGTCAGCATATTCACAGGGATCTGCTACATTTGGTTCATGGTGGCCTTCTCCAAATGTCCTTTCTCAAAGTGCAATTAGGAATCACTAACCTGGGTTGCTTCTAGAGCTGCTTCTCTCCTTCCATCAGGTACAGAAGAAGTCTTGTCTACCTGAATTGTTAGATAATACTTAAATTTAGTGAGTACTACACTCTCGTCCCCCAAATTAGTATTCACCACATAGACCATACTGTGTTCCTGGATGTGAATGGAAGCCTCAACTGGGCAAATATATTGACATAATAGGAATGTTCTGCTATAAAACTTGTTGGTATCAAGACAAATATGCACGAACTAATTTACTTTGATGGGGGAAAGCTAACTACAGTAGTCAAATCCCAAAAGAGGCTAGAAGGAAAGCAGTTTTAACTCTGGATCTGCTTACCTCTCCATACCTCCAGTGACTTGGCAAAGGGACAGGGCAGACTTCTCCCTCATCCTTTCAGAACATTCCCCATTTGGGACAATTGCATTGTAAATGATATCCTGGAGGAGTTCAATTGCCAACTGCTTGTTTTCAGAAACTCACAGGTGAGGAAAAAAAGACAGAGCCAAAAAAATACCCACCTCCCCCCCTTCCTCCACCCCCCAAAAAAAGTAAATCACTCATCACAACTATAGGAAGATTAAAGTTGTAAAGATTTGTGGAAAATGTGCAGTACTTCCTCAGGACAACTGCAGCAGCCAAATAGCTGCTGGAGAATGAAACAGGCCAGTAAACATTCAATTCTCTGAAAGGAAGCAAAAACCCACCTCAACAGGAAAACCCATGATTAACTTTGATCTGCACTAAGTATTTAATGTAAGGACTCACTGTCCAAACTTGAACTGTGATTTTCCTAGGCTGAATCCAAACTTTGCCACAAGTTGCTTTGGCATCGGGATAGGAAGTGGAGCACAAGATACTGTAACTGATTCCAGCCTCCTCTCTGGGAACCTGTTTTGAAAGAAGAACTATCAGCAATACCTGCTGAACTTGTACAGAAAAACCAACTTCATTTTGGAAACAAAACAAGCCCTTGTAGCATCGGAAACTCAGTCTGTCCCCTTAATGTTTCAACGTGAATCAAATGACCAGAGAAGCATGACACGTGAAAAGGAACAGACAAACTCCTTCCGCGCTTAGAAAGCTTTACACAAGGAGAAAAATCACCTCACAATAACCGACATTCCTCACCGCTTTCAGATGAAAGTGACTTATTGCAGAAAGTAAGGTAATTCCACAGTGAATCATTCTGACTTTTCTTAAAAATGACCTAGCACTGTAGCACAGCTAAACCAAGAATCACCTATATAAAAAAAATTAACTTGAGTAGCTCCAAAATAAGAAATGAAGTAACATGACTTAATGGAAGTCTCAGTAAAAAAAAAACCAAACCCAAAAAAACAACACCCCCCTCCCCAAACCAACCAACCCACCCCAAAAATCCAAACAAACAAAAGGAAACCTAATTTAATCATCCCCTTTAAATTCACTAAGAAAGAAATCACTGCAACAAATTAGCCTCATACAAATATGAATTTTATTTACAATTTTCCAAATTCTCAGTGAAATCCAACTTCTCAGTTAAATGTGTAGCATTTCTTCTTTAAAACAAATTAAACATTGTGTTCTTTTTACATCTGCAATATGGAGTCCATAGGTACATGCTATTTGGGGCATCTAACGGAACAAGTTTAGGTCACTTTATGTGTGTGTAAGTAACACCAAAGGTATTCTGTGACGACTCTTTCTTCAAAATGTATCTGCCTTGGGGACAAACATTTCCACAACCACTTTCTAATGATAATTTGTTAGGAAGGTTTAAAAACCCAGTATTTTATACCAGGACATACTGTTCACATATATTTCAGGGTGTGTTACCATGTTCATATTGCAAAGTTGCCTGCTCTATAAGCAATGCTACTGAAATCAGACTAAAGATTACCCACAGATTTAGATATTATTCAATGTGAATAAAAATGGCCATTGATGACTTCTACTTGGGTATGTGTAATTATGGGCCAATCTGTACCTGATCTGGTACCAGTGTGATGTGATCAGTTCTGAAACTTAAAACCACATGGGTCATTATAATAAAATCTTTTACAACTGTATTGCACATAAGTTCCTCAAAAGCACAAATCTACATAACCATGTCCTGAACTCAGAATTTACCTGCTAACTCTCATGAATTAAATCAACCAGATGGTAAAATAATAGTTTATTTTTCTCATCCCAGTGCCTGTGAAAGAAGAGAAGAGGGAGAAGGTATATACACTTTGGAATCCATTCAATTATTTGTTTCTTCTGCATGTGATTTGTACTTCAGAGATGAGGATTTTTAAAAAAGAAAAGAAAAAGCCAGACAGACCTTGGATTTATCTTTAAAAGTACCTCAAAAACATAACAAAAATTCAATTTAATTTTGATACATATTAAAACATTTTAGTCAGTTCTGCCCGACAGCATAACACGACAGAAATGCACAAGACTTTAAACATGCTTTAAAATGACATTCAACAAAGTATTTAAAATTTAATAAATAGCATACAATCACACACAAATACATTTCATACTGGATCTTTAAGCCTACTAAAAACAGACTGGCAAAGAATAAATAAAACAGTAGTTGACATTTTTGTTTTTAAAAGGTGTAGATTCTTGTTGTCACACTAGTAGCCACATATTAACCTGCTTATCACAAAATTGGAAGTTATGAGCTTTTTTTCCCCCCACTGGTCTTTTTTGCTCCAACATGTAATATCACTAAAAAACATACACTGAAAGGGATTTTTTTTTTTTAAACAACCAGTCTGCAACCAAGTAAACCAGTTTTTAAATACAACGAATAAATAGGGAATTAGTAAAGCAAATTCAATTGCAACAAAAATGCAACACCCCAAGAAAAGAGCCATGGAAATATATAGCCATTGCAATATTAGACAATAATAGTAATTAAAGTGATAGTGCTTGTGCACTAAGCTCATTAGAGACCTTAATATGATTTTAGTGCAAATCCCTTGAGTCCAAACAAGCTTTATACCCTACAGTATTAGGGAAAGATCTATTACCAGTTGGAACTTACTCTGTAGTGTATTTGTACATACCAGATACTTAAAGAACTAACAGGTATTGTAACATCTTCGGCCCTTTTTTACTTCAAATCGAAAAGACTAATGACTGGGGAGTTTACACACTATTTGGCTGTACCATATTAGATTGCAGTTTAGGAAAGTCAGTGCTATAAAAGCTTTTGCCATCAGTTTATCTATTATATCTAAATTTCACAAATCATTGCATTTTGTACTTCTGAGAAAAACAGAATGCTCCTGGAGAAAGTTTCTCCTCCCTTTAAATAAGTTCACATTATGATGAAATTCAAGAATATTTAGACAAAGTGTTGTATAAACTCAAAGTAAAGTACATATTTTACATTAACAATCCTTACCAGCATTTAGTATATTAAGTTACACGTATGTTGGCAATAATACAACAGAGTCAATTCCTAAAGGAAAATAATTCTGTACAAATTCACCTGTTAATATGGGGTTAAACAGGCAGTCAAATAAGTCTTGAGCAGCCATGTTTCTGGTTTGAACTACAGTACCAGGATAGACTAAATTTGAAACTAACTGAGATAACTTCAGTTTAAAGAGTAATCAGATTATACTGGACACACACATCATGTATTCAGAGCCAATAAAATGTTCACTCTAATAGTTCCATAACGTCATCCAGTATAAGAAATGTTTAATCAACCACACAGGCTAAAATAGTTTTAACATAATGTCGTCCTGGATTTTTTTTTTAAAACTAAAAACTAACTTTAATTGTGAAGTACAAAACAATGACAGATATTGCTCCAACTTGTACACAATCTTTCCTAAAAATCCGTACCTAGCAGAGTAATAATGCCTCATCGTCACTAGTTTCATTTTTCACTGTTGCTTCTAAGCAAGTGTCGGGGATCTGGGCAGTGTGTACGATGCCACAGCTCTCACAGGGGCCATCTCGACTGCATGACCTTACACCGTGATGTGTTGCACTGTAAGGCTGTCTAAGCCCTGGTCCTTGATCTGAGCTGAGATCAAGTAGAGGTCTTGAACAGTCATTCATGTCAAAGTCTGATGCTACATCAGAGACCGGAATTAACATTTCAACATCATCATCCTCTTCTCTTCCACTTACCCCATTATCAAGCTGTCTCAAAGGACTTTGGTTCTGATTCACTGAGCTGGATCTCCCTAAAGTAAAGCGTACCCAGCGTAAGCCTTGAGTCATACGACTTAGCGCGCTAGAGAGCTGGTGACGTGCGGGACTTGTGCTTGGGGGCTCTACACTTGTCCCTTCTCTTCCACTATCCGTGGTACCGCCACCGCCGCTCTGGGCAGAGGAGCTCCCGCACGCTCCCACCGCCGCTTCTATTGCTGTTGCGGGAGGGACCTTCTGAGGCAAGGTGGCAGCAACACCACCCACCGCTCCCGTCGTGTCTCTCCTTTCGTTCTCTGTGTCTGTGTCGTCAGATTCAACTGAAAACAGACTTCTGTGAGTATTATTTCTTTCAGCTTCTCTGTTAGTACTTTGGCCGGCAACATCATCTCCATCCGCCGAGACCAAGGCCAACGATCCAGAGTGACGTGACCTCGCAAAATTAAAAATCCTATTCCAAATGTTACTCGATCTGCCGGCAATAGGAAGTCTGATTGAGGTAAATCCAAGCTGAGATCGTACTGCCAGCCTCAGGTTTTCCAGAACTGAAGCCTAAATGAGGAGACAGGCAACAATCAAGTGTTGACAGTACGTTGGCACTGTTCTAACAAAAGAACAACTATTGTGCAAAACAGCATATAGCCACAAAGTTAAATGAAGATTAAATATTAAAACAAATGTTGCATCTTTAATATTAGGGATCTGGTGTACGTAGCAATAGGCTACTTTAAAAACAAAGCAGGTCTGAAAGAAGTCTACATTCTCCTGAGGAAAAAACGTTATGAACAAGGAAATTAAGTGGAAATACATATGGAAGCAAAAGAGGAATAAGAGCCACTGAAGTATACAAAATACATTTCTGCCAAAATCAAGGTCCTCTGAATAAAAGCAAAGTGAAAACTGCTGCACTACAAGGTGGATTTGAGACACTGATTACAGAAAAGTACATCCACAGACCCACCGCAGAGCCAGTCCAGCAGGTGTGCAAGACCTATTATATAAAATCTTACCCAGAAGATAAAGCAGTCAGTGTGGATTTTAGAGTACAGTGTATAGAAACACGCCTCAAAAAGTTTAGGATTTAAAAAAGAAATCTTCCAAAAAGATTTAACAGAGGTGACCTTTCCTTATCCACTACCATGGGGCTGCCTAGAATAGAGACTAAATTAAATATCCTCTCTAGCAGAGGCCTGTAGTTTGATTTTTTCCCCATTCTGGCATAATCACTTAATTCCACTTTCAAAATGCTTTAATGCTTCTGTTTAATTAAAATTATCTTATGTGTTCTAAACCATACATTTCCCAAATTCGGTATACATTTTCTAGTCATTCAGCTATAAAACAATGCATGCCTCAATTTTTCTGCTTAAAACTTTGTATAATTTTTAAATGTAAGGTAACAAACATACTAACACCTCTGACTTGGGGCTCCCTTACTCAAACTTACAGAAAACTGCCTCAGTGAAGTAGCTCAATTCTCAAATACTAGGGCAGAAGATCTGCCAGATGCCCACGATTCTGAAAATATTCCCAGATGTGTTTAATTACAGGATGAAGACCATATGTGCATCTTTTAATGAAGATTATGGAAAAACACAGGAAAGCCTTTTTTTTCCTTATTAAACACCTAACATATATGCATATATTTCACCCTGTTTGCAAACACTGAACTTCAGCGTTCTCATGTTGTCAACTTCAGCTCCCTTCCACAGCCCTTCAGATGCCACAGGGCACACACAGCACAGTATCCACACAATACTTCACACACAGCCTACCTCTTCCCTTCCAACAGTTCACAGAATGGTATCTGAATTGAAGCATACAAATACACACGTTCAGTAGCCTTGCTTTCAAAAGCTACTGGAGAGATTGCTACCCACCCTTGGAAATCCAGCTCTGAAGGCACGTATCAATTTTAGGTGGAAAGGATGACATACTAACTGGAACAACTAAGATTCCTTTAGCTTGACACTCCTAACTTCTAGGAAATCTCAAATACGTATCGTCAGTCTTACACAGCTTTGCAATCTTATGATGTATATATTACTCAAAACAAAGCAAGCTGAACACATCCTGACTTAACACTGACTCCCTTCCCCCAACACTTAACCATATTAAAAATTTAAGTTGAGCTTTATAATTTATAGAACGCAATTCACATTGCCTCTTAAGCTTTTAGTCTCTTTCATGTTCTCTCCTCTGGAAAACTTGTTTTTTTTAAACAATGCAACTTCATTCATTAGAGTAAAAATTTTTTACCATGGAAGCAGCAATGCTCTAGGAATGACTTTTTCATTACTTTTGAAGGTGATGGCCTGCTCCTTACTATTCCTTATTTTTATGCTAGTTAATTTCCCAGTATAGCCACTTAATTTTTCAAGGCCACAGGTCTTATCAGAAATATTGGTCTTCACAACAGGAATTTAATAAGTCTTTCATTGTTCAAAATTATTGTACATGCATCGGAGCATTATGGAGTATGAAATCATGGTTACACAGAAAGACGATGATGCAACTACATTTTGTTATATGTAACTAAGAAAGACTGCCACTTTCAGCAAGTCTTTCAAATTCCACTATGTTGTAGTTCTGAAAAATAACTTAAAATACATCCAAAGCAACAGTGTTTAATTTCATTTAAGTCAAACTGATGATAAAAGAAAATTTCAGCAATTGCACAGCTTTTTAAAAGTTCCAGTACCAATCTCCAAGTGCAATCACTACATGTCTGAGTCTTCCAGAATTGTCCTCTCTATCAGGAGATTTCCTTTTAGTAAAACTCATGATCTTTAGGCCACCTTTGTGGGGTTTCACGATGAAAAATATGTCTGAGCAAGCTAAGTTTGTCTGACAATTGCAATAGTTCCTAAACATGTTCACGTGAACCAAACTGAAGTGTCCCTTAGCGGGTAGGGATGTGCAGGGAGGATTGGTTTGTTCCAAGTTACCCGTATCAGAGGACTCACACGTTTGGGCGTGACAACTGCCCTGTCTTACCACACTTTTTAAAGCTAACCCTACCTCAAAGGGCTTGTGAGAACAGCTGTATCACAAACTAGTGAAGCTTAATTTGTGAAGAGAAGACAGCAAGCCAAAACTGTAAAAGTACAGAATTGTTTTTAAACAGAAGCCTACTGATCTTAGCGTAATCACAATAACCCATTCATTAAGAATGAGGGATTCTACAGATTCATTATAGGCATTCATTAAAAAGCTCATTAGTAAATTTTAGTGCTAATTTAGCTACTGAAATAATCTTCACAATGTCTTCTTTCTGATATGTTTGCAAAGTCTGTCATGCAAATTGCAACTTATTTTCCTCTTTTTCTTTGTCATGATCACCACTGCTGCTGCTTGTGAACACGTATGTGTGAAAGAATAAGTGAAATCTATGGCAGAATAAGTGTAATGTAAATCAGTACTGTTCAATATAATAAACCCAAAACAACTCTCCTTCTCATGGTCTTGTATTTTTCTCATATGCTTCGCAATATTACAAGTAAACTTTGCTGTATTAATTGCAACACATAGTACAAGTCAATGCCAACTTTAATACAGCACCTCAGCAGAATTTCTAGACTAGGACTTTTCTTCTGCTTCACAAAAGAGCATTATAACTGAAAGCCAATTTCTTTTTAAATGAAAAAGTTGTCTTGATAGAAATTCACTAACAAACTAAGAACTGTTAATGATCCATTTGAGAATCAAGATGGCTAGACATTATCATATCCCATTTACTAGTTTTTACTTTGTTAGTCGTTCCTGTTAATTTTATATACTCTTACAGCCTTACCTTTGTCATCATCTTTTCTATGCATAGTGGACGTGATCATACCTAAACACATATGTGCAGCACATATGGACTACCATTTTGCATTAGAAGTCTCAATTCTTCTTTCCCAAATTTTGAAGTGTTATCTTGCAATCTTAACTTACACAACAACATCAATACAGATCATACAACTAGATCTACCAAGCTATTACTTTTCAAGCAAGAGGGGTTATAGCATGCCTTACTGGCATTCACTAACTAGAAAAAAAACCTGCAAAGAAAACTGTGTGGTGCTACAATATCATGATTTTATCCAATGGCTAATCCTTAGTATAATAGCCTTAGTATTGGCCTGAAAAGAAGAAAAAGGAAATGCTCTAAAACAAAAAAATGCAGATAAAAGTTAAAGTATCTTTATTTCAATCCCCTTGTGTTTTAAGTGGTCTGCCTGCTATTTTGGAATCTTACCTGATTTGGTGAACAAACAGGAAAATCTTCAACTGGTGGAATTAAACCCTGGGCAATTAATTGTCCGTAAGATGGAGGAGCTTCTCTTCTTAAAAGTTCAGCCTCAACCCTTGACAAATGAGTTTCAAATGATCTTTCAAAGAGAAAAGAAATTTCACAGTTACATAATTTCACATATACATAAGACTATGATATATATGTTTAAAAGTAAAACTGCATCAGACTATTATAATCTGAAATAATAAATTTCTGCAGATGAAGTTTTATTAATTTATTGAAATTTAATTGACAAAGAATATATGTTAAGTCCTTGCAGTCATTCCAATGGTTCTGTCCAGCTGAGACAAGAATAAGAAAACCAACCCAACAATAAATTCCTAAAAACAAAGCAGCATAGGCTTATAAAATTCACCACAAGAGATGCTTATATTATTTTATAAAAATTGAAGAACATGTAATCCTAGTATGAGATAGTCTACAATAGAAGAAATATCCTGTTAAATACAGAATTGAGATATTTAATTGCAGAAATGCAACTTTTTCCACACTTTCTTTTCAGTAACAACATCTGAAAGCTTAAGTCTCAATAGTTATGTGATCAGAATACTTCTATCCCCTTTTAACTAACCTCTTTTTACTGTCAAAAAAGGGACAAAGCCTTTAGAAATCACATGCAACAATAACTGTATGTCGATAAAAATTTTCAAGTACAACAATAAAAGATACAAAAATATTTTAAAAATTTAAGTTCTTGAGGTGATCTGTTCTACTTACCTTCGCTCAAACATCCTGAGTGAGTACAATTTACAAGTACATCCCAGTGCAATGACAAGCAGCAATCCGCAAATAAGACTCCCAATGACAGCTGCAGTTATTACTCTAGTGGGCACAATGACTGGGCAATTCTCTTCGTCGCTGCCATCACCACAGTCATCTTGAGAATCACAAACCCAGCTCTCAAACACACAGCGGTTATTTTTACAATGAAAGTTGCCTGGTTGACAGAAGAAACAGTTTTTTTCATCTGAACCATTAGGACAATGATTCTGGTAGTTGCAGCGATCTGAACGAGGGTAGCAAACACCATTTCGAGAGCAGGGGAACTCATCTCTTTGACACATGGTGCAGTTGGTTTCATCCCTTCCATTTGGGCAGTGCCAGTAGCCATCGCAGCGCTGCTGCTCTGTGTAGCAGCCCCAATTTCCACCACATGGAATTTCCCAGGGCAAACAGAAGCCATCTACTTGATAGGTGGCATTGAATCCTCTTGCAGCGTTCACTTTGTCAGCACAAAAATGCACTCTTATCTGTCCAGAGGATGAAACAACAGTGAGGGGAGCATGAGAGTCAAACGCTGTTAGCACACGCAACAGCCTCCGTGGATTCTCCTCTAATCCATCATATATTTTGACATAGTCTCCATAACCTGTACCATCAAGTTTAAAATCAGTGAATCGCAAAATGACTTTGCGATGGTCACCAGTGTCTATCAGCCAGGTGCAGTTGCTTCCAGGTGGATAGAAGTCAGGATAGTTGGGAGAACTGAAAGTACCATAGAAGTATTTTAACCACTGCCCACATGTTGGCACATCACAGTCTATTTCGTCTCCTAGGTCAAGACAATCAATGTTACCATCACATTTTAAAGACTCTGGAAGGCAAGTGTAAAGCTTGGTGAAGCGAGAAAGACACTGGAACTGATTGTTAGCACAAGTTTGAAAGGAAGAAGCTGCCAGAGGATTAGCTTTGGCACAGATTTCTTCATCCGAGTTGTCTCCGCATTCATCCATATTATTACATTTCCAGCTTTCTGGAATACACTTCCCATTAGCGCAATGAAACTGGTCACAATCACAATTTGGTTCATCAGATTTCCCTGAAAGAAAAAAAAAAGAAATTATAAAAATATTATCTTTTTAGAATTTAGCACTTTGTGGTTTGTGTCACATATTTATTTGCTGCACCAGGTAGTTCAGAATTGCAAAACAACCATTTAAATTTTCTGTAAGTCATCAGAACTCTCAGTAAGTTTCAAGATAAAACAGTTTTCTCAAGTTGAAATTCTGTCAGCATATCAGCATGAGCCTCATCTATAGCTGCTTTCCATCAAGTAACTTTAACCCAAGCAAGAAAACAATGCTCATTTATAATGATTAAAAAAATCTCACTTCTAAGGTGCTAAAAGTATACCAGAGAAGTACTGCTTCTCTCCTCTGTCTCTTGAAATACAGAAGCACTTTGTCCTGCAGTACCACTTACATCCTCAAATTCTTTCTTGTAAAAGCAGTTGGACCTCTCTCCTCTCCTGTTTTCACAGATTCCTACTTTGTACCAAAGTATCTACAGCGAGAGAAGGTGACAGTTGAAGATTATCTATTACTACCAACCAATCACAGAAACCTCTTCTGCTCATCTCTTCCCACTGTTTGCTCCTGCCTCTTCTTCTCCAGCAATCAAAAGTAGAGCAAATGCAGAAACACATACTTAAAACATACAAAACCATGCAAAATTATGCTTTAAAAGTTAAAGATCCAAGTAGTGGTCCAGATAACATGGAAGTGGGGATTTTTTGGTTAGGCAGTTTGTCTTCAGGGGTTTTGTTTTGTTTTAATTCTGAAAAAAATGTTGAGACACCTTTATCTAAGAAAATGTAGTCTACTGACTACTACCACACTTGTAACATCAAGACTGTTTTTTTCAGGGATTCATTTATTAAAGTTCCTGCCATGTTAAAAACTGAAGCATACCTGGAAAGCCAGCTAATTCAGCTCTACAATGACTTAGCTGAGTCAAGTACCGCCATATCATTTAAAAATCACTGCAATTTCTAAAAATCATGGTACACACTGTAAAATTGGCTATAAAACGAACTGCCGTAATCAATCTTCAAAAAAAAAATCAAAAAAATCTGCAATGCAGATGGTCCTACACAGCACTAATTTGGAAACTGAATTAGGCAAATATATACTAAATCTAAGTAGCACTATACTTAGGGTTTTAAAAAAGGAACAGGAAAGACAGCATGATGAACTTACTGAAATACAGATCTTCCCAGAAGAAGCAGTTTCTACCTTGCTTACAATTCAGATTGGAAGGAATCTCTGGAGGTCACCTAATCAAATCATCTGCTCTAAGCAAAGCTGACTGAAGTTGGGTTGTTTGAGGCCTTGTCCAATCAAGTATTTTCAAAGTTCCAGTGCTTAACCACAAAGTGATAAAAGTTCTCATATCTAGCCTGAATTTCCCTTGCTGCAACTAATCTGCTGTGATAGGTCAAGCCTATCACATATCACGCCTCTGTTCTTTTTCCTATTTTAGTTTCTTAAAAAAACATTAAAAAGAAATACTCTACCTTGAAATATATATTAATTTTTTTTTTAAAAAAAGGTGCAATGGCAGCATTTTACAAATTTCACAGATGGTAAGGTCTTTAACAAATCAATGCAGGAAAAAGTGAAACCAACAAGAGTAATAAATGTTACAAGCACTGCTGAAGAGTGTTTAAGTCAACAAGTTTGCTGACAGTGTAAGGAGAGCAAAATTTATATGCTGCCAGTGATTAAGTTTTAGAAAATGTTTATTTCACTAGTAACAAAAACAAGGAGCAGATCTATTATAAATGATATCATCTTCTTGTTCTATTACACATATATATACACGTATTTTTAAATATATATTATATACTCACACACATCATTCATAATGTTAGCATCGCAAATACTTAGTATGAACCTTGGCCTTGAATTTGAAACCTGTAAAAGTGAACTAATAGACTTGTTCTGTCTGCCTAAATGGAATGACTGGGCCCCATAGGTGGTGGGCAATATAGTAGAATACGAATAAAAAGAGTCATTGAACTTGCTCAAATACTGATTATACTCTAACTCAATACTTCTACCTTGCAGAACCTGGAAAAGGGTTGAATAGAAAGCTATAATATTAAATTAGATATTAAATGTTAATTGAAATATTGTAGTACCAAAACAGGATACAATTTCAACCTAAGCTCTTCCATAGGCTTTAGACATCCCAGAAAGGGGCTGCTTACTTGATCCTGATTTAGCAGTTTTAATCAGCAATCCTGAAGTCATTCTATCAGGAAAGTTTACATATGAATCAAAAAGTAGAGTCGTAACATAATAAGAGATATACAAAATAAGACTATCCTTGTAAACTGTACCACAGAAGACTTCGAAGATAGTACAAGTTAATTAGAAGAACCCATGTGCAGCTGTAGCCAAAGGATAAACCCAATCCTTTCATACATTTACAGTGAACATAAACCTCTGTACTTCTATTAACTCTATTTTCCACTCTACATCACCATTAGTAAACTTCATCCCATTCTGATACCCATAATTAAAGAGGATGACAAATTAAAAGGGGTGAGAGGAAGACAGGAAAAAAAGGGAAGTGACAAAGAATTTACCTTCTAGTCAAGTACCCCTCCTAACTGTAATGCTTTTTATTGTTTTGTTTGAAATGAAATACGAATATTTACCTGGAAGATATTATTTACTTTAAACAAGAACTAATTCAAACAATTGACATGGCCTATCTTCCACATCACATTTTAAATAGGGAGCTAGTGGTCCCTTTTACACCTGTATTCTATATAGTTTCTATCGTTCCAGCAGAAGTAGACCTAACTTGCATCTATGTAACTACAGTATTACTATTTGTTCCCCTTTTTCTATGATCACATGCCCCCTTTGAGAGTCGCCTTAACAACACTGAGTTAAATAGTCCACTGAGCTCTACTATATGATACTAATGAGAAGAAATCAAACATGATTATTAAAGCAGATTTGTCAACTCCTCTCCTATACACGGGTCAGTTTACAACATTAGAAGACTACTCTGGTCACTGAAACCCCACACTGCCACCTCAAACATGAAACACTTCCTAAATATCATCTCAAGCACAGAGACCAAGCTCAAACCAAAGTTTCAGCAAGGTTCATCTATAACAAAAAAAAAAGGACAAAGACATAATCACCAAAAAAAGCACCAAAACCAAAACAAAACTTTTTTTTTCTTTGAAAATACATTTAAAAACACTGAATGAAAGTCCTAAGTGCTCTAAACTGAGTACCACTGCATGATCCTAACAAGAAGAAATCACAAAACAGTAAAAATGGCTTATTGCTGAAAACGTTGCAGCTTCTTCCAAAGGAGGTTACACACTGAAATTGTTTCAAGAGGAAAAGAAAGGAAAGGACTTTCAGAAAAACTCTGAGCCTGTGGCTTGTCTCCTCTGCCCATTCCACACCCTTATCCAAAATATCCTTCCTTCTCAAAGCCCCTCAGGCAGGAAGGCTGCCTTCCCTCTGTGCCTGCGAGGAGCGGGAGATAAGCAGGGCAGAAGCCAGTGAAAAATGCTGACTCATTAGGCAATGGCGCTTTTTTGCCTTGTCATGTTTTTTGGTGAGCCAGCAAGCACAACCCAGGTAGAACGTTGCCCTGAAGGCTGAGCCAGCATCAAACACAAGGCTGCATGACTTCTCCCAAGGTTTGCTAAGCTGCAAACAGCCGAAGCGCGGAGGGAACTTTTTTGTAAGCTTGAAAACAGGCGATAGAAAGGGATAAGCCTGCCTGGAAACCACACGTTTGTGAAGGACCAATGGGGAAGAGGAAGCCATGAGGCAGAAAGAGTGTAGAACACAGACCAGGGACAAAAAAGGCTTGGGCTAGAGGAGATCAGGGGTCATTTTACTGAATCTTGGGGGAATAGTTTTGAAGATGGATGGCAGTGGATAGGTGTAAGTATGAATTGTTTTATGGAGGAGGGGAGTTCAAAGTCAGTGCACAAAGACTTGGAGCAGGTCAGAGAGTGGAGTATGGGCACACACTAAGGAAGCAAAAGAACACAAAACCACGGTGAAAACAAAGAAGAATCTAATCAAGTATTTTTGATAATCAGGACATAGAAAACTATGATCATGCTAATAAAACAAAATTCTAGTATCACATAAGGCCAGAAAAAAGTGGAGCTAGGCTTTACCCATGACTGTCTTCCTCCTCTCTCTTAGCAACAGCTACTAGAGCAAGAATTGCCCACAAAACAAATCTCAAACTATTACTACCGGTAAATAACTAGTTTGTATTGCATACATAAATTATCCAAGAAAAATTTTGCATGTACAAACCCATGTCTATACTTGGCAAGAGTAATTTATCATGTTAGTAGTTTTTTTTTTAAAGAAGAGATGGGAAAGAATGATGCAAATGTAAAAAAAGAATATCCCACCGCTTCTTCCTTCTCTTGCCCTATTTATGCTGCTCAGAAGTCTACCCAGCTATTTTAACAACTAATTTTACTCTGATGAAAAAAATATCAAACCATAATCTATGTTAAAAAACCTCCCAAGTTGCCTAATATTAATAGTGAACTTCCCCCACCCCCAATGTTTCACTTACCGTGCATACTAATCCCAGCTTTGAATAGTCAAGTTGTACATAGGATCAAAATAATTTACTCAATGTATATTATCAATAAGCCTTGAATCAACTACAGAAAATGCATATACTGTCCACTGCTATGAGGAACTAGTTCTTGAAACAGAAAAGAAAAAATGAAAGCATAAATGGAACTAGGTATCATTTGAAACATACCAGCAAAGTAGGCTAATCTGAAGCCTTTTCTGGAGATGCTGTCATCTGAATGAAATCTGATCCAAACGTGTTCCTGGGAAGAGATGTAAGGTGAAGGAATGGAGGAGCCGCATGCTCTGTAGCCTTCAATATTCCTGTAGCTTCCAATCGTTAACCAGTCTGAGCTGCATCGCCGTGATCCTTGAACATCAAAATCTTGAAAACTGGGAAGGGAAAAAACAAAACAACAAAAAAAAACCCAAAATCAATTAAAAAAATAAAAAGAAGAGAGGTCAAAACTGCTACTGAAATGGGTATTACATAACCAGGCTGATGAATTGCTATGCAGAAAAATAGAAATTAGCTTTAAGTACTGAAATACAAAGAGCTGCTTCTCTATCCATGTAAGAATAGGATTTAACCTTGTGGTGATGACACTTTTATTAGGACAGCAAGAATCCATTCTATTAAGCAAAATACTGCACTACTCCACTACTCTTAAAGAAGCTCAGTTTTGCTATAAAAAAAAAATTAAGACTTCATCTAAAAAAATAAAAAATTCTGTTCATGAAACTGTCATTATGAGTCTCATTTAATGACTTTTATATACTACTAAGTGGTTTTATTTAACCCAATTTCATCAGACCTTTACCTAATGCTACACTTAGCCAATGATATGACTCAACATTATAAATACAGATAAATTGTTCAAAACTATGATTTCAGATAAGATCTGCTCCCAGTTTCACTATTTGGTTACCCAATGGGTATGTCATGGTACGGCTACAGCTATATCAAGACATGCTGCCGTGGTAATGAAGTGTGAAGGGGAGACAGTCTGGGCAGAACAGACAACACAGCAGTCAACCAGAAATGAAACGCGAGATGTCTGTGAGGTAGATGAGTGCAAGGAGACAACGTTGAGAGAGGAAAAAAAAAAAAAAAAAAAATTTTTTAGACTCTTAAAGAAGCTCAGTTTTGCTATAAAAAAAAAATTAAGACTTCATCTAAAAAAATAAAAAATTCTGTTCATGAAACTGTCATTATGAGTCTCATTTAATGACTTTTATATACTACTAAGTGGTTTTATTTAACCCAATTTCATCAGACCTTTACCTAATGCTACACTTAGCCAATGATATGACTCAACATTATAAATACAGATAAATTGTTCAAAACTATGATTTCAGATAAGATCTGCTCCCAGTTTCACTATTTGGTTACCCAATGGGTATGTCATGGTACGGCTACAGCTATATCAAGACATGCTGCCGTGGTAATGAAGTGTGAAGGGGAGACAGTCTGGGCAGAACAGACAACACAGCAGTCAACCAGAAATGAAACGCGAGATGTCTGTGAGGTAGATGAGTGCAAGGAGACAACGTTGAGAGAGAAAAAAAAAAAAAAAAAAAGAATTTTATGAGAAATAAACTGTATGAAAAAGTTTAGAAAGCATTCTAGTAGATGAACAGCTCTTCCTACTTTACATTGCATTTATGCCAGTTTAATATTGAGTAGAAAGACTGTTTAAATTGAAAAGCAGTACTTTAAAAGAGTAACTGATGTCAAAGCAAATACTTCATAATGAAGAGCTGCTTCTTAGGTCAGCAGGTCTGTTCTGGAAACTGAAGAATATCTGCAGCTAACGCAGTTTCATGATCAACCTGCGAAGCACTACTAATTTGTATCTTGATGCTAAAACTAGCTTAGATTTCCCCTGTGGCAGTAACAGGGAATGAACTCATGAGAAACTGAACCTACGATACAGCTTTTTTCATTACTACTTTAGAAAAGTTATAAGGTACATGAAAATGTGAGGAGCTCTCTCCATCAAAATTCAGCATTTCCAAAACTGCAATCCTATCTATCCATTTACTATTTATGCCCTGCCACTTTTAAGCACACCATGAGACTTCACAGCAATGAAGCATTACAGAATTTCCCCTACATGTTTTTTTAATGCAAAATTCTTATATATCACAGACACTAAAAAGAAATCAAACAGATGAACAAATGGAGACTTTTTCTAATCACCAACTCTCCAGTTGAAAACGAATGCTACGTGGCTGTGTAAAAACAAATCAGATAAAAGGAAAGGCAGAAAACAAACAAAACAGAAATCCTACATTTACAGGAAGGAAGATGAAATTGGTACATACACAGCTGGCAGTTAAAAATGTCTAGTCAGTACTTCTTCAATCTATGTAGTTAATACAGGAGCACTGTTACCTTATAGTAATGATCTCCCCTGGGTTTGCACGAATGTACCAGCTACAGTTGATTCGGGCAGGATACTCAGAGGGCCACCCTGGACTTGTGATTGTCCCGCTTGGTGATCGAATTTGCTCTGGAACATCTCCACAAGCTAAAAAATACATATATATCAAAATCAACTTGATTAATGCCATTTTTAAAAAAGCCAGTAGGACAAAAAACAATCAACACTTATCAGGGAAAATATCCCACTGAGTTGGACGAGGTGACAATAAAAACAACATCTAAAGGATTTCACAGTGGACAGATCAGCCAAAAGATGTTTCCCAAAGTTGCCAGTGCAGAAATTTATACCAATGTCAATTAGTACTACAGGTTAAGAAAGAAAGGTTGTCAAAGTCTATATAATCTTTTTAAATTTTATTTTTAGCCTTCACAAAGACTCAGTTCAATTTCAAGATGCATTTACACCTTATACTGAGAAATGCAATAGAAGGTGAAAAATAAATTAAAGCAAAATAATCAAGTAGTTGAAATTTCCTGTCTTCAGAAGACCAAGTGCCTGGCCATCACTTAAACAACCCCTTTCCAGCCCTTAGCATGGAAATGATCTTCATAGACATGATTCCAATGCTGGAAAGGCAAAGAGCACTTGCTGCAGCACACTCCATTTGTAGACATTAAAAGTCTTGCAAAACTACATTTCTGATAGCGGACCAGAAAGCCTGTATTTATAGGACTAATTCTATGCAATTGAATTAACTCAGACATTTGTATTCTTACTGTATTATAGGTGTAGCTTTCTATCTAGGACTTAACTCAGTTGCTTGTTCCTTTCACCGGAGTGTTCTCAGCTCTGCTGATTTTATTTCAAGTAATGTACTTACTAGTTTTGTAGTTTTGTTCTGCTGGGTTGTTTCCCCCCCTTAGCAGCCTTACATCCAACACCTGTTGTACAGCACATTCACAACCTTCACACAAATAGGAAGGCTACAGAGCCTGAAATTATGAGGAAGTTTCAGAGGCCAGAAAACACATTAATTGCCCTCTGCACTTTTATTTTACAGCTTCCTCACTGCTAGTCCAAAACTTGTGCAGAATCAGTTAAGCACAGTAGTTTAAACACAAGAACTATTATGAATGACATTTTCATTGTTGTCTGACAAGCAAAAACTCATAGAACTTTTAAAATTTAGAATATGTATTTGATAAAAAATCCAAACTGATGCAGTAAGCAAACACTATGAAGAATGAATTGCATTTTTAATAGTGCAAAAGTTGCAATGATTTAATTTGTAAAGAAGTTATTAATTTTTTGCCATTTTTATCCAAAATCAAGCTTTTAAGGTGATTTTTCAAGATTACCTGGACCTCAAATTATTGACTAGCTCTAATACAGTAAAACTTTGTATTCTTACATGACTATTTTTACTTAAAAATATTTCCATATGGCATAACAAATACATTTCTAAAAATAAGTTTAGAATGATTAAAAGACAAAAATGCTGGCATACGCCCATGTTTTCTGTATTTGCTTAAATACAGAAATCTAAAACCCCCAAAATTACTGTTTTCACATATAGCTGTAAGAAAACATTGCTTTAAAAAGGTTTTCATGTGTTTCTTGCTAGAGCTTCATTCATGCTGCACAGTTAATCATTAACATACTTTCACTACAGAACACAGGACCTGTCCTAATATCTTGGAAGGAAAAAGTCTCAAAATACAGAAAGATATTATTTTATTCGATTATTCAATTAATTTTCCCCTGGAAACATTCTTGTTTTAATTTTGAGCAAACCCTATAGGTGGTGCTCTAACACCATGATATTTTGGAACACTACTCCTGTGTGAACAAATCTGGATATACTTTACAACTCTTCAAACAAGAAATGGAAGGACTGGAAAGAATAATTGGTTATTTGCAAGTAAATGCAGAAGTAAAATAACATTTTTAATTGGTATGAAACCAAAACATACACAAAAACGTAGAAGTATGTGTCAAACAAATGTACCAAGCTTGCAGATGTAGGCAAGCATTACTTGATGCTACTGAAATAGTGATCAGCTTAAAATTATTTGCTTTCAGGTGAAATTTATACTATTATAACATTCATCTGGTTTTAGATATTTAAAAACTGATATATGAGATTTTGTCACTGAACTTCTTAGGAAGCTTTTAAATTTTACTGACAAAGAAAAACCTCACACTAGAAGATGGAAAAAAAAATCCATTCAACATATGTACTTTAAGATGCCTTCCAACTCGAACCATTCTATGATTCTATGTTGATTTAATTTTACAAGGTTCACCTCCAAAAACTTAAGTATGCTATAAATCCATGTACAGTCTGTGCCTGTTGAATAGGAACCTCCAAACACTCCTAGCAACTGTAAATTACTATGCAATTAGCTTTGCAGCTTCCCATGCTGGCACAGCACACCCTGACAACCATAATTTACTCGATCCAATCCCTGCAGCAGTTATAAACAGTAACTTTTACTTGTTACACGAGTTTGAATGGAAGAAATTCCACATGGAAAGCCTATGCAACCAAGGTAGTATTTTCAGAGCACCCTGAAAACTTCCAGTTTTATTCAAATTCAGGGTTTTTTTTAGCCTTTGCTTGATATACCAGGCATATTCCTATTTTTTCTATATTCTTTTACTTAGGATGGCTTTTTCTCTGCTTCCACTCAAGCTAGCATTAAAGAACTAAAGGCAAAACACGACCATTTCCAGCACTATCCAATATGGGAAGAAAGAAACACATTAAGGAGGGCATGGGGAAGCAAGAATGACCACAGGCACTGTAATACAGGGTGGAGTGAACAATACTGTGCTTCTGCTGCAGAACAGAGGGAAACCAAACTGAAGAAAGTGTGAATGTGACAAAGTGGGGGCTCAAAAAATAAAAGGGAATGTCCTTGAAAAAAGGACTTTTTAAACTTCAGATAGCTAGATAGGTGAAATGTATTTGCATATTTGGTACACATTCATGCACTGAAATCTCTTACTTGTAACTCGAGACAACAAAAATCTCCCATTTGCTTAAAAAGTGTATAAATGTCAAGATCAACTGTGTAGAAGCTGCACTTCAGAAGCGCTGTCATTCTGAGAGAGAATAATTTCTCAGAAAGATTTTTAAAATTAAGGATAACCTTTTGAAAGAAAGCAGTTTTAAAGGGAATTTACTTTACAAAGATAAGAGTAAGCCTTTTGAAATCAATTCCTTACCCTCTGCTTAACTAGGATGTTTCCTCTAAAGCTTTTGAGAATATAATGTAACATGCACTTTGTTAATGTCTTTGCAAATAGAGAGAATGTGAGCACATCAAGAAGAGCATGGGAATCAAAAAAAGAATTCAAGTGACAGCACATAAAACAGACATGTATGAATAGAGGCAAACATCTTTTCACTTAGTTGTGGAGAATTTGTAGTTCTGATTTCAATTGCTAGTAGCCCTGCAGGCATTTGTCATAAAGGTCAGCTAAGTCTATAGGAACTTAAAATTACAGGAAACCTGACAAGGTTTGGAATAATTTACTAAAAGTATTAAAAATGCATAAGAAAACAGCAGAATAAAAATTAGAGGAGTCAGGAAAAAAGAGATGAGTTTGTAACTGAGGCAGAAGCACAAAGCAAACTGAGAAGGTTGCACAGGGAAGCAAAGATATATAGTGATGCACATCCAAAATGTTTTCAAATCCTATGTTGGTGGCTGTAAGATTTTTGAGTGGGAAGAACTCCCCCCTGCACAACCATTGCACAACTACGTGAGCATTGTCTCTGCCTACATTCCTCTCAGTTCCCCTGTACTCTTTGGTACAATTCGGCTCATCTGTCTCCTACCTGTTTCAAACTCTCTCCTTTGTGAGCCTTTATTTTACTCACAATCTACAAGCAATTCTGCTTGTACTTTGCTGTAACTCTGTTCAGCATGTTGCAATACTGTATTTAGGACTGAATATGTTTCATGAACTAAGGTGCAAAATAATGGTCAAAAAAACTGCTGAGAGGATAAACCGTGTACATGGTTTTCTGGTATATGTGAATTTTCTAGTAGACTTTAAAAAAAATTTACAACAGCTTTCCTTCTTCCCTTCTTCCTGAAATTTGTTCACCATCCCACATTACAGAACCTGACTGAAAACTACCTATGGGATGTTGACTTGTAAACAGAAGAGAGACAATGAAAACTTTACAGTACCAAATTCAACTTGCAAGTTATAACAAGAAAATAATTAAGAAACCTATGCAAAAATTCTGTAGCAAGATCTAGAGAAGTACCTGTAGTAACAGTGAACAACATGTCAAGGAAAAAAGTCACTTCAGAAAAGCAGGGAGAGGGAGATTAGGGATTTATCTTCACAGTAATGCCAGGAGATTAGTTGAAAAGATAAAAGAATTAGCTTTCAATGTGAACCACAAGATGATAAGGTATGCATTATATTGGACATGGTAAGGACATGAATGCAGCTGGATAAATGATCTGAAGGTGTTTAAAACAGCTTAGAGTAAAAAGAGAATAATGTTGTGATAAAGTCTAAACCATGAATAGGGAGGATAATTATTGCATTTGTAACTCTCAGGAGCCACTGAAAGTCTTATTTGGAGAACTACAGGGGAAGAAGGTATAGGAATCTTTGCCTCCAGGTCAAGCTGAAAAGCTTTAATTTAAAATGCCTTTTGCTCTGCAATACCAGGACACAGTTAGTAAAAAAGAATCGTTATAATTTCTTTTTAAATTGTTGTGAACAAATGTTTTCACCAGTGTAGAAGTTCTTCAGAATGCAGGGGGATGGGTGGGTGCTTTTGCAGTTGTGACAATTATGGTGCAACATACCCCAAAGACAGACCTGAAAATATCTCAATTTTTCAGATTTTAAAGGCACTTGTTTTAATGTTCAGATTTTAAGAAACACTTGTTCTCTAGCAATAGCTTATACAAAAGAGACAACATTCCATTATTGCTGTTGGTAGAAAAAGCATGCTCATATATTACAGGTGTACCTGTAACTTGGCAGATATAATATACAGCAGAAGCATAAATATCAAAGACCACAGAGGTCTGTGCTATTAAAACATAATTTAGTAAGGTAGGTCATGTAGCCTTACAGCAGCAGCATGACAGGAAATCTACCATCAAGACAATCATTTCAGTTTAAATCCCTTCTCAGTAGCAACTGTCCAAGAAAATCGCTTGCTTGGTTTCAACAACAAGCTAAAGTTGGATTTAGAAAGATTAAAGGCCAGATGTCTTCGGTTCTATTTCACAGAAACTCTGCTTAAAATTGTTCAGATAAATATAAAGCTGTCCAGGTATGCTTGATGAAATATATCATCTGCAAGTTCAAAAACATTTTTGGGAGACCCAGATTGTTTCAAAAGAACTGAAAAATCATCTAAATCCATCCCCATCATACTTGGTCCATACACCCAACATGTAAGATGTACATACAAAGAACAGTAAGAAAAATGCCACTGGGTCTGTCTACGTGCTTTCTTCAGGTTCTCATTAACAGACCACCCCTATCCCTATTGCCTCAAAATTCTCCAGTGAGGAATTTTCACTTTATATTGAGACAGAAACTTTAAGAGTATGATATTTATTATTCCCCAGCGGGAAAGCTAAAAAGAACACGGGACCTCTTATATATGTAATTTTTTTCCCTTATTTTTAAATGGAAGTCCTCACTCGATCTTTCTTCTCAGTAGTTAAAGGTCTGTCTACCAGCTGCTGTTATCTTGCGTAGAAAGAACATTGTGTTCTCCTCTTCTTGGCACTGCCTATCGAAGCAAGCTGGCCAAAGTACTGAAAGCAGAGTCAAAAATTCCATTCACCTCTTGCCCAGCAGATGCTTTTCTGCCTGTATTGCGACCTGTGACACAACTGTTGCAGTAAACAAAGGGGTGAAGGGTTGTTAAAACATATCCTAAAAGCTGCACAGCTGGATTTTACTGTCTGTGTATCTCTTACAAGCCAGTTCCAGCAACAATTGTTTCAACGGTGGCAAGTACCCGTGCTGTTATTTATTATTTACAATGAGCTATAAATGTACTACTATACATGATACTTGCTGCATTACTACTGTTGAAAAGCAAAAATATTCTTCATGATGCAGCACACGGACGGATAGCAAAGACCTTCTATAATTGGACTTTTGACAGTCTTTGAGTGGTAAACAATGAAAGGGAAAAAGAAGGTGGTATGGTGTAAGACAGCCCATCTGCTGACCACACATTTATCCAAAAACTTAACTGTGTGCACAAGTAGCAATCTAACGTTTGAAGCAATGCTGCAAGGATAGCTCCAGTGAGATGTGCAAGCTGTTATCAGAAAGGACGAGTTTGCATTTTGGCTCTTATTTTAGGAGAAGGGCGTGAAAATCAGTTTGATTTCCAGGGATTAGTGGCAGCTTCCCTATGGAAAGAATCAGGCTTGCATTCTTCTGCCCACTGAAGAAGAGTGCTTATCTCCCCATTTGCACATATACTGAGTACCTGTATTATAAAACAGGAGCAGCAGCTTAGCTGACACTGCTTAACATCTGAAGAACAAAGACTAAGCACTGGTATTGCCTGATGCCTCAATGGCCATACAGTCACCTCACTAACACACAATAGTCCCAACCCTGGCTGCTGCCCAGACAAGGCCTAAAAGCAACTCAGTGGAAGAGAACATAGCGACCTCCAAGCAATGAGTGTGCTGCTTTCATACCCCATATTCCCCCAGCATCTCATCAGTTTCTCAGTTTCTAAAATTCTTTTTTTTCTTGTATTAAGGAAACTGTGCAGTCAAGTGTACAGTAGTTTCAGTTACTGCTTCAATCTAATCAGGTGAAACGCATAACTCCTGGATTTATATTATTTGATAGTAGCAGTGTCCAAAATTACATTTCAATAAATTTCATTTCACAAAAACTTTACTGTGGAAAGAAAAATATCAATTCAACTTAAACCAACTTTTCTCTTAGTTCAATGTTTGTATGGAAAAATAATTAAGCAGTCCACTTAGAAAGGCATAATCTGTTCATGAGCATGCAGGTATCAATTTTATCTTATGAGAATTTTTCCATGTTCCAGTTGCTTCATTCCTTATTACATGCTGCAAAAGGCAGTAATAATTTTTATAGCCAAATATCTCTTCATAAGATACCAGGTGGCTTTCAATATTTACTATTTAAGTCATGCATGAAATTTAAACATTACAAAAAATGACTTACCCGTTGACACTCCTGAAATATGCACATTTTCAGAATGTTCTGCAAGAGCACCATTTCCTAAAATTAAACATAATGAATAAGCTAATTTCCAAGATAAAATTTGTAAAAATTCTTCAGATACCCTTTTACAGAACAGAAAGAACAAAACTGAAGTTATTTTAATTAATATTAAACATTAAAGGTCCTATGTTCATTTTATGATAAAACTTTGAGAAAAACCAGAGGAAAAGTTACTATACAATGAAAATAAAAAAGCAAGCATTGTTAGTGTACTAGAAATAATTAAACTAGAAAGTTAAGGAACGAGAGACTGATAGCAGTGAAGAGTTTTGAGAAACTTCAGGTATTTTTTAATTGTAGACTTTTTGCATCAAATGCTATTTTCTTTTCATGAAAGGTTTATTTCAATGCATCTTCCCCATCTCCTCCTACATCAAGATTTGTAAGTAAATGCTATGCAAATCAAGACATCCATGGGAAGCCACCCATCCATTTGATAATGAATTGCAGCCCTTTATCCAGAAAGATGTTTCTGTTATAGCCAGGAACTAGCTACCTTCAGGAGTTAACTCCCCATCAACGTTCATTAAAACTAAGCAAACTTGCAAAGATAAGCAAGGAGACCCACGTAGTCATCAAGAGTTAGAGACTAGTTCTTACTCTACTGGGTACTCCTCCAAACTAAAAGAAGTCTGCTAAAGAGAACATGTCTGCTGACCGGTGGTAGCCCTGTTACGTGATGTGACAGATCAAGCTGTATTTGTGCACATTTCTCCCACTGAACAGCTCTCATTCTCTACTCCTTTATACAACGGTTTTTTTTACAAGAAAATTTTGATAAGATCTTCCAGGCATTTCAGGAGGAGAGAGCTACTTTCATAAATAAGCTCCTTTGAACATACACAGTGAATCCAAACTGTAAATTAGGTCACTAAGCAAATTTTAAAACCACAACTTTTAATCCCTCAAAGTTTTGTAATACTAAAGATTTGCCATGTCATACAGACTTTCATACATCAGTTGAAATCAGTCGTTCCACCAGCACTGCAATGTAAGTGTGACATGTTTGGGTAACAAGAAACTTAAATACATGAAGAAAACTCAAATTCCTTTTATAACAAGCTTAAAGCCTGTTACAGTTAACCTAGAACACACACACCTGAGTGAGCATCTCAATGCTCCTCCATTGCAATGGTTACAATTAAAATGTTACATAAATTTCTCCCAGAGTTGACACCAAATGCAGAAAGACATTTTTTTTTATTTCTTAAAGACACAATACAGCTAGAAAACCAATGATCAGAATTTGTAGAAAAATAGCAAGTCTAATTTTTTCTTTTCTTTAAAAAAAAAAACCCACCACCAAATTCTTGGGCTTTTAAAAGTGATGCATTTGCCTCCCCCCCCATTTCAAAACACTAATTTCACTGCATATAGTTATATACCGAGTTGTTTTTTCTCAATTTTAAAAAAATTCCACACTGTAACACTTTCCCTCTACGTTCAAAAGATAGAAGCATTTTAAAACAGAAACTACTTCAAATACTGCATTAGTGAGCAACTACTTTCCAATTAAACTATTTTCAAAAGTAAAATATAAGTTTTAAAAGCTATTCTCCCAATAATTTCTCCATTTTGCATATAAATTCACAAGCTAAGGAGTGTTTGCCACTTTAATTTCATGTCTTCAGTAACACCTAGCTCTAAATTTACAAAATAAACACCATCTTTGCTGTAAAGTGATTTTACTTGTAAGTGATTCCACAGAAGCATATTTCTGATTTTCATGTTTCCTATTATCTCCATCAACAGGAAAACATTAACACACTTCAAGACCTCTTGTTTTAAGCTAAAAATAGCTTACTGGTATTTCATCTTTCAAATAACGGTAGGGATTATTCACTGGCCTTGCCTTTTCAAAAAAGGGGTTACAAGCAAATACAACTATATTTGTGCTTACTACTGAAAATGAACAACATGACAAAAAAGGAGTTTACAAACATTTAGAAATATGAAACTCCCTGAAGTAATGACACTGAAGACAGTCAGTATCTGGGCACTCCACTGATGCCACCAGAATCTGAATTACAGACAAGCTGCCTATACATAAAAACAAGGAAAAAAACCCTCCAGAATTTTAATGAAATCAGTTCTGATAAAAATACAATAACAATACATTAAAGTACTGAAGTGATGGAAAAAAAAAGCAATATAGATATAAAAAATTGACAAAAACTATAAACCAGTAATAACAAGAAGTATACTAAAATGAGAACTCACATCCAAATCCTGTACACATTGACTTAGAATTAATGGGTTAAATTAATAAGAAAACTTAGTATCAAAGTTTGGAACGCTTTAATATTTTCCATCTAAATAGGCTTTATGCTCTAAGTATTAATCTTTTGACAAAGTGATGTCCCATTTATTGTTAAACTAACTTCAGTGATTAGTCAGAAGCAGCACTAATGTGAGATGATGAAGCCTCAACTCAGATCCAAGAACTACAGCATCAAAATAAGGTGGATTTTTAAAAATTATTTCCTTCCCAATAATCCTTCATTACATGAAAGATGAACCTTAGAAACCTCTCAGCTTATTGCTTCCTTGTTTTATTGGAAACTGTCACTGAAATAGTCTGTGTTCAGATGCCATTTAAGCATTAGTAACTGCTGACACCTTTATGAAATTTTTAGGTAATGATCCTTATATGATCTCAACAATTATGTCACATGGTTCCTTATAAACTGAACCCACTAGAATATCAATGTACCACATAAAAGATCAGTAATTTCCATTAAGATACAGGAACATAATTATCTTTGAAATTTCTGTTAGTCTATTTAATACAGAAGAGTACATAAAAAAAATAATAATTCTTAGGTCCCCAGACAGCTTTCATATTTCTTAATGTTTTAAATAAATATTTACTACTTATTTCCATTTCAGCCTGAAGTTTTTAACTGAAACAGGTGCCACCTAACAATATGACACAAAGTTTGTCCACATGAGTTACAGGAGCTGGTTAAGTACATGTGACAGCACAGCGCTGGAAGACACACACCGAGAAGCTCCTGCACGAATCCATTCTGCCTGCGAGAAACTAAGTTTGTTTTTCAAAAACTGACATCTTCCATCACTTTTTTGGGGGGTTGACTTCTTAAAAGAAAAAAAAAAATAATAATCACTTGTGTAGCCACAGCTATACCCATTTCCTTCATATCCTTTGATAAATACTTATGACAAACAGACCACTCATTTTAAGTGATATTAAACAGAAATGTACGTTAACTTTAGACTTGCAGCTTAAGATGTGGTCAGCATCTGCATTTAAGTTTAAAAAAAATTAAATGGACAAGGTGTTTACTACATTTTTTCCTCAAAAAAATAATCACAATAGAACCTTTGGTAAATAGGACACACGATATTTTAAACTACTGGTAACCTTTAGGATAAACAAGAGTATGGAGAGTGTTTTTGAAGGCCTTCCATTTAACTGCACAGGAGTATTTTGCCACCTCTGCTGATAATATCTCTAAAGATTCCTTGAATGCAATAAAAAATAATTTAAAAAAATCAGCCAACTGGTTATTAAATGAGCTAAAAGTCTATATTAAGAGTGTCTTTACAGTATGGAACAACCTCCATTTTCTGAGGTGCCTTTCTGTCTTGAATAACTTTAAAAATCTCTTAAATGTTCAAAATTATGGTTATGGTCAAAATTGGTCTCTGATTCTAATAGACTCATCGTAAAACTTTATTTTCACAGCACTTTGGCCTTTGTCAGTATTTTCTATCCCACTCAAATCCTCTGGGTTGAGATGCTGTCTTGTCTTAGGAGCAGACAGAAAGAGACAAACAAGTAGTTCCACAAACACTTGAATTAATTCCTTTTGATTTGTGTCTCACAGCTGACTGACCACAGAAGCAGGCAAGACAACACTAGGTTTTGCCTTCAGGTTTCCCAGCAGTTGGGACATTTCTTCCCTATCAGTCTATATGAAACTCTGTTAAACACCTCCCACCCCACCCCAAAAAACTCAGCACCCTCACAGCATCACTTCTTAACATCCTGGTCCAAGAACCATGAGCCCTATACTCCTATATGGCATACGGAGAGGAGAACCAAAACAATGTCCTACTTGCCCAAAAACACCATAGCCCTGGAAGGTGTCAGACTCACTGACAGCTTCTGAGTTCCACCACAGATTGGAAAATAAACAGAGGCCAAAGGCGTGGGGCTGGCAATGAGGAAAATGTCATCGCAGCAAACACACCAACCAAACTGTACAAGAAAACTGTAAGGGGAAAGTGTGGAAAAACCAACGCTTTCACATTTGAAAACCGTAAGAGGCTTAGAAAAATAGTTGCCAAGTTCTATATATTTGAAACTGATAGAGTGGCAGTGCTGCTTGGAGTAACGTGGAGGCCCAACCGCGGGGCAGCAGCCCCTCATTTTAGGGTGCTCCCCCCTCCATCCCTCCCTCCCTCCCCACAGCCCACGCAGCACAGCTCGCTCTCAAAACGGGATCAACATCAGACCCAAAGGATTATCACCTCTAACTTTGGAGCATATAACTAAGCCTACAGTCCTACAGCTTCTCCTTTAAGTTTTACTCAAATTCATGCAGTTTTCAAAAAGCATAGCCAAACAGACAACCCCAATAATTAAGTGTCCCTCTTAGTCAAAATATTCAGATTAAACAACACAAGCTTCTGCATTCCGGACATATGAACTAGGAGGTTTCAGACAATAAACAGGAAGTTTATCTAAATACCGATATATCTGAGATAGCAAATAATGATTCTTTGAAATTTAAATGTGTTTTTCATCTATTTGACTAAAACTCGCAATATGAATGCACAGTGGTTAATATTGTAAAAGAGCTGCAAAAAAATTGGTACAGACAACTTTGTCCACCATGATTGTAAAATCAAATTCTGTAACTTCAGTTTGGAAGAACATCATGTAGCTTGGGAGTCAGTTAAATCCAGACTGCGTTTTACAGAGAAATTAACTTGACTGGTGAAATGAAAAATGAGAAGAGAAAAAAAATCCATAGCTGCAAATACCACATTTAAGTTACTGTCATTTTTGGTTAGACCAAGTAGTTACTCTCTACAAATAAGTCAGGCACACGTATCTCCATTGAAGCTAAATTCTTCCATATCAAGACTAAGCCTCTGCCATTACCTTTAACAGCCAAATCACAACCCCCCTATAAATAGAACTGTATAAACTGAGGAACTCCTGTAACCAAATGGCTACAGAGAGAGTGCTTTTTCTAAACTACCTGGAGTTGAAAGGTACTGTGGCACGTAACAAATGCTACATAAGCAGAATGGGCAGGATATTTCTCTTGAACCACAATTACCAGGGACAAGAAATCAACACCACTTCCTGTACATCACATGCTTCCAAACACCCTTAATCACGGTACGTGTTCAACTTGCTTTGCTTTAGACAATGTACTTCATGACCAAACTTCCTCTCTTCATCCTACTCCCAAAATTCCTGCTTGCTCTGTACCTTACACAGAGCAAGTTCAAACTTGTTTACGCTGCCTTTTGGCAGCCAAAGTTACCTTACATTCATCTGCACCAAATTTTGCTTCTAACTGACCAAAAGTGGATGATGCCACCAAAACCTCAACCGCACACTTCCATGAATGGTGTGGTGCTGCCTTACATATCACCCCACTAAAAAGCCACTTAGCAATGCTCCTATGATGCTCTAGTCCAAGAATAACAATGTACTTCTTGATCTAGAGATACAGGAGCTGGAAACATCCATGATGCCTCCGTAATATTCCAGACCCCTTTTGCTAGCACATCCTGTGACAGTCCCAGCCACCAGCCATCCCCCCCTCTGCTCCCCGACTCCTCCTGCAAATATCTAAGCAGGGTTGTGCAGAAACCATCTCCACCTGAAGACGCCGTGTGTCAGGCTGAGCTGCGGTCACGCTTGTCTGCCATGGGAGAAGAAAGCAAAGGCAACTGCCCACCCCTCACACCCAACAGCTAAACCAAGGCTGAGATGTTGCAGTTCAGAGAAGGGCACGCGAGACGCCAACAGAAAAACCAGCACCTCCTCCAGAGAAGCTAGATGATCTTTGAAGGTCCCTTCCAACTCAACCTATTCTACGATAAAAACACTTGTTCAGTATGTAACCCAAAATACTATACTGAATTATTTATGTGTAGGTCGCATGCAGTTAACGAGCCAAAAAAATTAGGTAGGATCCTCCTCGGTCTTTTGGCTCATCATCATCTCCTGAACGCTTTGCACCTGTATTTGTTAAACTACTGTGCATTTAGAATTCAACACATTAGCTGCAGGGATTTAATGCTGTAATAACAGCAAAGAGGTACCTATCCATAGGTAAAGGGCCATACTGCTGCCAAACTCTACTGCAGAAACAGTATACACTAAATTAAGATTATGCAGCTGAGGAAAAAAGCACTATGATCTCAAATGAACATGAGGGTATGAAAGGGACTGGACTTGTTTTTTCATCCTTTGTAACTTAGTCTCTGAGAATATGGTTCCTCCTGTACTTTCTCTTTTATCTGTGCAAAACGTGTTCTCTAAACCCTATTACAGACATTCAGACTTTGCCTTCCTCAGAAGACAGGAACAGAGCTACATGTGCAACTTCAACATTACAAGAGACAAGGAACTGAAAGTGGAGCAAATAGAATTAAAAAAAAAAAAAAAAAAAGGCAGGCTAAGCATTTGAAACTTACCCTCCCAGAACAGTTCAGGAAATAAACAGTATTATTGCTACAGGGAATGCTTCAAATTAAGGTGCGGCAGAGCTGAGAGTACACAGTCCACTGAAGCCAGGCAACATTTGTTACCTCTCTATATTCAGTAACGAAGCGAAGCAGCAGCGTCATTCCCAGATTCCTACAAAAACCAATCACAGCCTCTACAGGTGACACCATTTCATTACTGGCTGCCTTCTAATGGCTTAGTTTGCAATCACTTCATCCTTTTGATTAGAGATACACATGGAATCCAATTAACACATTTTGTGCACCAATATGCATTTGGATTAACTACTCAAGATTCATGATCCACAGTCATCTTTTATTTTAATATCTTTATGGTTCTTTTTTATACAGTGCATTGCACCTTCGACCAGAAGCTTTTGTCCTACACCCAAGTGCTGTTATTAACTTTCCTGACAAAGAGCAACACATGCTTTTGCCTAAATTCATTTATTTCATGACAAAGGTAATTAAAAAAGCATCATGAGAAGATGACGGTATTGACTTTTCGGCATTAACTGATCAATAATCTCCAGTTTAGCTGTAGAATCTTTCCAAGTGTTACTGACAAATTTCGTATTATTTATTTTTAAAGCAAAAGTTTGGTGCTAACTAGTTAATGTGCAGTTCTTTTCCATATTTCCTTAGGGTTAAGTACTGGAATCATAGGAATTTCAGGTGGTCATTTGTAAAACAGCGTTAAGCTGTGCAGCAAGATGTAAATTATCTTTCAGGTAAGATAAGGATTAAATAACCATTTCTTTTACTATAAAATTACATATGCAATAGACAGAAACATTGGGAGAAAGCCTTACTGTCACGCAGACATCAGTCAGAATTCTCTACTAAAGGCAAGCTGAGCAACAGTGACAAGATTTATTCCAAAACCCTGTAACAGAAGAACATCTGCTAAAAAGAAGATATAGCAAATATATCTAAAATTTCAAACAGTGAAAGCTAGTGTTTATGTAAAATAAGAAACTGTTGTATACTCAAATACTACAATGGCATAATTAATTTATTTAATTAAGGAAAGAATAAAAATGACTAGCAGATGAAACTATACTGAAATAGTGTCTTATTTAAATGTGTTTATAATACAAAAGAGGGAAATAAGCACATAAAATTTCATGGTAAAAACAGATAAAGCACAAAATTGTTTACTATACTATACTCAATGCTGTTATTTTATGTAGTATTTTTATTTTAGACCAACTGTGATGTAGTTTCATTTAGAAAACTAAGACAAGAACTAGAGAATCAATTCTGCAATGGGATTGTTTATGCAGGTCTTAGTTTTTTAACTTTTTACAACAATCAATACGTACCATTCCATGCTTAGAAAATTATTTCTTGGGTATAAAACAATAGGTTTGGTGCTGTCGAAAGTCAGCACTGTATACTTAAAATCTGTCATCCAACACTGCATTTTAGTGTCACCCTCTCATTCTTATACTATCCTTTCCTCCTCACAGAGGGACTTTAAGTGACATGTAGCTGCATGATATTTTTGAAAAACAGGTCTTTGTTCATCTCTTGGTGAATAAAACACAGTCATGAAGTTTCTAGATCTACATTCACTGTACAGAGCCTCAACCCAAAGTTAATCAGTACCTGAGTGAACAACAGTGCATACCTTCATTCCTATAATCTTGATAACACTGACTTAAAAACCTCCAGAGAAAAATATTCTACTACTTTTACATTCTTTAGCTTTGTAACATTATTCCCCTATACCAAAAAGAGTCTGTGTTCGTTCTTCAAAAATTGTTTATTAAAACAGGTACTCTAAAAATCAAATTTGCTACATAAATAAATACTTTGAATTTGAAGATAAGGTCTTAACTATTAACTTCTCTGCCAAAACATAAAATACCATTAATTCCTGATAATTTTGTGGTGCTAACTTGGGATTGTCTACATTAGGATTTTATTTCAGATATGGAGCATGCTTCCAAATCTCCTGATCTGCTCCACTTTATGTGCTTTGGTTCACATTATGCTGTAGCCTCGGGACCATCAAACTGGACTCATTTTAGATGACACAAATCTGGAAGACACACTCCTGCTGGTAATGTGTACTCAATCTTCTGGACCATGCTAGAGCTAGTCCAAAGAAAAACCTTCAAAAACGTAGGCACAAACATTACATCTTCAGCCTAACTTGTTTTACTCCACAAACCTGCTCCTCCCAGGCCATGGGATGTGCCAATGCAGAGACACCCCCAGGTACCCAACATCCCAGAAGTTCTCTCTGCCCACTGCAGCTCCAGTGATGCCAGGGAGGCTCCAGCTCAACTTCAGGCGCAAGTGTCAGTGTCTCCACAGTCATTTAGTGTGAGCAACACGAGTTCCCTTTCTGAATTCATTAAACACTGCATATGTTATTCACTAATATTATACCAATTGTGAATACTGTTGCAGCACACAAAAGAAAATTAACAGAATTCCATATAAACCATAGTCAGATGCTAACTTAAGGCAAATTGGATATTTGGTGAGGCAAATTGGTGAGGCACTGGAACAGGTTGCCCAGAGAAACTGTGGATGCCCCATCCCTGGAAGTGTTCAAGGCCACGTTGGATGGGACTTTGAGCAACCTGGGCTACTAGTTAGATGTCCCTGGCCACGGCAGGGGGGTTGGAACTTGATGATCTTTTAGGTCCCTTCCAACCTGAACCATTCTGTGATTCTACAATTCAGAAGATGCTGCAATCTACAGTGTGATTTCTCAGTCACTTTCCACCCTCCCTTCTCCAGGAAGGGACAACTCTTCTTTATGGCCAAACAGACAAAGCAACCAGCAGTTCTGTACTTGGCTGTTTAATGCAGCACAAGCCTTTTCTCTGCGGGTATGGGCAGGAGAGACCCTCACAAGAGAGAGAGAAGGAAATACTTTTGAAAGAGATCTTGGCACACCAAATTAGCAAGATAACCAGAGGTTCCTTTATCCTAGGTTGCAAAAAGAGAAGCCGGAGTAGTAACTATAGCAACCCTGATTTAATGCTGCAGGCAGAAAAAAACCCATCTGGCCACACCTGTAAACCCCACAAGACAATTGTTAATTGCATCTATTATTATTAAAATACAAACTTTTAAATTAGTAACTAAAATAACTTGAGAAGGATTTTTTGTGTGAAAGTTTCAGCAAAAAAAAACAGTTAAAGCTTCTCAGTTGTAGTTTAAGAAGGTGGGGACAGAAATTAACCTGACTTTTTTTTATTCTCTCTCAAAAATTCCACAAACTATTTATAGAGAGCTCTAATATACTTGGCAGCAAGCAGTGGAAATTGGAAATCTAGCAGAGACACTGGCTCAGCTTCAACAAGATTCCTGATTTTAAGCACATAAGTAGTTCTATTCATGTCAAACCCTATACTTCTACCCAGCCAGGTATAAAGGAAATTACTTGACTGACCAATGCCTGCAAATTGTCCGTGTTCTCAGCTGGTAATCTAGTGCAGTAGTTTGGATTAGACAGAGAGCAGAAAAAAACCCAAGATTATTAAGACCAATTAAACAGTTCAAACAGTGAATACAGACTTCTAAATTACACCTAAATCTCAAATAACTTTAAAATAAATATAAGGAAATCAGAGGAAAAAGGAGTAGACCAGAAACTAGGAGGGGAGGGAGGGAAGCAAGAGAAACTATACTGCCTACCCATCCTTAGATGAACTGTCTTCTTCATAAGGCTTAGGTGCCTATTCTTAACTGATTAGACCCTATCAGGAATACAAACCTAACAATTTGCCCTCCTGTTTGAAAACATTCCACTGCGGTATTACTTAGAAACCTAGAAAAAGTCGAAGTTTCTAGCTATTTTAAACAGCTATATTTAAAATAATAAAACTCAATTATTTTAACAAAGGACTGTTCAGAGCCTTTATACATGTTCAACTGCAGTAACTATTCTTCCCTTCTGAAATTCCACTTCAGATACTGAAAGTATTTCACATTTGAGAAGTGCCAGACATGGGGAAGATTTCAATGTGTGGGCTGCAGGGTGCTTATACAGTAGGGGGAAGAGCGTTTCAGATTTGATTCATACTCTTCACATGCCTCATACTTTCATCTACTACAGTTTCTTTAAATCACTGCTGCAGTAAAAAAAAAAAAAAAAAAAGACAAACCAGTTT
>NW_015094509.1:12135674-12154829 GCF_001431845.1 Calidris pugnax
AAAAAAAAAAAAAAAAAAAGCCAAACCAGTTTTGTTTTTGCTCCATGCAGGTTTAGATTGATTTCCCTTCTTAGTTCCTTATTACTCCAGGAACAAATGGCACTAGGCGACAGTCTACATACAGCTGGTATATTATGTTTTCAAAAAAATCAAAACAAACCCAAACATCTATAGTCAAGGAGAAGACTTCAGGCCTCTATCAGAAGTTAGATGGTGAAAGCAGGGCTTCAGGTCATACATTCCTAAGATAAAATACTGCTGGTTATCCTGTTTTCTTCAATGATTTGATTCCATTCCATTTTGAAAAAGCGCTAACAGAAGAAACAAAATCATTATTTATAAACTAATAACTGCAGGCATCATAAATCTATTATAAGCTTGCAGAAATGAAAATATTATCTGCTATAACCCCCTGAATCCCTACCAGGAACCCTCAAAACATCCAAGCTTCTAGTTCCAAACGACAGCATGACTCAGACTTACAACTGAATTTTTTCCAAAAAAGACTTAAATAGTGTAGGAGTACTTGGTATTAGGGGGTGGGGGAGAATCACGAGGATTTCTGAAAAGAAGGAAAACACTGCTCCACTGCTGCATCTTTATTACAAAGCCTACATCTCATGTGACTAACAACTTGAAACAGAAAACACTAGTCATATTAGAAAGAAAAAAAATGTTTAAAAAATCATCACCTAAGATACATTCAGATAACAATGATTTCAAAATCCAGAAAGCTCATTGGACTCCTAACAGAAAATTACAAAATCTATTTATTTTAAGCCTTTAGTCAACAGATGGGCTAAGATGTTACATTCAGGTAGAAATCAAGGAGGACATTTCATACTTCTGACAGGAGCAAAAGCAGGGGATTGAGAAATCTAATCATAATTTCCAGATTTGCTAGATTGTTTCTGGTACATTGGCCTAAGCAAACCAGGGAATCTGAAGTCAAGAGTATACACCCACCAAGCTTCAACTTTGCCTTCCTGAAGGTAACAACAATAAATTAGAATTAACTGCAAAGCATCCCAGCTGCATTCACTGTAATGACATAACTGAATTGAATGCAAGCCGTTTACTGGAAAGGGTGGTGAAGCAGCAATATATTTGCATACACATTTTGCACATACATCAAATATAAAAATCATAAAAGTACAGCATGTTTATTGCATCTAGGAAAAATATCCTCATTTGAAAGATAAAACTGTGTTTTCTTCCCTTCTTGCTACTTATTACCAGAAATAAAACTTTGATTTTGACAACCTTTTATACTCTTTAATGTGTTTTGGTTTCTTTCTGATAAAATTAAAAAGCACTGCAGAGTTCTCAAGAAAGCTTGTTTTCTTTAATTTACAAGAAAAGTTCACAAAAACCCCAGACCTTGCAAATACTTGTGCAGACTTGTTTATGCAAAGTCTGGCAACCAGGGGTTTTAGATCCCAAGCACCTATTCAGACTGAAACCGAACTTACACAAAATGTCATGCAGCCTGCCCAGCTATCTTCCAGTAATACAGGACAGAGCCTCTGTCCCTTATTAATGCTTCACTGAACTAATTAAAGTGTAGAAGTAACCTTGCACAGCTTAACTCAGTACAGCATCCTTCATATGGGCTGCAATGACACAGTTAAAAGCACAGCCAAAGGAGGGAAGAGCTCCTAAGACAACGCACTTCTTGCCTGTGCCTTCAACATCTGTAAAACAATGCTTTTTGTTAATCTCATGCAAACACCCACGTGCAAAATTAATTTCATTATTTATTATGAATAATTTGATCTGCTCTAGTTATAGCAGACAGAAGCGGAGATGTCACTGAGTTTCGAGGGAAGCACAACATGTAGATGCTTCCATTCTCACTATTAAAAAGACATTCAGTTCACATAGCTCTTGCTCTACTGTTACTTGTCAGCTTCAAAATTTCAATCACTACGATAGCAAAAGCTATTAATTACCTACACTAATTTTCTAGACTTGACTGAACTATGCTGTTTATTAAATATCCTGAGGACTTAGGAAGAATAAGAGATGAACTTGCTAAAACTTGCCAGTCATAACATACTGCATTCCTCAAAACGCACAGTGAATTGCTTCTATTCAAAAAGACAGACATTAACAGAACACAGATTGCCTGCAAGACATGACATTGATTTTACTCAGATTAATAACTTATTTAATTAAGAATCATATCTTAAAATAGCCAAGGCACACTCCTGGTACGAACATGTGTGCACACATACTTGCATGAGCACACTCAGCACCCATGTAAGAATCCTGTGCATGGCAGCCTTGCTGCTTTCACATTCTTTTGTTCAAACAATTTAGTTTCATCAAAGCGAACAAATGATGAGGGAAATATCCAGTAAAATTTATAATCAAATAAAACTTATTTTCTCTCCAGCGTTTTACCCAAGACCTGTACATACTTTGAGAAAATTCTGCGACAGCTACTGCATCAACTCAAGTCAATAATTCTAAAATAAGAAACTTCAGGAAGCCCCATGGATATTTTTAAAAGTCTAGAAGTAGTCTATATGTATTTACATAATTAAAAAACAATAGACAAATAGATGTAAATCTCTAAGATCCAAACAGGTATTTCTTTCCCTCTCTTTGGAAAGCAGATTTCCCCGCCCCATGTTATCTGCTATTAATCCTGTGATTCTTGTGCTGCAGGAATGATGTTGGTGCCTTGTACATTAGCGTAAGTATACCTGTACAAGAGTTTAACCCCTTTTATTTCAAACATTATGCAGTGTCTTAAAAATATATTTGCAATAAGCTTAGAGTCTTCTTTACTTGGCTAATGGTATCTGTAAAACACAGTAACATACTACTGCACTTTTTCATAAAAGCACAAATAAGCTTTTATCATGATTATAGCTTTATTGTGTCAGGAACTGCACAAACAAGAAAAACAACTCTTGCCCCACAGAGCTCACCAAAAACTGCGTATTTTACATTTTTATCAGGTAAAGGAAAAGATAATAAAAAAGCAAAGTACATAAAACAATTGGAAATCCCAGCCCACCAGGTGCCAAAACATAATCAAATGGCAGTGCTTTATAGGAACCACAGCACAGCCAAGAGGGTTTGAAGAAAGCAAATACCATGCCTTTGGGTTTCCCATGGACAGATCTACCTTGGTGGTGGGAAGCACAAAGGAAAGAATGGCTACACTTGAGTACTGTTAATAAGTGGTAAAGCTATCAGTACTAAAGAACCACTGCAGACAAACAGGAGAGCAAACCTAAGTGAAACAGAGCTCTGACTTACAGCTACCCTGTGGTAACAACTCCTCATTGTGCCCGACTTTGCCTCTCTTCCCTTAATCACTCAGAACAAGGTTCCAAAATCCAACACCAAAGGAAAAAGACAAGGCTTGTCTCTTTCCCGAAGTGGAAACTTCAAGGAAGCACTTGGGAAACTCTGAATTACATTAATTATGCTAGACGTAGTTATAGAGACAGGAGAGCTTATGTGAAAACAGCTGCAAAACAATAATTGCAATATGGAGACAGTAAACACTGCCACCTTTACACTCAATGAAAAGAAGAGCACATCTGACAGCCAGAATATTTCTTTTCACATTGCATAGTACTGCAGGGTTCAGTAGCCTCTTGCCATGAGGATTCCCAGTAGTTAGAACCGATAAACACAATCTTCTACTATCAGGAACTAGAAACAAGAGTGTTGCATAGTATTATGACTCCACAATTGCAAAAATAAAGCAAAGAAATCCTTTCTGTAGAGTTGAATAAGCATTAGGCTTCACAGCCAGTTTAGGCAGCTGCAATTCAGCAGAGTACACCCTGCTTTCAAGATAGCCATAGCATAGGTTACATGAGTCAAAGAGGGCAGAATAAAGTTTGCTTCAAAACACTTAAGTATATCATTTCCCTGCTGTCAAACTACCTACTTGAGACACACAAATTACCACCAGAAAACTTTAAATGTGTTAACGTAGACACACAGCTAATTTACTATATGGATTCTGTTCTGGCTTTTTGCAAGGGGAGTATTTGTTACAGAAATTAAAAGATCACAATGACTTGTAGATGCCACAGTGTACAATAAAGGCTGTTTGTATGATCCTAAATGCACTTTCTGTGCCCACTCTCAGTAAAGCCAGTAACAAAGAGTCTCACATTGTACAGGCCACAAAATCCCAAGTTTTATTACATTACAGTAGCTCTAAGCATGTGTTGTGGCTTGGGCTGGGCTGGCCACTAAAGGGAAGTCCTGCATACTTCAGCTTTATCTCACTCCTCCTCCTAACATGGAATTTGAACTCCATCCTGCTTTCCTTCTCAAACATGCCCAGATACTCCTGCCCTGACCCTCTGTTCACCACATACATGTAGCCAGTGCAGCAGAATCATAAAATATGTCTATAAAATTCACGATACATGCTTTATTTGTTTATCTCAGGGTCAGATAATCCCAAATTTGGTGTCTCACTGCACTCTGAACCTTCATGTTTTAGATGTAAGTCAATAGCAATTCAAAAGATCAAACAGATTTCCAAGGAGTTAGCTGAAATAGGCACATTTACAGATGTGAACTGGCCCATTCAATTCCACCTAATGTTACCATCTTAATGGAAAAGCTCTAGGGAGAGGAATGGCAAAAAAGCAAGCTGCCTCCTTTCACCAAAACACAGCCACACCGCGCCTCCCAGCTTCCAAAGGGCCAGCGTGAGGCTGCCAATTTCCAATACCCACCTTCTGAGGCTTATCCACATGCCAGTCTCACCGGCAGAACTGGGAAAGTGGGTTCACACTCACACAGGCAGGTGCTCCCAAGCCCCTCCAGGTCCCCCTCCACTTCCCCCCCACTGCAGTATGCTGCACAACCTTACCAAACCAATACACACACGCTCTCTCTAAGACAGAGCTCCTATGACAGAAACAAAACAGGAAGAGAGGTTTAAACATAATGAGAGGAATGAACACCTTGGAGAAGAGAATGTGATCTAACAGGTATTTCCAAAATCCTTATCACCATTTACCTTGACATTCATATTTATAATTACCTTCCGGTGTGCCATCCCTACACCTAGTACACCTTAACTCCGCTTTTGCCTTGACACAGGCTCTTCCAGCTCTTCTCATCTATTCCTTTCTTGACCAAAAACCATATGCACTACACATGCTTACATGAGACATTAACTGCCTTCCTGAGAACACTTCTATCAACTTTTTCTTTCTCTCCACACTCTAACTTCCTAAAAAAAACCTTATAAAATATACGGACTACTATACCAAAGCATGTTTTGACTCTTCCTCTGAGGAAATCTCTACCAAGAGTCATTCAGATAAACACCAGATGACTGAAGGTCAAGTTACATAATTACTGCCCACCCCTTTATCCATCCAGTTCACAACCTGATACTCCAAAAGCCACTTCAGTTGTTTGGTTTGCGCATATTCACTTTTATCTGGCAATCTGAATATCAACTTGAGCCTAGTTTCCCATGAATCATGCAGCATTAAGAGCAGTTGTGCACATCTGTACATTCCCCACAGCTTCCAAATACTTTGGACTATTTCTACTACATTCAGCAGAAGAGCAACAGTCCCAAATATCCAGTTAATAAGAATTTCAAGACAAATTTATCCATTTCCACTTGTGTTCCAACATAAAGGTTTCACTGTAAAGTTCCTTGTTACCAAATGTAAGAGTTTCCACATAGAATACAATAACCCATGATAAAAAAATGTTCTACCTGTCTGCTTCCAATAAAAGATAGCTGGTTTGAAGGAGCTCTCTAAGTGGCAGCAGCAGATCACCCCAAACCTTTTAAAGCAGTCTGCATCCATTCACTTCAGAAACAATAGCCAAAATCTACAATGGACTGTTTTTCTTATGAGCAGAAGAGGATTGGCATTTTGAGGATGAGAGAAATTACTTGGTAGTCACATTTGTGAAAACAGACAAGGATAGGAGTTGGAGCTTTAAACAAAATAGAACAGACACAACAGTAGCCTATTTCCAGTTCCACAATGAAAACTCAACAACTGCTTCATTCCCAAAAGAGTACTATTTGCATTTAAATACTTCAGGACCACTCTTCTTCCTTTATCGTCCCTCTGAGTGACAGACTAGACTGCCTACATCAAGAATTGAGAGACTTCTCTGAAGAGCAGTTCAGATCAGTAAGTCACATTCCTGTCACCTCTCATCCTTTTAACAAGCCTGCCTTTTCCCAAACCAGCTCTGCCTTAAGTCAAACCAAGACTCCCCACTTCACACTCACACACAAAATAAGCACAGGACCAGAACTGTGGAGTAACAAACTATTCATGCACTACCATGGAGCAGCTATTTATTTTCTGTGCTTCGGCCCTGCATTTACAGGAATACCAACAGCATGAGGGGTTATCAGTCTACCTTAATATTTAAACCTCAGACAATAAAGAGCTTTGAAGTAACTACACAAAAAAAACCACATTTTAAAAGAAAACGTTAATTGAAGGTTTCTTTCCAAGCATGTCACATTAGTAAAGCACAGTAAATTTAGATGTGAGTTAAGTTTATAGTATTCTTTTGCTATTTTAAGAAGAAACCTCAGTACCAGCAAGTCACCACTTGATACACAAGTGTTCTTTTACCTCCTACATGGCATCTCTTTGTAGCGGTCAACTAAGGAAAGAAACTCAAACAGCAGCTATTTGCTGGGACGTTCAGATTCAACCTGTGTATGAATGAAACAAAATGATTTTTTGAAGAAAGGGCTGAGGAATGCTTTGGAAAAATAGCTATGTGAAAAAGATACTGGTTTTTACGTTAATACCATTTACCAAACTTGACAGGCAGATACATTCTTTTGGATGTAGCTTCTTTTCAATTTGCATGAAAAGCATTGTTACACTTGTGCACTGATGAAAGCAGATTACATCCTTTACAATTCCTTACTGGCAACTCTGCCTAACGAATAATAAGAAGCCACAGTTAAAGACATTGGTTTTGCTGTGTCTTGGCTATTCAGAAATGGAAGAGGATCTCACTACAAGAGGTATAGCTCTGGGAAAGAAGTCTGGAATATTTCATGGTATCTGAGTTTTCCATTCCTGATCTTTTATTGATACTATATACATATACCACTTTCTAAAATTAGGAAGTACTCTCAAGTTGATATAGAATGTAAAACTGAAGAGCAAGGCTTATTTGTGATAAAGTAGATACTGTGAAGACAAAATACTTGCAAATTTTTGCACTGTTTATACTTCATCACTGATTGTTATCCACTTGACTATTTACTTGATTTTCCTCTCTGGATCTTCTGCAGAAATACTCAGAGGCTCAGCATTGACGTCACAAGACAACTTTTACATGGATTCAGTCACTACCAGTGCTGGGGCACCAAGACAATGTGATTTCTTAAGATATATGTGTATGCGCTCTTGAAGTATTTTAGCCAGTTCAGTCCCTGAAAGGTAACTGTTAGGTCTGCTGTGGCTAAAAGTGATGGTACAGATGACACCCCTGCTGGGCTTTGTCCTCTCAAAACAAAACAAACTATACAGGTTTCTAATGTGGACTACCCACAACAGCAATAGATGTCCTACAATAATCCTGAGTGGGTAAAACTTTCAAATGCAGCATTTTATAAAGGTAATTTTGAACTAATGAACATTCCACTGAAAGCTCTAAGGTCTAAAGTTAATTTCACTGCTTATAATTATCAAACTGCTGGTAACAATTTTACTACCTTTTTTAAAAGCAATTCATTTTGATTTGACTTTGATCTTATTGATGCCAGCAGTAAAATCTAAACTGATCACAACAAAGCAAAGTAAAGGCTGAGCATGGATTAAAATTCCACACCCTCCCCCTTCTAAATATATATATGTATGTAAGTATTCAAAGCAACCATAGGACTTAGCAGCACTTAGACAAAATCGTACGCATGTTGGAAAACCAAAGATTTACCTTGATTTTGTCAACTTCTGCTGACACAGAATTATGGATGAAGTCAATGACAAGCCTTACTGAGGAAGGACTAAGGCAATAGTCAACAAAACTAACAGGAGACAACCGTAAGCACAGAGAAAGTTAGTTTTGGCTAGGAAATGAAGTTATGCACTAATGACAGAGCCTGCCCTACACAAATATGCAAATACTAGCTCTTGAGAAGTTTAACTGAAGAACACAGTACTTGGTAATATTTATTTTTTCTAACAATCATGACCATGTTACAACAGGGGATGCTTCACTTTATACTGCTACAGAAAGGTTCTAAGGCTCAAATAGCTATGGGTTTCCTTTTTAAGGAATGTAGCTGGAAGAGGAAAATGGGTAAATTAGACTTCAGTGCACTAATTCAGCTGTAAAATTAAGGGTAAAAAATAACATATACAGGCAGATATTCCACGCTATTAAAAGCCAACCTGCTAACAAAATTCAGCACTTGCTCCTACACCCTTTTTAAAGGGAGGCACTGAATTTTAAAATAGCAAAAAATGTGACATAGCATGGTGACAAGTACAAGATCAATGTCAGACATAATGCCTACACGTTCAGATTTCTATTTATCTGCTTTTATGTAATGAAGTATATCGCTCATTTAACTATGCATCCTTCCTTTCTAACAGCACACTTCCATATATAGGGAAAAAGTTGACCCAGAACCATGGAACCCTATAAACTGCAAAACACATACACTGATTACATTTCTAAATACATTAAAAAAATCTTCAGACACTTCAAAAATACAGTATTTCAGTACAGGCACAGAAGTGGCTTAATGTCATGATCCCTACATTCAAAGCTATGATGTATAAACTATGTTCAAGGACTCAGAAGCTTAAAGCTAGTTCAGACCTCCATCCCATCACAGTAACTATCTCCCTTAAAAAAAACTGTTCAACGTGATCATTTTACTTGAATAACACACCCACACCTGAGAAACCGTGCACAGTTATTTCAAACTTGGTGCTTTGAGTACTTTATTGGCTCCTAAATGTGCGATATGGTAAGCAAGCAGGATCTCAGATTAAAAATTTAAATTCAGATTTATTGTGGTCATCAATCATTTCTGAAAGCTATTGCATTTTATGCTCAATTCCTTCATGTTCAATGCTCTAAATGGCTATATCCAGAGCCCAGATCCACCTCCTGTGTAAAGCCACAAACTAGGGACAGTTCCAGAAAACTGGTGAAAGAGGTTCAAACGTAGACTTACTCACTTGATTCCCACATACATCTTCCTGGTTTCCATGCTTTTAATTAACACTTTAAGACAGACATACAGCGGAGTATTTTATGGTATTCATTCCAAGAAGTCACTATAAAGCACTACTAGAACTTTGTTAGGAGTGCAGAGAGGGGTCTCTCAACTCCCCAGCCATGACCTTTTCACTCTGTGCAGCTGAGACTTGCAAGGAAATCATCCCTGGTAGATGTCATTGCATAGGGCGCTTTGCAGCACTGCTCTTGCTCCTAATCTGCACATTTAGAACAGAGGATCTATTATTCCTGGAAAACTCCTCATGGACCCCAAAGGCACCACACAAGCTGTGTTGTTCCAACAAGACAGTGGGGAAAGCAGACTGTGTTCCTCACTGAGGCAAGAGGATACAGGCATAGTCCTTCTCCCAAGCCTTATTCATCCCCAATATAAAGGCAAAAGGGCTGTACACGGAGTACTGTCCCAGATTGCCACGATGAATGAAAAAAAAACAGGGGACCTAACAAGAACAGTAAGATTATCACGCAGCTGTAGTCTATTGGATTGCCATTTCCATGAGAACTGCGATACTGAAGCTTTGTTCCAGTATGCACAGATGACAGACACAACAGAAAACTTGAAATCAGGGACTGAAGGGAGACAAGCTAGGCAATATCTAGGCAACATCTAGGCAACAGGCACTGGAAACAACGTTAGCTGGATCAGCAGCAACAGGGAGGTCAGTAGTAAGTGCACTGCAGAAACATACAGCTCCCAGAGACACCCAGCAGTAAAACTGCTAAAGGGCACACAATTGCCAAATGCCAGTATCAGCCCAAAAGAGGAACACACGGCAGAGTCACAAAAAAGGACATTTCAAAACATTGACGCAAGTCATATGTCGAGTTACAAAATATTCAAAAACCTCTGTTAGTTCATCTGTTTATTTTCTAAAGCACAGGTAAAACGCAAGAATCTAATGTTTCTGTAACTTCCCCCTGCCTGAGAATACTTGGAAGGCCTGAGAGTGAGACCTCATGCGATTTCTGAGCTCCTCCTGCACTCAAACCCCTTTTCTTGCTTACTGGTAACCTGTAAGAGTAACCTCACAGACTGATTAGATGCTCACTCGGCCACCACGACAGAATCTCAGAATGATACGGGGTTGGAAGGGACCCCTGGAGATCATCTAGTCCAACCCCCCTGCCAAAGCAGGTCCACCCAAAGCAGGTTGCACAGGAAACACCCCTTAAAGTAAAAGGGGGCTGGTTCCCTTCCTCCCTTCCACTTGCACAGCCTCAAACAGTAGCTGCTCTCCCAGACAGCTTGCCTCCCTCTTCCACGCTGAGGAATGGTTCCGCCACCCTTAGCTGTGAATGTGTCTTCCCAAGACATCCCAATCTTTCCTCCCTTGCCATCCCAGCTCTCCAGTCTTCATGGATATCTCTAACCACAGACACCAGCTGAGCTTTACCCATGGAACTGGCTGCTCTTTCATTACCTTTAGAAAGGAAACACAAACAACGGAAGGTGCTCTGATGAGGGAAGCCATTTCCGCTAATTACATGACTACCCAAATCCATCCCAGCCAGTACCTCCAGCTCCAGGTCTTTCTGATCAAGAGATACGTGACTGATGATTTTATCATTCACCTTCATAGAATCATAGAATCGTCTAGGTTGGAAGAGACCCTTGGGATCATCGAACCTAGACTCACCAACAGGCATCTCTTTCAGAATATTTAAACTGATGTTTACATCATGGAAAGGAGAAATGTTCTGGCTCCATACTTTTAAAAAATTATCAACTGTGGAAAAAATGAAGTATGTACTCTCTCAAGTCCAGCTGCAAGTATTTCCATACGGTTTAGACACGCATTTTGAATTAAATCCCTGTGCACTCTCTCTCAGCACTTCCTTAGAAGAGAGCAAATGGAAAAACGTAATTGCTTAGTAGTATGAAGAGCAGACCAGAGTAAATACAACAATATTATGAATAAATCAGCACATTAATTAGGACTCTAGGATCATTCTATCTTTGAAAATTACTCTGTTGAGTTCTATGTGCAGGAAAAAAGGAGAGGAGAGTTAAAGCCTCCTCTTAAAACCATGCGATAAGAGGAACACTTACATATATGAATTTGTTTACTGTATGTGACCTATTAATTATCTGTCTTGGTTCCAGTTAGTACAATATCCCTAACTGAAGCTCTTACTTTCTTTTACTTGAGATACTCAAAATACCATTTCATAGAAGGAATGTACCCTCTCAGGGTATACTAATTCACTGGATTCTAAGACACTTTGAAAAATGTAGAAAAAAGGTGCTAACCAAAGTCTTATGAAAATTCATATATAGCTAAAATCTAGAAGCCAGAGCAGATGAATGGAAGCAGATGCCTTCCCTCTCCAAGACACACCAAGACTTCCATTTTCTGTTCTAAACTGCTCACCTTCAGTAACTAAAAAGTTTTTTCTAAAGGACCAGTTCCATAAACAAGCAAGATCATTGAATTTTTAAGCAACATCATCTAGAACAAACTTACTACCAGTAACACTGTATAAATTAGAGGAAAAACAGAATCCCCTTTTTTTTTTTTTCCATCGAAGAACTATTCTCACAATCTGTACTTTGAGGTCTCCGTCTGCCTATAGGTTCAGACAAAGCTGAAGTAATAAAACCAAGTTACAGAAACTTCTGTCACAGTCATTTTTTTTCCTAACTTTTAAACACAAGCTGCTTCATTATAGGCTTCTACCCCATGCCAAAGTGTGTTCACACCGCTTGTTGGACGATCACTCTACTGTTTTCTGGTTGCAGCTGACTTTAAAAGTCTGCTCTGATTTACCCAGAGTCAGTCCCAGGGGCTTCCACTTAGCAGAGGAAACATCTCAGAGGTTGAGGGAAAGGCAGTAATGAATTTCAGGCACGATGGGTGAAAACATGCAGTTCACATCCTAACACATAGCTCAAGTGTACTTTCCACTTACAGAGAAACACAACTAGTTCACTTTCACTGCTTTGCGGAAAGTTTATAGTTCACTAAGAGTAAGCAAGTTCAGCTCTTGCACATCAAAAAATTTCACAACCAATTAACGGTACATGGGAAAGCACTGATGAGTCAAAAGATGCTTAAATGAAGAGGGAGATCATTTTATGACAATTCAAGTTACTAAACCAAATGTTGTTGTGTGACTTTCTTACCCCCTCCAAAAAAATATGGTCTACTTGCAAACTTGCTTAAATTTTTGGGGACTCTTACTCTTGCCTGCTAACTTACTTCCAGGAACTAGTAAGTTGGTGGGGGGGAGGAGGGGAGGGAATTCTAAACTTTTTTTTTTCCTGATTAGTTCCAGAAGATTGTTCCTTGCAAAACAGATGAGAAACTTACACAGGAATTCCCTCAAAACCTAGAATTCAGACTGTCCAAGAGAATAGCAGGGGAAAAAAAAACAACTAGCAGACAGCTACTAAACATGCTTGTTTTGCTACAAAGACATCATCAACATGTTAACAATGTAGCAAAAGTTATAGTATATCCAAACTTAAAGCATCTGTTCGAGAAACAAGTCAGAACTACAGTTTCGAATAGTGCTTTCAAAAGTATTTGCACTCATCTGTCAATTATGCAAATTTAGTAGTTTAAACCTAGATACTCACATGAATCAATACTATATATTTCAGTGCAACTGTAAACCTTCATGTAATAAAGCATTAGTAAAATAGTAACTGCAACAAAAAATCAAGTGTAGAAAACCAAACAAAAAATTAAGTCAGAACAACACAATTCTTCAGCGTGTGTTACCATATCATAGATAGAATCATAGAAGAGTTTGGGTTGGAAGGGACATTTAAAGATCATATAGTCCAACCCCCCTGCAATAAGCAAGGACATCTTCCACTAGATCAGGTTGCTCAGAGCCCCATCCAACCTGACCTCAAACGTTTCCAGGGATGGTGCACCTACCACCTCTCTGGGAAACCTGTGCCAGTGTTTCACCACCCTCATTTTAAAAAATTTCTTGCTAGTCTAAATCTTCCCTCTCTTAGTTTAAAGTCATTACCCCTTGTCCTATCACGACAGGCCCTGCTAAAAAGTTTCTCCCCATCTTTTCTGTAGGCCCCCCCTTCCGTACTGAAATGCTGCAATAAGGTCTCCCCGGAGCCTTCTCTTCTCCAGGCTGAACAACCCCAACTCTCTCAGCCTGTCCTCAGAGGAGAGGTGCTCCAGTCCTCTGATCATTTTCGTGGCCCTCCTCTGGACCGTCTCCATCAGGCCTATGTGTTTCCTGTGCTGGGGCCTCCAGAGCTGAACCCAATACTCCAGGTGGGGTCTCACCAGAGGACAGTAGGGGGGCAGAATCACCTCCCATAACCTGCTGGCCACGCTTCTTTTGATGCAGCCCAGGATACAGTTGGCTTTCTGGGCTCCAAGAGCACATTGCAAAGTCACATCCAGCTTTTCATCCACCAGTACCTCCAACACAGCCTGCTATAAACCACTTGGAGCATTTATTTCTACTGAGGGGTAAGCACAACCAACTTCCATTGTATCAAATGCATTGGTACCCAGTGTTTTCTTACAACCAGGTGAACTAAATAGGCTGAATCTTGCCGACCAATTGACACCTCAGTAATAAATGCAAGATGTTACAGCTAGTAATTCTAAAGTGAAAAATTGACAAATCACACTCCTTCAATTAATGCCTACCTAGGTATCTCAGCTGTTCCGGTATCTATCATCATTAAATATCCAGGATGATATAAATGGAACGTTAAAACTGGAAAATGCAGAGATATCTAGGAAAGCAAAACCACACTATTTTACACAGTATAAACAGTACTCATTAATTTTAAAGAAACTGTAAGGAAATTAGTGAATTATACTTAATAAGTGTGAAAATAATTTCTACAACTTGGGAAACTAAGGTGTATGGTAAAAGATAATTGAGGTGTGGAGGGATGTACCTAACATACCAAAGATACTAGGAGTAAAAATTTGAGATCTGTTAACAAACCACAAGACTGATCATAATTGCAAGTTTTAGCCAGGACAAATATAAAACAATACTTTTAGGGCTTAGTTGAAAATAATATCCACACTGTTTACATCTATTTGACACTAAAACAGGAACAACTAAAGCAAAGGAGTCAAACATTCACCTGTAGGGCCCTTCCAGCACTAACCCAGCTGAGCTCTTCCTCTTCTAGCAATGACAGAAACAGTTGAAAAAGCCATACTAATTATATGCTTTGCTCTGATGACAGGAATGGAGTCAGGTGGCTTCTGTCCTGATTCTGGTTACAAGTACCTCTCTGCTCTTCCTCTGGCTGACGATGTTCTCATTTAGTGCATAATAACAATCACACCAATCACCTTAGATTAAATTTTCAACTCTTTTTGCTACAAGGTTGTCTAGGATGTGGTTTTTTTTTTTTCTTCTTGCCTCAAATGAACACTGCATTAAATACTGTCTATGTGACTTCATAGACATTTTGACTACAGACCTAACTGTGGCTCTGAACAGCCAGTTGATTATGTATGTACTTGCACAACTTGACATAAGATCGACTTCTTAGACAAAATTAATTTCTATGGCATTAAAATTAGGACATTTTCACTTTGAGGACTACAAAACCATTCTAATAAATTAAATACAGCACTTTTGCCAATAATACGATTTACAGTTTAGCAAAATATATCTGTTCAGAATACAACAAAAATATCGCTAAAGAGTGACATTCAAGAGTCTAAGGTACAATGATTTATTAAGCCAAGACATTGCTTTAGGACAGTCTGTTCTGGCTTTATAGTTCAACTTCTTCAGAAAATTAAATAAACTGACTGCCTGGCAGACTGTTTGCTTACATGATTGAGGCTATTCTTTCAAACAAGGTGAATGAACCCGAAGAACTATTTATTCTTCCTCATACTATCATTAGCAAACTGACACGTAAGTAAAATTTGGGTCCTGACCAGTGAACTTTTATGACAATTCCACCCGCCTTATCTTAAAGCCAAATGAACAATTAATTATATATATGTCTCATTGTAATCTCAAGCAACATTTGTACCACAGAAACCTGGAATGGCTCTAACCCAAAACTAAGTGCTTATGTAAGTGTAAAACGTCTTTCTTTTATGGGCCAGAATAATGTCAATAGCACTGCAGTCTCAGTAGTAACATACAACATTGATTCAACTACAATTTTTGGCAATAATAATTTTCTGATCTCTGCTAATGTTTCTCAGTCACTGGTCCTTCAAGAAGTACTCACTAGAGCCAAACCTATCCTGGAGATAAGGAGAATTAAGAGTGATCTGTACCTGTCCCCACTTCTACCTTCAAACTGGTTTTGTCTCGCTGTCCTACTACTGTAAATATTTTTCTTTTATAGTCATTACATCTGGTGAACCCAGAAACAGGGAAATTTGCCTACTGTACTGCTGCATTGACTACTACCAACTGTACAGAACAGTTAAAAATTCCCTGTAATCTTCTGTTTGGTGGGACAGAAATTCACATGGATATATCGGGGTGACAAGTATAGTTAAGACTATAAAAAATTCAACTTTCCAGAAATCTGAAGAAGCCAAGCACCTGTGCTTCTGGACTCCATTCCAAAGGAAGGCATGTCCTAACTTTTGCACTGCGCCACTTCAGAGACTTTTCATAACTCAACCTCTGCTCTGGAACACCAATCCCTCCCAAACTGGTCCTAAAAATGCTGCATCACAGTATCAGTATGATATGAATCATCATCCTGCCAAGGGTTAAATAAAAATAAAACAAAATGGTAACATTAGAAATTCAGTCCTCTATAACCTAAGCCTGTGTTTTAACAAGAAAACAAGTAAGATTCATTTGATATCCAGCTGATAAATCATCAAACTTTGATTTGAAAAAGGCTGCCCGCAAGAACAGGACCAATTTCTCAAATCACATTTTCCCCCTAAAGAAACTACCTTGAACAACATACAGTTCTGTTTTGAACTCAGACAAGTTAGGGCCTTTGAAATATGCAAAAATGTCTTCATATTTGTCCCAGTAACAGCCATGCCAGGATTATATAGAGACACAAACAATCAATTATTCCTTGGATATAAAACTCTCAAGCCAACAGGAAGGCCAGACATATTAAAAACAAATGCCATTGCCCAGCACCCCACCAAGTTATAATTCTCGTTAGCCTGTGCTATTCCAATATTTCACTCATCAGTATTCCTCCTTCTCAAATTTTTATAATTATAGTCATCATCAGAAGGAAGGTTTGAAAAATTCACTAACTACAGGGAAACAGAGAAACGTTCTCTGGAGAGCTCAATGCCCACATATCAACCTTGGTGAATTTAGTACTTCAATTAGTGGAAAATTCTAGATATTATAGCTCTGCAACTGCATAAGGGAAGGCAACCAAAGTGATGCACTACTGCTTTTCCAAGTATACATTTATCTTGAGTACCGCCTACTGTATTCGAAGCCTTAACACACAATAACATAACGATATCTACGAGGTTCTGCTCAGGATCAACATCACTGTCCAGAGTTCTGCTGTCAGCAGTGCTTTTATCAAGTTCATGCTGATATTAAATTAGTTTAGTTTGGAAGACCTAAAAGCAGTTGCACAGGAAGGTAAATTTTTTTAGCAGAGAATAGTTCTCACTCCCACTTCCTTCTCCCAAAAGAAACAAACAGGAGAAACCAAATGACGGCTCGAGATAGGGCTCCACCACACAGCGAACACTTGCTTTCGGTTTAGACGCTCTAGCCTGGGGAGGAGAAAGTTCCTTTCCTTTGAGCAGTGAAACTGGTCAGAACTTCAGACATTTGTAATAAAAACTGTTAAGAGAAACTAATACCTCATGAGGATAAGGCAGCACACACTGATCGAAATCAGAAGCAGCTTCTCCTTTCCAGCAGTGGCGATAACAGACGGTGATACGTTTCTCAGAAAGGCAAAATAAACTTATGGAGCCCTTATTCATGGTTGAATTTTGGAAAGCCTCGATTAAAGGTCTCTGAAAAATGTTACCCAGCAAAAATTTTATTTGGTTGTTTTTTTTCTCGCTAATGATCGTGCTCATGGTTTAAATTTTTATAGTGGTTAGGCTGACAGTACTTCCTAAGTTACAGCACCACAGTCCGAATCTATCTACTGAAGTCAGGCTGGTAAAGTATATCACAACAATTATAACTTCTACTTTTTATTTCAATTCTGTCAAGAGTATAATAAACAAATACAGAGTTTGTTAAAAACCTTCACACTGAAGATAAATTTCTCAAGTACATTAAGTATGCAAACATAAGGATGGCTTAATATATCCAGACTTGAGATTTACCAGTTCCTGCTCTACTATAAACCAACTCTTTTCCAGTTATGCTTTTCACTTTAGCTTTTGACATATCGAATTTTTAATATAGATATCAAAACTCTTTTCCTTGGTATGCATTCAAAATACCAGTCAGTACCTTGCTTAGCTCATGCAAGTAAGCTCCCTCAAAAATTAACTTATAGCACTGTAACTACTCAGTTACAAGTACTGGTGTAACTGTGGTTCTGTTTGAAGAAGCCTGCCTTCTACTCATGTAAATAGGAAAGGGAAAACGTTCTTACAAATTTATGGGGTACATGTACACTTAAGAGCTTGCGCTGATCTTTGCAGCACTGACAAACCTGAAATATCTTGATGTTCCAGACTCAAGCTTGTTTTCCTAACCAGTAAGAGAGATTCCAATTTCACAGGCTCAATCACACACTTAAAGCAAGGCATCTAGTTCAGGAACTGCTAAGGCAGGGCCCCCGTGGCTGTCCTGCTCCCAGCAGGGCACAATCGCCCTGCCAGAGGCAGCTCCTCGCCCCGGGGACCCACGGACGCGACCTGCGCTCCCGTTCCCAAAACAAACACAACTCCCTGAGAAAACATGTGACAACTCTCTTTGTCGAGTATCTGCGTTTTCATCTATTGTGTACTACCGGGCCACTTAACGTGCTGCAAACGCCGACACAAGCACATTCCCCAGCGCGTTTACACAGGTTATTTTCCATTAGCAGTTCTGCTCAAAGATGGGTTCACAACCATAAAGGAAACGCCACCCGGGTACGAACTGAACCCAGCAGGCTGAGCAGAAGCAAAGGTCCCTGGAAGGGCTTCAAGGCCTGTGCTGATGTGTCACCAACTCGTCGCACAGCGCCAGCCCCCACCGTGTGTGTGTGTCCCCCCCCCGGCCCCGGTCCCCGCACCCCCTCGGCCCTCCCAGGGGTTCCTCCCGGCGCCGACAGCCCGGCCGGACGCGGGACATCTCCCAAGCATCCCCGTGATCCCCAGACAGCGATTATTCGTGACTCAGAGGATTTGGGGCTGGTTTGTTTGCGCGGCCACACGCCAACTCCGGAGTTCCCGGCAACGCACATCTGCCGGAGCGAGAGCCCAGGGCAGCTGGGCCGAACCCCGGCCGCAGTTTTTAAGGACTTCCCTGAGGAGATTTCCGCCCACCCCCACACACAGGGAAAAAGCTCGCAGCGAGTCCAGGAGCAGCCGAGCGCGGAGGGGAGGTCGGGGATGGGGGCGGGGGACACCGGCAGGGCCGCCGCGGGTGGGGAAGGAGGCGGCAGTCCCGGGAGGCGCCAGGGCCCGGGGCGGGCCGGGGGACCCCGCCGCCGGCCGGGAGAAAGGCCGCTTTGTTCCCCCTCCGCCGCGGCCGGGAGAGGGAGGCGAAGGGGTGGCGTCACCCTCCCCCCCCCAGTACCTACCGCAGCAGGAGACTACGAGGAGCAGGAGCTGCGCTGACCTCCAAGCCGGGGAGCCTTCTGCGCTCCCCCAAGGGGCCATAACACCAGCCCGCAGGGAGGCGACGAGGAGCCGGACCTGCCACCGCCGCGCCCCCGACACGGAGCCGGGAGCCGCCGCCGCAAAGAGGGGCCGGCCGGCCGCGTCTCGCCCCTTCGCCCACCGGAGCTGCGGCTTCGGGGAGCGCTAGCGGCCC
>NW_015094509.1:12155297-12410369 GCF_001431845.1 Calidris pugnax
TCCGCCCGCCCCGGCCCGGGAGCCGCCGCCGCCCCCCCTCAGCCGAGGCCGCGTCCCCCGGGGCCGGGCCCCGCCGGCCGGCCTGACTCCCCCGGGCCGCGGCGCTGATCGGCCTCTGAGGAGAAGGGTTGGAACGGGGAGGGAGGGTGAATGTTCCCGTCGCTCCGGCGGCAGAGCGGGCTGGATTCCCGGCTGAGAAGCGAAACAACCACCGGGGCGTTTGGGTGCCCTGACTCCCCGCCCCGGGGAGAAACTGAAACCGAGCCCGGTCTGTGAAGCCCGGGGCCGCCCCGGCAGCTGGCGGCCGCCCCTGTTTCTGGCCTCCAAATCTGCTTTTCGCCGGTGAGACCGGAAAACTGCCGTGGGAGCCAGAAAATAGCATAACTGCTGCAGGAGCGCAGTGCCGACTGACGGACCCCGCACAAACTTGGGTGACGCTCGCCCGGCTTCCACCCGTGACCGGCACCGCGTCCCGCCACGCAGTGACCTGTCACACAAAACAGCTTGACCCAGTGTCACCAGCGAGGGGATTCACGGCACGACTTCTGGGTTTAGCTGGAATTGTGCAGTGCCTGACGGGGAGAGGCCTTTATTGCCTCTGTTCTACTAGGCCAACCGATCCACTGGGCAAACCAAAATATTACCGCTCCTGAGGAAAACAAACTTAACGTTTGTAGGGTTTCGTAGCTGCACCATGAAAACAGATGGGTTGGATCAGACCTGAGTGAATGGTGACTGCTACGGGGAGTCCTCTATGCTATTTCTCCTTATTCCTCTCTTTTTCGTGGAATCATAGAATCATTTAGGTTGGAAAAGACCTTTAAGTCCAACTGTAAACCTAACACTGCCAAGTCCACCACTAAAATATGTCCATAAGTGCCACATCTGCACATCTTTTTAACACCTCCGGGGACGGTGACCCAATCACTTCCCTGGGCAGCCTGTTCCGATGCTTGACAACCCTTTCAGTGAAAAAAAATTTCCCAATATCCAATCTAAACCTCCCCTGGTGCAACTTGAGGCCATTTTGTTTCATTTGTTGTTCTCTGATTTCTTCCGCATTTATTTCCCAGTCCCCACCTATTTGGGAAAGAAGAGAAGTATATTGGGGGGATGTCTTTTGGGGGAGGGAGGAGAGGTATATTTAAGGGTGAGCATGTGGATGAAGATAAAGTATTAATAATAGTTAGCAAAGAAGGAAGGTAAACCAGGCAAGCATGAATGCTCTCCAGCCCTCTGAGAAGCTGTGGCTCAGGAACACCCTGTACTAGACATGGTATCATTGAATTTAATAATCCTCAGTGGATTAGTCTTAAGGAAATTTGCCCAGTCACACTTTGAATGTATAAGGAATGTGGCTGTTCACGTCTCAGAAGCCATGAGTATGCATACAAAATTAACACTTTAAGGGAGAAGAAAACACAACCTTTATTCATAGGCTTAAACAAGTAAGTAAAGCATTCACAGGACCTCAGCCAAATACCTTTTTGGTTCCTCTGTACTTGCAAGTGAAACCAACTTCTCCAGTGAAACCTCAGATGTCATATTTTCCACCTAGTGTATCCCATTCCTCTTTTTTTGTTTTTAATTACTAATAACGGGGCACTGGATGCTCAGGAAATCTGGTCTGTAGCCATGGAGAAAGACATTACAGCTTTTATGAGCAGACACCACACAGAGCGTATGAACACACAGGGACTTCTAACCCTCCCACAGTAATTACAGCTGTACATGCTGGGTGCAAGTCCGTACTGGAACCTCTCTGCCATAGGGATAGGTCAACATTAAACAAATCAGCACATGATCCATAGCCTTCCTCCACTCCTCCCAAAGTTATTTTTGTCTGTTTAGTTCAACCCAGTTTCTACCACCCAGTTGTATGCTATTGAGATGTGATATGATTCTCTTTCCATAGATTTTAGTTGCATAATAAAGAAGACAACAGTAATTATCTTTTCAGATTAAGTGCTCTTTCAAACAACCCAAGTATCTCTGTTGGCAAAACTGCTTTCAGTCAGTTGCACAAACAAGTGGTTACCCTTTACCGTGTACCCAGGCTGATCACTCATGGCAGCAGAAAGCAAAGCATCATCCCCTGAAATCGTGCTTAATTTCAACATTGTTCTCAAAGTTGCAGAGTGAAGGATGATACGCAAAAGAATCCTACCTCAATACCAAATGAGCTTGCAGTAATGATCTAGAGAAAAAAAACCTCTGCAGGAGCTGTTTGCCTGCATATGAGACGAGCTGGATCTTGTAAGTCCGGGGAAGAGAATGTGTTAGTAGACCAGATAAGACACTCAGGATGTCAAGCAACATTTTTCCATGTCACACCCTTAGGAAGTTCACCAAATCTGTGAACTTTAAAGTATTTGAAAAGACTTCTTTCCTAGCAAAGTTATCTGAGTTAAAAGTCTTACTGCTTTTTTTTTTTCTGTTCCTTCCATTGGCCTCTGCCGAGAGCTGTCTGTCTTTATCTCTTTGATGTTTGGGGAGAAGAATATAGTGTCTCCTATGCCTGAAAAGTACGTAGTAAATCAGAGACATAACTTTATATACATGAAATTCTAATCATGACTGCGTTTTTTTGTTTACTTTTTTTTTTTTTTTAACTCTTATCTGAGGATGACTAATAAAAGTTTATCAACAGGAATCATTTTAAGCCAGCACAGAACTTGACACCATCTTTGTTTTTTATTTGAAGGCAGGTGGAAATAAAACATCCTGAAAGTGCACACATGGTTCACCTTGAACCAAACCAAGATTGTTTTAACAGGCAGTCATTCTTCTGTCTGAACCTAAAGGTTGGCACATGAACCTAATGAAGCAGCTCCAGCAAGAATTATCAGGCACCTGCTGACGATATAAGCATATGATTTTTTTTCCCCTGTGGTTTTACTTTCAACACTGTTTTCTTTTTAACAGTTAGTTGTTTTACAGTCACTTCAGCTTCACTTCACATGCTCTTCCTCTTCACTGTCCTCTCTTTTTCAATTTGTACTCCTTCTTCATCAGTCTCCCTTTCTTTTGTCCCTTCAGACTATGCTGTTAGCAAATGCCACCCACAGATTTAACAGCAGTTTTATGACCCACTGTAAAAGTTATCCTGAGTTCATTCCTTTTTCCCTGTTCCTGCTCTGACTGTCTGTTAAATGGTAGGAGACAATTTTACAGTGTGTCTCTCTAATGCCAAGTCCTGGTTGGGACGTCTCGGCACCATTTTAATACATAGTAAGAATGGGGACAATTTAAGATTTTGACTATATGTCAGATAAATGAAGTAACAGTAGTTTTCCTTTACCAATCTCATTACTTTCTGTCCCATATCCTCCCTTCAGGTGAGGTCATAAGAAATGTTGGCATATTCAGTACCAGTGTTTAATTTTTGGTGAGACCTCTGGCACATCTGAATTTTTCTTCACCTTTTTTTTGCAGAAGAACTCAAGTACTTTATCATAAAAAGGAGATCAATGGAATACTAAATACTCTGATTTTTTTATATTAGTTTTCCCAAAACAATTATTCATAAAGTATGAAAAAGTAGGCAGCAGAGAAAGTGGATTTCTCTCCCAGACTTGCATTTGTCTTGGCATATGCAGCACAGCATTTGAAGACTGGGGCAAAAAAATATTTGTTCCATCTATTCAGTGGTTTATTTACTATTTTTTTAACAAACAGATGTTTGCACAGCAGTTGTCTAAAGCGTGCTAATAACATAGATTTTTATTCTGCATTACTTTTAATACTGGACCACAGATACCTCAAATCTAGAGTACCCTACATAACTTCACTGCAAAATGATGAAAGACACTACGAGATAGTGCCAGAAATGTCTGGATCAAGGCCATTGTGTTAAAATATGTAGCATACATCAAAATCTGCTTGTGTTGTGCTGGTGTATGTATTAGTATTGCTGTTGAGTGCTGGAGGAAATATATCAAATGTGTTAAGTGATCATTTATTTGCCTGGTATTTATGATTAGTATCACTGTGCAGTCTAGAGGCCAATCAAGAATAGGGTCCCATTATGCTAAGGACTGTACAAACGTAGGACATGCTGTACGTTGTGCAGGGGAAAACAGTCCAAATATAGCTCAGTTAACTGCAAATGAAGTATGTCTGGAGCCAGGGACGGTACAGTTGCATCCCTGTAGCTTGCACCCAAGCTAATTTTGTAGGGCTTATTAGTTTAAGCATCATGGTCCACTAACTGCTTCTGGGATTCACATTGGTTTCTTCAAACCACTGCAGAGCACTTGGAGTAAGTCGGTGCTATTTTTCCATGTTTTATCACCTGGGGAGCGTAGAGTTGTACACAGTTTGTAAGCTCATTGCCTAAAGTCTGAACAAAGTAACTGGATCCCCCACAGGAGAAAGGGATTTGTGTACAAGCATGTTTTAAGAACTGCCTACAAAATTTGTTACCTCAGTTAAAAGTAATCCATGTCCCCAGTGTAATAGTACTTATTTTTTCTTATTAGTCACCTGAATCTGAACTGTCTCTCTTACGTGTATCGGATATTATGCTTTAAATATTATTACAACTGGTTTATGTTCAACTGACTGTTCAGATTAAATCATGAGTTGCAGTCACAGGCTCCGTATTTTCCCTGACAATAATAGCACTTCTGTCATATGCTGCATGAATTGCTATTGACTAATTTTGTAGTTTTAGACATTTCTGGAAATGTTGCCCAAGCTTGTTCATTTATTAAAGTACATTGCTGCTACTGCTGCAAGGACAATCAAACAGAAGGAATTTGGAATACAATTGTCACATGGCTTATTCCAAATTACAATTTGGAATAAGCCATGTGACAAAGCGTAACCTAATTCAGCCTGCAATTACACCGTGTAACATAATGCTTAGGTGAGTACCTACAACATGGCAACACCACTGGTGTTAAAACTGCTTTTGTTCTTTCTTCTTCACTGTGAGGGTGGTGGAGCACTGGAACAGGTTGCCCAGGGAGGTGGTTGAGGCCCCTTCCCTGGAGATATTCAAGGAGAGGCTCGACGAGGCCCTGGGCAACCTGGTCTAGTTGGGGGTGTCCCTGCTGACTGCGGGGGGGTCGGACTAGATGGCCTTTGGAGGTCCCTTCCGGCCTGGGAAATTCTATGATTCTATGATTCCTTACTGTTAACTAAAGCAGCTTAACTCTTACTGTGGCAATGCGGACCTAGATGGCAGGCAGAGATCAACAAGTATGGTGATACCTTCATTCCTCTGCCAGCATCCTTAGTAACAACCCCAGAAGTGGCTTAAGAACCACTGTATTCGCATCATTTTACTACAGGATACAGTGCACTAGAGAAGCATCAGTGGTTATCTAAAGTATAGCATCAGAAGACAGGAGAGAATCTGAGTCCGTAGTCACTTCACATCTTAGAAGGAGATCTAGTCCCTCACTCCAGTCATGAGAGTTAAGGCTGCTCTTAGCAGCCATTCTCTTACCCTTGGATTTAGCTTCTCAGGATCTGCTAGCTGATACCTGGGAGAAACTTCTGTCACTACAATCTCTGTTGAAAACCTATGTGCTTTTTACTTATGTATACACATTACTCTATAAAATGTTATAATAAACCCACAAGAAAAGCCTGAGTTTAGAGTCTAGTCAAAACAATGAATTTATAGGCAAAGATATTTGTATAAAACTTTCAAATAATTTTGAATAATTATCCAATCACAGAAAGAGCACAACTGTTCAGCTGATTCATGGACAGAATGAAGAATTAAACTATTAATAAGATTTTAATTTTAATTTTAGAGCAGACAAACTCAAATACCAAGGGGAAAAAAAAGGCAAAAATCCTGAATATGCCAAAGGAAAGAAAAAGCCAAGACAAAAGACTTCATGATTGCAGAGAAAACCAAAAAATCTCTTCAATGCTAACAGAACATTTCATGTGCAGTTTTCAAAACCTAAGAGGCTAATTAGCTAGTGTGGAAGGAGCTATTAAAAAGCCTACAGGTTTTTTTTGTGGAATTTTTCATTTTCTGAATTCAATTTATTTTTTCTTACACACAATTTTTGAAGCAATTATCTTTTCAAGCTCCATACTGACACTGGTAATGTTCTTGATTTTTAATTAGGTTAAATTAGAACTTCCTTCATCTGGCCTGCACATGCACATCATGTCCCCACTGGTCATTAAGGCAGAAACAGCATCAAATCTGAAGTAGTGAACTACTTCTAAAGTATAGTCCAAAGTTCAAAGAAGCAGAATGAACTCGAGTTTTATAGTGATAATCATGTTCTGTGTGCTGACAGGGATGCAAGAAAATGCAACCAACGGAATGTATTTTGCCCAAGCAGATTTCTTTTTTTTTTTTTTATCTTGTTGAGTGCAGCTAATCTTTAGCCACGGTTCCAGATCATCTATCTGTCATGTGCACTCGTAACCTCCAAGTGGAGGACTTTGAGTCAGAGGGCAGGATCTCAGCCAAAAGAGCTCTGCAGCCCTCAAGCGCATTCAGGAACTTAAGTCAGTCTCCTCCCCCGATACGTGCTAAAACTGATTTCAACAATTCTTCATGACCAAGACTGAAGTCCTTTGGTTTTCTTATACAATAGCAGTTAAAATGATGCTGGTTTAAAATTCTTAACAGATTTCATTTGGCTTAACCATACCAAATGCCATTTCATAGATGTGAGTTGCAATTTGAAGAAAACCGTGGGGTGTAAACTTCTTAATGTGGGCATGAGCACTCTGTAGGAGAGCTGCTGGCTTCAAAGGGAGGAACCCTTACAGGAGCTAGATGTTTAGAGAGGGATTGCATTACTTCAGTGTTACCCTTCCTTTCCATTGTCCCATCCCGTGGAAGCTATCCTTCGAAACCATAATTTGGCTCTCAATGTGTGAGTGAACCAGCTTTAGCAACAGGAACTCCAGTCTTAAATCTGAAAGCAATGATAACTCTTAGGTGAAGGTTCATGAGAACCATGAGTCAGACCATCTAACTAACTGTAGTGACGCCTTAACAGAAGGTTAGCCAAGGTTAGAGGAGAGGGCTTCTAAGAGTTTCTCTCAGGCTGTGAAATACAGACAAGTTAACTGGCAGCTACTGGCTTGAGCAAAAGCATTCAAAGGAGTACTACTTTTCCGCCTAAACTTCTGAACATGACAGTGATTCTGTCAAAGATCCAAAATAATAGTAGACACACACACACATACACACGTGTGTATATGTATTATATTCATATACACTGTTATACCTTTGACTCTTTTCTAGGTACCTTAATCATAGTAGAAACTATTCCAAGAAGTCTAGGAGTCATTCTAGGTCTCGTCTTCCCTTGCCCCAAATCACATGTTTATTAAAAGATCGTAAGACTCTCAATAAGACTTTGCATATGACTTGACTCATAAAACTTGGCAATACCATTATATGCTCACCCTTTCAAGCTAAGTCAAAACCCATGTGGTAATACACTAAGAGTGCCAGGGATTTGCAAGGCTTTGCAAGTGCCCAGATGAACATCAACTTTTTAGTTGTGAAGTGTGTGCACACACACATAAATTAGAACTCAAACCAGTTACTTTATTTTGTTTAGTTTGTTCCCATTTACAAAGGTATTTTATAGACCATTCTAGTCTACTCCAAGAAAAATAGCTTTATTTGTAATCTAATATACAAAATTACCTTTATTTGTAAAATCAAACCTATATGAAACACAAGAAGAGTAAATGCCTATTCCTAAAGACGTACATTAGTATGTTCAAGAACAATGTTTAGCCATATAAATTGAAATAAAATGTCTTGAGTTTAATAATTCAATATTTTAATTGGACCTTGTGGTAGAGTGATATCTTGTAGTGAAGAAAGATGTCCTACTTTCCTTTTTTTTTTTTTGCGTTTCTCCATCCTTTAATTAAAATACAAGAAAATGTGAAAGGAAGATTAAGATTATGACATTCACATTCTGTCACCTATTCTTCAGAGAACATACCAACAGTACATTTTACATCTAGTCATTAGAGCTACATGAGTAAATTAAGGCCTGGCTGTCTAAATCCCATTTGCATTTTCAGTGCATCTACTGTGAGTGAGAGTGGGAGATCCACAGCAGAAGAGACTGCCTTGTATTCCAGACTCCCCTGTAGCCACAGAGATCGTGAGGTACAATTAGCATGATCATTTGTAGAAGAGTTTCAATATACTACAAAATGCCATCAGGACAAGACTCAGTTGCTTTACGTTTTAGTTTTCCACTGTGCTGGACAGTTTTGCACTTCATTTTTTGCTTTCAAGCTTTAGTCGTACTATGTTATGCTGCTTATTTATTGAAATGATGTTTTCAATATATTCCTGTCAGGCTTGTAGAAGTCTTTGACACACTCCAAGTGAGCAGTAGCACAATAAAGCTGAAATATTTTCAGTGATAATAACATCAGCAATATTTAGAGATTTTAGAGCTACAGGCTGTCTCATGAACTTAGGAATGAATGTTGTTCCTCAAAGTAAATGAAGCTCCACTAATATCAGGTTTTCCTGAAATCACTCTTGGATCAAGCTCCACATTTTCCATTTGTAAAAAGTTCAGCCGTTTGATGAAGTTTCGCTTGTCTGTAAACAGACAGCTGGCTTTTTTTTTCCCACTGGAAAAAAGTGATAACAGCTAATAGACAAAGGCTTTTGTTTGTTTGCTACAAAACAGCTGCTTCTAATCTACCTTGGACTCGCACTGGTATTGCAGTATCGAGGAGGATGTAAGCAAACAAACAAGAGGACAATGAGATCCTGAAGGGCAGATTTCCAGCACCAGAAAACCCACTAGTAGTGGATTCAGATGCAATCTGATGCAATAGCAATGTAGTTCACTGCAGTCATTTATTATATTGTCCTTTAGCTCCAAATGTGCAGAATAGTTTTCTACTGAGCCTGCATAATTGCATTGCAGGAGATATCTGGGACTCCTGGAAACGCTGGCAGCTGGGATCATTTTCTTCTGAAGTAGCACATGAGGCTCTTAAAATTAAGAAAGACATTTTGTTATTTTCCACAGTGTTCAGATTTTACTTGTTTATTCATGACTGTCCAGGGCAAAAGTGTAAAGACAAAGGCTCTGTCAGTAATAAACCCTCCATCACTATCTGCAATCCTGTCCCTGGTGACGGAGCTGTGTCACAGAAACCCAGCTAGCTGACAACTGCAGCACCCGTCTCTCATTTCAGTCCCCTCTCTGCCCTCCTCCCCCTCCTTATTCATCACAGATCCAGAGCTGGAAGGATAGAAATTGAGGGGAAGCCAATATTTCCTCACACTTAATCTGTGTGTCCAGAGACAGTATCCACTCTGGCCATGCTGTTAATCTCTAAATCCTCTAAACAGATAAAGCTTTCTAGAGAAGCTGCTGTAGACACTGAGGAGAAGATAAAACTCACTTGGTTGCTTCCTTGGAAGACTTCAACTTCCTAGCCTGAATGTAGACATAAAGTGCAGGAGCAAATCCTTGTCTTGGTCTGGCAATTTCTTCCTGTAGGAGGAGATAAAACCTTCTGAAAATAGGGGCAGAACTATAAAACTTCATTCCAACAGCCTGGGACATCAAGAAACCTATCAAGACAACCTCCATCTCGGCTGCTGTTTGCAGCAAACATGATGGCTTCTCCTGGCCAGACTCAGTACGGACATGACGCTTGTCCTTGACAAAGGAAAAGGTCACTGAAAGCTCCACATATTGCTGCAACTTTTCTGCAGACTCTAAAGCTCTGCTCATTACTGACTAATTTCTTGCTCTTCCAACCAGTAGCACAGAGAAGTGGAACCACGTATATTTCAGTTTGCTGCCTTCTTGAACTACCCATTAAACGGACCCAGACCAAAGTCTCACTTTTGGTACAGACAATTCTGCATAGGATAGTCTACCCTAGCTGCAAGATCTAGTCAGCTCTGAGACAATTTGTGACATTTAGGCTTTGCCAGAAAAGAAGAAAAGGAAGGTCAAGAATAATACAAGATTGGAGCACTGCTGACAGGACTTCCACGGGAGCTGGCACAAACTGGCACTAAATCAAGAGATAAATTTTGACTCTGCTACGATTATCCTCAGTGACCTTGAGAAAAACCAAACCCTTTCTGAGTCTCAGTTTCCAAGTAAAAAGTGGGGTAATGCCCTTTTGCTCACCATTTCCGTTGAAAGATTTTGATGGTGGATGTGTCATTGCATGAATGCACAGTGCCCATAGTTCCAGGATTCCAATTTCAACTATGCTATAATGTATATAGTAAATTGAATTAAAGAACTGCCTCTGCGAAAGAAAAGTGCATTCATGAAATGTATGGCTGTAAATTCAGGGGGATTTTAGTGTAATTCATTAATAGAAAGCGTATTCATCTGCTTTCTTTTAAGAAAAAGAAGAACAGTGCAAAAGCAAAAGATGCATCCGTGAAGTAAAGATTCACAGAGAGTAGGGATGCAAATATCCTGCATCAAGGTAAGGCCTCTGATTCGTTTTACTGCTGCCATTAAGTTTCATTTCCTGGGAAATGCTCCCCAAGTATAGATGTGTACCAAACACCTGGAAATCTCTTGAATGAAATTTATAGCTGCTAGTGCAAATTCCTCGCAAATTAGGTTTCATTGGAATTTCAAGCTCCTCCCTTCCCCTTTATCTTCCTCCCTCCCAGAAACCCCCTACCCCCACAAGAAACATACAAGCATTTTTGATATACATAGACATACATGCATGATTTATATGTTAAGGGAAAAAGTACTTCAAACTCTTTAAACTACAGTGCATTCAAAAATGCATGAATAAATGTTAGCAATGGATGCATGTAACAGCCTTCATTCTGTCTTTATGCTTGTTCATTACATAGCGTTCTCCAAATAATAAATGGGCATTTATTCTCCTACTGTTCTTCTTAGGTGACTAGCAGATAATATTCCCAGTGTCAAATGGTTTATTTTTTAAACTTGTTGCTAATCTGTTCAACAGACTGCTCGGAAGCTGTATGTCTGGGGTAGAAACCCCTTGACTAATAATTATAATTAAGTAATGAAGATTATGTCACTATATCTGGTGATCTGGCAGGTAAGGGAATACATGAAGAAACAGAATATATAAAGATGAGCTAGTCTAGAAGATATGCATCCCATAGTCTTCAGGGTATTCACTAATAAAATTACTGAATGACTTGTAATTATATTTTGTAAGCTGGGGGAGAACCAGAATCATATCTAAGGAATTGGAAATGAAAAGATGGACTGATTAATTTTTTTTGTCATATATAAAGAAATACTAGTAATTACAATTTGCTAAACATATCTTGAAATATAGTAAACTTAAGAAAATCTATATGTATCTATATGTATCTATACCAGTGAGGACTAATAACAAGAAATCAAAGGATGCAGATGCAAAGGCATATGATACCTTATTATTTTAGTTAAGAATTTGATCAGATAGCTATTAGATACAGCTGTAAAACCATATAGGACTTCAGGAGTCATGGAGAGAGGAGTAATTCCATAGTCAACAAGAAAATGAGTTTGAGATCCCTCTCCAGTGAGACAGTACAATGATAAACAGTAAAATCCAAACTTGTCTAGTTAAATATGGAGAAAGCCTTCAGTATAAAAAAAAAAAAATAGAAAAAAATATTTTATTCAAAATGTGATAGAAATTTTCAAGAAAATTTTCCAATTAGCTTGAAATGGCATGGGTGGAATTTTACATGAATTTGCAGTCAACAACAAAATACCCATGAACTCCTGTGGGAGCAGACTTTAATTCTATTTTGTTCAACATACATTTTTACACTGTGTTTATTGCTGTGGTCTCTGAGTATCTTGCAGGGGATTAGGAAGACAACTACCGTCTGTCACACACGGTTGCTCAGCTGCTCCCCTGGGGCAAAAGTGAATGTGTGCTGCGTGGTGTGCTTTGCTCCAGAGATGGCATGGAAGGATCCTCCTGGGTAACTCCAGTGCTTTTTTACCAAAAACCTGCATTGCATGTGGATGCAGGAGGTTAAATGTGTCTGGAATTGGGTACAGATGCCATGTGGCTACTACACAGATTTGGCCTCTGTAAGGAGCTTTATAAGGATGCCAAATGTACAGAGGCTGCCAGGAAAAAGGTATGATCCCATGTCCGTACCTCTCCTCACCAGCTTGGCTGTCCATGTGCTTATCCCAAGGTCTGAGCACTGCTAGCAATGAGCAGCTGCAAGGAGAAGGGAATTTACCGTCACATTTCACTTTCATAGCATTACACTGCCAGTCTTTCATCTGGGGGGTTATCTGACCTATATTTCATCCGCTCCAAACTAGCTTAACTTGTAAGAATCTTCCTCTTTGTGCATGTTTAATTCAGAAGAGCTTGTACTGGTTAAACTACAGGACCTCTGAGTTTTACCACAGGTGGAATGACTACCTAGTTTTATTTAGCTTGCTTAGCAAACAGTCCTTTAAGAGTAATTACTGACAAATTTAAAAAGTCAAGTTAACAGGTGCAGAAATACAAAGGGATCACAGTGTCTTAATCAGAAAAATACAGTTTGAAACAAGATATCATCAAAGACTGGTAAATTGAAAAATGTAAAACATCTGTTAAATAACCCATTTACCATTTGATCTACTGTCATAGTTCTTAAAAAAAACCCGACCCAAAATGCTACTGTAGCTGCTCACTGGTGGAATACAGAAGATAGAATTCCAGCAATCAGGTGATACAAAATGATAGCAGTAAAAAAAGAAAAAGCCCATCTCTTAATTTCAGTAGACTAAATGTATCCAAATGAAAAACTCTGAAAATACTTCTTTTTAGTAAGTATTCAGTTTAAATCGTGTACTTAGAGATTATATTGCTAGCTCTGCAGAGCAGCAAAATAACAGATCAGTCATCTTATATTTTATAAATTTGAAGAGTACTGATGATGGATCTGATGTAGCATTTCCTCAAATGCTGTTCTTCATTGATCTGAATACAAAGAAAGCAGGTGCGATTTTTTTTCCAGTGTAGCAGGCAACATTTTATAAAAGCATTCGAGACTAAACAGTCAACAAAGTCTCATTACAAATGCAAGAAAATTAAACACCATCATATTTTGTTGTTACAATTATGAAAACATTCAGCTTGTGTGTCATGCACTCCCTGCAGGGAAAACCAAGTTCAGTATTATGTAAACAACAGCAGTATTCTTAACAGTGGGAAATCTAGGCAAATTCACACCATGAAAATTTTCAGTGTAAAGGAACTGGTGAGGTTTCCTCCTCCACTTCATTCATACCTTGTATTTTAAAAGTCAGCATTTTTCATACTGGCAGCTACAGTGAAATCTTAGTTACTATATTAAATAATAAATAACTACACTATCACAGATATAGCCCAGTCTGTTGACTACTATTAAATATTGATATTTTAGTTGTGAAATAAAAAGTCTGGTTTTCTTTGGATAGCTCTTCCAATTGGAAAATTTTCTATTCTTTATAGATGCACCTGATGGCAACAGTCTCAGAAGTAAAATACTATTGAAATGACACCACAGCTAGGATTTTAAGTTAAATTCTTTAACTTAAATTCTGTGACTACCTTCTTTAAAGAGGAATAGGTTATATACTAGCAGCTTAAAAATTATAAACGCAAATGTTTATAAGTATAGATCATTGATATTTTTACCAAGTAAGACATTTACTCAAGTTCTCCTGTTGAAGTTTTCCCATATTCTGATCAGCAGAAGTCTCTTTCCTTCCCTAAGGAAGCTTCGCATTCACACTTGCTTTAAACTTTGCAGTATTTTCTCTTAAGTGATGCAATTGTGCTTTTTAAAAATCTAGATCTGTAAGTCTTCTGTGTAAAATTAAATAGCCTCCAATGCTATTTTTTTGTATCCTGGCGAATTCAGAGCTGTTAGCTTTTCTTATACTTTCTGCAGGTGTTAGTTGTAACTTGTACAAAAAGAAACAAATATTCCCAGTATAGAAGTTACAGAATTTTAGGAGGAAGCCCTTTGTGCTGGGGGTGTGCTGGGAAAGCCAGTGTCTGTCATGAGCAGACCAGCTGGCCAGAGTCCGTGGGCAGGCAGGGCAGCCTTGGTTCCTGCAAAATGCAGGAGCAGCTGAACCTGAAGCTAAAGGCCAGAAGGTAGGATGGCATGGGCAGAGCCCCCAGCAGACGGATTGACTGCAGATATGGGCATCTTTGGTCCCTTTGCAAAAGGGCAGAAGGAAGGGAGGGCAGAGTCGTCACCCTAAGGAGCCCTGTCTGCAGGGGAAGGAGGGGACTGAGCTCCCGAGGTGAGACTCACTGGAAGGGACAGCTTGGAAAACGTGAGGAAATGAACTGCCTGCTGCTATTTGGTCTTAGTATGTCCACACAAGCAGGACACTGTGTAGATTTCTTCGTAAATAAACTGAATTTTGCTAAAGAAAGACCTCATTGTGAAAATCAATTTCCCCTACCAGCAGGGTAATTGGGCACAGCTCTGAATACTGGCTAAGCACTTGAGTCAAAAAGCAACAAGATAAAGCTTTGAGCCTGGTAGAAAGGTTACTAAAAGAATCTTTTCAAGCCTATTCTGGAACATTACAAAACTGATTTCTTCTCCAGCCTTATCCCCAACGCTCACTGCTGCCGTTCTCAGAGGTTTCTTTCTTACTGCCAGTATGTGAAAAGCATAAACACTAGAAACAGTCTGCCTTCCTACAGCAGATTTCTTTCATGCCTGTTCGGGTTTCAGAGCAGTCCAAATACAGATGATGTGGGAAAATCAGCCCTAACAAATGGGAAATTGGTGGCAAATAAATGGGAGGAGGTATAACGGGAATGCTTATCTTTTACCAAGGTTTATTTATCTTTGCATCAGTGTGGAAATCATACTGTTGCTGAGTGTTTTTAAAGGGGAGGTATTTGAAGGCCTGTGTCAGCACAGAAGGGTGAAGAATCAGGAGAGATTCCTGTTAAGCTGGGCTCATTATCAGCTTGCTTCCTCCAGCTCACAAACAACCCAGATTGACCCTCTATACCTAATGTCACAACACAAAAGCATATCAATTCTCTTTTCTAACACCCCAATACACAATTAGCCTGGGCAATGGAGAAGATGTCTGCATGTGTGTGTGCCTTTTTGATAAAGCCCTGTACTCAGAATACATCACTAAAGACATATTATTCAATACGCCCATGTTTCCTGGCGCTTTATTCCGAGGTTAAGCAGACCACCATGCAACAGTCAAAACAGTACAGTATCCCTGAATGCGTAGGGATTTAACAGGAACAAAAGATCTCCCTCATACACTTATGAACACTAAGAAACTTCAGCAACTGTGGTGAAATTAGTCTCTGTAACCTAGGGCTGTTTATATTCTTAGGTGTTTAAAATTATGGATGTGTCTTCAGTCTTGAGACAATCAGTCAGTAAAATAAAACTTTATATGTATTGTGTGTCATTCATTTGTTTACATGAAAGTATATTTCTTTAATGAAAGAATTCTTTTTTTTAGAAACGCTTTTATGTTGAGTTTGGTGCAGCAGGTAAATAATAGATTCTGTGTGCAAACTAAATAAAAGTAACATTTACACTGTGAATTATTTTCTTTTCCCTTTTGTTGGAAACATTGTTCCCTCCCTACCTGCTAGTAACCATAAATCTTTTTCTGTAATGCTCTGTTAGCTTTAATAAGTATAGCACAGTAGCCAGTGCTGGCTCTCACTTACTGTAGCTGAATGTTAAGCAGCGTTGCAAAAATGTTAAGTTGCAAGATAACTGACTAGTTTTCTTAAGACTTTTTAGGGAGATTGAGAATTAACAATGCTTCTCACCTCCCTCTTCACACTCCAATAGGAAAATGCTAATTTATTATTAACCTCGTCACAGCTGTCTCACATTCCATTTTCTCCGTTTCACAATTCAGACAGGAACATATGTGCTGGCACCACGCGTCTTTGATGGAAAAGCAGTTGGGATTCCTTTCAGCAAAGATTCTACTCATAAAACTTCATGCAAAAGAGAGAGAAAACTTGCGATATTTAGGGCATAAACCCCATATATTGGAATGACAGTGCTTTCTCATAAAGTCTAGTTGATAATGTCCTCATGCTTTATGGCTAAATTCCTGACTAGAGGTATCTATCACCTGAATCCTGAAAAACAAACTATGGCTTTAGTTCCCTTAATACTGACAGTGGCAATATGTACTGAGAAGGTGTGTTTATGCTGTTGGACTGAATTTCTTGCAGGAGTTTTACTCTGAAGTCCTTCTTACTGCCTACATGTTGATACGTCTGTGAGGAAATGTTTGGAGGCAGGCAGATAGTTTCACAGCATCCGCAGATGGTCCCAGCACATCACTGGATTCCAGTTTGCCTGCCTGCCGTCCCCTGAGGTATCCTGCTCCTCCTCTCTCCGTGCTGCCAGCCACAGGCACCTAAGCTGGGACATGTGCTGCTGGATGGAGCAGCTCTCACGTTCTCATGTCTGCTGTAAGAGCAGCAGAGGTGGTGAGGATGAACATAAGTTTCCCACTGGTGATGGTTTGGTCACAGTGGATCTGTCCCAGGCCCGATATGCACAGATCAGGAGAGCATTTCACTTCAAAATAAAGCTCCACTGTGGAACATGTTCATTCCCCTGGTAAAAACCTCCGGTCTGGAGCAGCACAGCAGATTTACCCTTACCACCACAAGCTGGACAAAATCCTTTACAAAGCGGCTATGACCAAGCCAGACCACCCATCCTGTCCATACGAGTTTCCAAAACACAGGAGACAGACTGTTTCTTCCCAAGCCCAACCTGTGGCCTCAGCCGGGACACTTTTCGTCCTCTCCAGGGCAAGTCAAAGCTAAGCTGCCCGACCCAGCCAGCTCTGCAGCATTGCTGTGTGAGTGTGCTGGTGTGGCTATGGTGATGCTAAACCACAACTACGTGCTGCTGGGGAGGGGAGGAAGGCTGAAGGGAAGACAATGTCATCTTTAGGAAGGGGACATGCTCTGCACACCACCGTTAATGGAGGGCATACTGGCAGCCAACGGGCAGGCCTGAGTGCCTGGGGCTAGGAAGGCTGTCCAAAAGGCTCCCTGCTCTCCCAGTCTCCTCCAGTTATGCATCTTTGATGTTCTCCCTTCATCCCCCCAGCAGTAAAGCAGTCAGAGTAAAGGGGTATACACTGTACTAGTCACACTCACAGCTCCTCAGACCTCTACTGCAAATCTAGTTCCCATTTATCAACCCTGTAAATAGGCAAATTTCAAGCCCTGAGAGTTGCAGGCTGTGGTCAACAGCCTGTAGCAGTTATAATGCTCCAGACTAGACCACTTTTTTGGTCTAGTGTGGGTTAATGTGGCGTTAAACAGATGTATTGTAACCATAGCACACCATCACCGCACTAATCTCAAACGCCCTTTTTACTTTCCAAGGACACATGAAGAAGACATAGGTCCTCTGTCCACACAGATGCAGGTCAAGCATCTAAGACAGACAGGAAGGTGCCATCATCAAGGAGACAGGTATCTCTGCCAGCCACCCAGGTGTTGCTACCTGGGGCCAGAGATCTTCTCCAGGCAATTCTCTTCGGTCAAGGTCTGCAGAGAAATGAGCCCAGTCTTGCAAAGTAATTTGAGCAGTGACCTGGCAGGAGCCTGACTTTTAATGTAGAGTCTGCCCTTTCCTCTTTTTCAGCATACTGAGAGACAGAGGAGAGTGAAGATTTACTCCTGGGAGACTTCTTTAAGGCTCCCAGTACAGGCTCAAACTGGCAGTATAAGGCCACGAAATACAAGACATGAAAAATATGAACTTTAGTGCCAAGTTGCTGTGCCTGATTTTTTCCCGTGCCTGTTAAAACTCCTGTAATCAGAGAAGATGTGTTACAGCATGTTCATGGCTTCTGTAGCCCCCATGCAGTAGTCTGCATCAGGGAGAGCTCCCAGACCCAAAGGATGTGGAGGAGCAGAGCATCTGGACCTTTTTAAGAGCTGAAAGGGTAACAGGCCACACTAAGCGTATGTTCTGAAAATCACGGACATGATTTCCAGAGGGAATATTTTAAAAGATTTCCAGGCCAAGAAGGAGAGAGAAGGATAATGAGATTTTTGCCTTTCGGGTACAGGTACCTCAAAAAGGACAGTTAAAAAGCACAGTTCCCTGTGGATATGGGTATTCTCCTAAGAGGGACAGATACATCTTCTCCGTCACAAAAAGGACACCTTTTTCTTTTGCTGCTAATTAGGCAGAGTTGCCCTGTTTTGTATGGGAGCTGACACCTGGCAGAAAGAAGAAAGGACACTTTCCTTCTCTGAATGTTTTGTACACACCATGGGCTGTGTCAGATGTGGCAGGACAAGTCTCACTAGTGCATTTTGGTTTCCCTATTCTAAAACTGCCAAGAGCAGATGGGACACTGGGCTATCCTTGACTGGAGACTTTCAGCCAAATACTTCTTAAACTGTAGTTGCTTGCAGAACTGTAAAATACTAAGGTATAGCATCAATATAACATGACAGAGTTACAAGTCAAAGCCTATATGTGCTTGTCCATTGATTGCATGAGCTAGGTGGCCTGTAACATCGCAGCAATAGCAAAAAAAAAAAGATACAGATGCTGACGTTTATATGCAGAGGGGAAAACATTCTTTCACAGTCTGATGGTATGCATTCAGTTCTGCTGCCTGTGTAGTCAGAAACCCAAAAAAAAAAGCTAATATATAATGGCGGTTGTTCCTGATGCACATGTCTGAGTGGTTGAGTACTTGGTCCTACCAGAAACTGGTATCTCATTACCTAGGGGCTGTTTCACCCAGGGATGGCTCTCCAGGGCTGCTGACTATGTAAGATGGGCAGAAGCAGGTTACCGGGTGGCACAACCTGCATTAATTCCCTTTGATATTGAGGAAAAGGTAAGTTTAGGTGAGTTGGAAGTAGACGTCATATAGCTTTCCAGTTCCAGGTCTCATGTAACTTGCTGTCAGCCATGGGAGCACTAGGCAGCATGGTCATGCAGTTGCTTAACAGTCTGATGAAGGGCCAGATAATTTGATTTCTGGTGTCTGTGGGCTATGGGATGCAGATGAAGGTACGAAAGTGGGAAAGTGTGTACTAGGTGGGCCTGCAAGGCTCCAAGGTTTGTAGGACCAAAAAAAGCATAGAAAGCTGAGGTACCAGAAATGAGCGTGTGACAAAGATGAAAGGTTAGACTAGAGAATTAGTATTACCACCATAGGCATAGCCCACACTCTTGTAACTTAATTTTCAGGCTGCAAAGGATGTTTAATTCAAGTAACGCTTGAATAGAAATAGAGTAAGGCTTCTAGATTGTGGGCAAATACCAAATAGCATCTCTGCCTCCCTGCCCCACCCTCCCAACATAATTGCTTCCTCTTACACACAGAAGAAATACAGGCTGAATCTTAGCAGGCTTTAAGAGCCTCGTTTATAACATCACACTTCCTCAGATACAATAGGTAATTTCACTGGGATTCAGACTTTCCTGGTGCAAAGGAAACATTTAATTGCTCACATGTATTTTAATGGTTCTGTTAGTAACTGGCAACTCCATTAATGTCAGAATACTATAAAGACATAAAAAACAATTTTACAAGAAATCGTTAGTCATTAAAATGTGCAAAGACCATTTTCTAAAGCACAAATGGAAGTTTTCAATTTTCTGAAAATCCCAAACTGCACCATCTTACAAGACAATTTTAGTGAGCTTAAAAATATTAATTCCATTAAAACCAATGAAACTTGATTTAATGACTTAGAGACATCTTGTCAATGCTCATATTTTTCCTGTGTTAAACACTGAAATCATGTGTTAATCATATTTCCCATATTACTGTCTTTCTTGTATTGTTTTATTTAAAATGCTTACTTTAAATATTTTGGATTGCTAGATCACTGAAACCAAACAATAACTTTTAAGCAAAAACCAAAATAATTTTAAGAATGCAATGAGAATCAAATAAAATTACAGCAGGACTTCTGCTGTGGCTGTAATTCAATTTCTCACTGAGCATGAACAGCTCTTCCTCTCTTGGCGAGGAGCGCAACAGACATAACTTGCCATCCACTCTGTGAACAGATGTAGAGCTGTGTATTGGGTTTTCAAGGCAAGGTTTTGGTAGTGTGGGGGCTACAGGGGTGGCTTCTGTGAGAAGTTGCCAGAAGCTTCCCCTGTATCCAATAGAACCAATGCCAGATGGCTCCAAGACAGACTTGCCACTGGCCAAGGCTGAGTCCACCAGGTAGCGCCTCTGGGATAACATATTTAAGAAGGAAAAAAACCCACCCTGCACAACAGAAATTGCAGTGGGAGAGAGGAGTGAGAACATGTGAGAGAAACAACTCTGCAGACACCAAGGTCAGTGTTTGTGAGCATAAAGTTCACAAGCAGTACTTGAAAGGGTACAGCCTTACAATAGGCTACATCTTGGTGACTGAGCTCGGCAAGAAAATTTTGTTCTGTTAAAATGTAGCTTTTAAAACATATTTTGATGATATCAGTTTGGATTTTCTTGACTTCATAGAAGATGGAAGTATTCAGAAGACATTCTAGGCACAGAGGGCAACGTGATGTAAGATGTGACAGGCATCGTACATGGAAACACAATCAATGGGATGATGCAAAATGATGTAAGGTAAACAGAGAATTTGTTAGAGAGGTTCTAGAAAGGAAAAGGAAACTCAGAGGGATAGGATGAAAAGGGAGTCCAGGTTCAGATGGATGTGGAGGTGTCTTGGGTTTAGTCTGTGCCAGAGGGAAGTCATTTAAGACTCAAGAAGGTCAAGCTAAAGCAAAACTACCATAGTCAGGATGGGAGATTATGAGCACCTATAAATAAGTTATGATCTAAGAACTGCCTAATAGGATGTGAAGGGTGAAGTGAGGGCTTGATTCCAATTCAGTTGGAAAAATTTAAGATTGCAGTAATAACTCCAAAATTCACTTCAGAACTGAAGTGCAAATGGAGCAATACATTATTCATTTCCCTCTTTTTCTGTATTTCTCTTTTTTCCACTGTGCTGCCAGTGTCTGTGAGTTCACTTTCAATGCATCCTTCTCTTCCAGCAATTATTCTTCCATTTCCATCCTCTTTCCTCCTCCCAATTTTTCCCAGCCTCTTTCCTTCTTCTTCTTCTCTAGCTTCCTGCCATTAATTTTAATCTACTGTTCCCTATTCCCTTGCTTAGTCCCATGTCCATTTTTACCAGCTCAATTCTAGTGATTGCTTACAGTTAAAAACCATATGTTAGATTCACCACTGACTACTCTTTAGTAGCTGCTTTTAAATGCAACTCCTCTGATTTCAGAAGACAGCAGCATTTCATTGGCATGGAGCTAGAAAAGCAACACAGATGGAGAAGGGAATTGGACTCCCATATTTACAGTGGTGAAAATCACAAATAAGGCTCAAGAGGAGTTGAAGCGTTGCAGTTAGTTCTGCATCATGACCTTACACATGTAGAGGTGTCTGCCTTCTCCCTCCCTCCAACATACGGAGTCAAGGTGCAGGAGGAAAGCTGAGCTTGCAGCTGGGAGGACATGTATGGAATCAAGAGACATCTCTTTATGTTTCCCATAACACTTGGTAAGCTGCAGCACTGCACTAGAATCAGGGGGTAAATCAGGACACCCATGACTGCGAGCAAGGCTACCAAATGTCTGGGTTTTGCCCAAACTTGTCTTTTTTTCCAGTCCTCAAAATATTTCTGGGTGAATATCTGACATATGAAAGCCCTTTGATGATAAAATTGTTGGCTCTATTATACTTTGTTGTCACAAAGGAACATTGGGCTGAGGCTTCTCCTCGTGGTTGTTACACAGCAAAAATGCCATGTCCTCTGCGTTTGGCAGCAGAGATCATAATCCCAATCCTGACAACTCTCCGTCAAAATTCTATATTTGCCAAAAGACCAAGAGTTGAATGCAGTGGCTAGCAAAGAGGAAAACAACGGTCTGGCTGTAAACTGGGAATGGGTATACTGCTGGCCTAAGGATGACACCAGCCTTGTTTTTGGATTATCCAACAGCATCAGGTAGTGCCACAACCCTGCCTCAAGTTGTACGACATGGCCTTGGTGCAGGGACAACCCTCAAACTCCTCTTCAGCTAAATGCTGTTAGTCAGAAACTAACATTTTCGTGGATGGTCGAAGTGATAAAAGCACTAAAATGGTGTTGTGTGCCCTACACAGTGACAGCACTCCTATGAACATGAAGGAAAGAGGAGATGGTTAGCCACCCCAAACACAGAGACTGCCTATGACACAGTCACTAGCTGTTTGTGGCACCAAGGGTCACCGAGTAGCAAGGGAGAGCTACATGGCTGGGAACTATGTCATGCAATCACATGGACGGGAAACCCTTGAAAGACCTAAAGTACACCCAGCAAAGTAGATTAAGTTATAGAATTTTTTTTAGCTATCGGCATATTTTCTCTGGTTGCATTGCAAGCTAGATTCTTGGAATTTTTAGTACGATGACTGTAAGGCAGCATGTGCCAATACACGTCCTTACACAGTAAGTACTGATGATAAAAATAGTTTCTACATAAATGCTTCCTCTGGAGAAAGGGGTGATTTCTTCCTCTCACTTTGTTATGATCATTTGTACCAACTGTTAACATTTTTTAAAACATCGGTCTTGTGTATGTTGTCCTAGACATTACACTGCCAAAAAATGTGCTTAAATTAGGCTCCCTATTTTCAAATCCAGCTCCTTAAACTTAAAGAAAACTGTGGTCAGAGAAACTTGTCACTGGTGCCAGTCAATTAGCATCAGTGACGATGAGAAGTATCAGTTCTCTAGACAATTAAGGCTCCATCAAAATCATCCAGATTTGGCACTAATTAAAAATGCCAATAGTTGTTTTAATGATTTATTTTGCTATCTAAATGTTAAAAGCAACATAAATGAGGCATTTGCAGAACTAATACTCAGTACCTAATGAACACTCAACTGCTGTCCATCAGTTCATTAATAATTACCACATGTGTAATTAGAGTCAAAAATTTATCTGTAGATTTTCAGCTTTATCTTGGGCTTGATAAACTGATTTACAAAAGGCCTGTAGCATATGATCAGTGTAAAAGCCTTCTTTGCCCTGAGCTCAGTAAGATTATTTTTAAACCGCTGAGAGCTTTTGTTGGTTAGCTGTTAGAGCATGTGGGAGGACAGGACCAAGTGTACAATTTTGGAGAATACAGATGCCATTAGTTAAACACAGAGCATGAATTAAAGTGTCTGTACTGAGAAAATGTTTCAAGCCTTTAAAAAAAGAAGCCTCCATTTTATATCAGTCAATTCAAACACATTAGTTGTGAGATTTTTTTTTTTTTTTGCAATTTTTCATCACAGGAAGTCAAGATATTTTATGCTCTTTCATACAGAAAAAGCACTGGATTATGTTAAATACATTATATATATACATTCCGTATAAAAGCTATCTTCAGAATACATAGGGACTGCAAAACCAGCCAAAGTTAAATGTGTCTGCACAACCTCTTGCATATTCATTATATGAAGGCTTTTTGAACACATACTTTCATGCTACTATCTATGGAATATTTTAAACCTGTTTTCTCTAGAGAAACCTTCCTGATATATAGGAGCAACCATAGCAGCACACCATTCTGAAATAAGCTTTTGACATTTTTACACACCAGCCCTGCAGGTGTGTAAAGCTCCCTATTGCTCTCCCAGCTGTTTGTTGCCTACACTTTGCTGGGAGCTGTCGCCATCTCTGTTCTGCAGGTAGGAAAACCTTCTCCACTTGCTCCCAGCATGGCCAGTGGATTCAGTCCACCCAGGGCTCCCGTTTCAGGAATCCAGCTGGGTCAGAAGTGGTGGCATAATTATTTTCAGCTGCAAGGCTGTGGACAGGGACAGGCAAACAAGGAGCAGCCTGGGTACAATATCTCCAGTCAGTACGGTTCAGCTTAGACAAGGAGGGATGGCCACAGCCTCGCTTACACCAGCAAAATGGTATTTTTGCTGACACATCTGCTACCAGTTCCCAGAACAGAATTAAGGAGCATAGAGCTTGTTCATTCCCTTTCTTTTTTCCCTTCTTTTAACTTCATCTCTTATTGGAGTCTTTGCCTGCATAAACCAAAAAATGACAGTGAAATCCCAAGAGATTTTAGATCTAGACCTGACATCAGACTTTTTGCCTTGAAGAGCATCCAAAATTTTGAAAGTGATTACCATATGAATCACAGGTCTGCATTTAATAATCAATACTTCTAAGAAGCAGTGATTAAGATGTGGATCACAGGTCTGCCTAGTAAATCCTTTCTGAAAAACAGAAATCAGCTCATGAGGCGAAGCTAATGATTTACTTCTTGTACTTATTTAACTGAAGTTCTAGCTGTGATGTGATCGGTATTCAGTTCCCTTCTGCATCGAGTCCTGGGAGTGCACATACCTCCCATGATTACCACTGTAAAGATATGGTCTGCACAGGCCAACAGTGTAAGCAGTATCCCATGGCTGAAGTTCTTCTCTTAGACAAATTCTTGGATCCTGGTTAATCTTAGAATCAAAGAGCTAGAAATCACAAACTTGGTATCATTTTTTTAACTCAGTGACTTGAGAGATTAGCTTTCATAAGAGGTAGGCACACCACAAATCTTTTCATATTTCTAATATTAATGTTCTTTACAGTCAGTAAGTTCCCCTTCCACAATTCTGAGTCATTATATTCACCTCTTCCTGAAGAATGATTCAAATTAGATAGAACAGTAATATAGTTTGATACCTACATTGAGAAGGTAGACAACTCCTGTTCTTCCTTCATAATAATTTTTTATTCCAGACATATATGAAAAACTTGGAATAAATCTTTAGTTCTTCCCTCTTGACCTTGATTATAGGACAAAAAAAATATTTAAACCAGCTAGTCCTCTGTGACCCATTATAATAATTTTCAGCTTGGCTAATGTTGGTTGTTCACCTTGAATGTGCATTACAACTGGTCTAATAGACACCATGTCCTCTGGGAATTAAAGCTTTTTTTTGAAGAAGACAAAAAGATCTCATTCAGTTTTTCTACAAATTCCTTGACTCCTGCAAGAAGAAACCCTCTTGGAAAGTAAATTATGAGAATGCCAGCTCACCTGCTCCGTCCTGCCAACCTTTCAGTCATTTCTGTGAGAGGCAGAAATTTGATCTCTACAATCTATCCATTTTTTGTCCATTCTTTGGAGTTGGCCAGCAAACTGGGTCAATTAACATAAATGGCAAAAGAGGCTGGACATCTGGGAAATGACACCAAATTCATTTTCCATAAACTTTCAAGTAACCAGATGGCAAATGATTCAAAGGCCTATCTTCAAGAACCAGCTGTATAGTCCAGTTACCAGACTGGTGTTAGAAGTCAGCCTTTACAGTAAGAAATTACACCTACAACTTCGCCAATGACCTTGCATTTTAAAAAAAAGGTTAAAATAAGAGTTGCCACACTACAGGAAATTTATTAGGAGCTTATCTGTAAATGAAGTATAGGCTATCAACAGTTAATTGTATAAAGATAGTACTTAACAAGAAACTGGTTACTACAGTGTACACATCTTACCTATGCCGGCTGTATATTCAAAACAGATTAATGTTAATTAAATGGTCCATCAAGCTGGAGTGTGCAAAATCAATGAGCACTGACAGCAGTATAATAGAGATAAATCTAAGACACTGCCAGCTATGGAAGGAAAACTTTAGACATTACACATAAGCCATGGCATCCGAATTTTGATTTGGACCTCCTCACAGATTTAGTATTTACTTTGGATGGGTGTTAGGTTCAATTCACAGTATAGATGGGGACGAACTTTCAATGTTAGTGGCTTTCAGACTGAGATGAATACAAATCACCTCTACTGATCTCACGTATTTAGGCTGAATTCCACCCCCACCCAGAAGCTAGATGAAGTATGGCTCTTAGATCTAAATCTCATGCAAAAGCTTCCTGCTGCATGTTCTGCTGAACATTTACACTAAAGTCAAAGTGACATTTGACTGAGCAACACCCATCACTTAGTAATTTGTTATTCCAGCTCTCTTTGCAGAATATGCAAATTTAATTAACACAGTTTTTATAGCATAGCATTGTTCTTAAAGAAGGGATTTTGGTCCTTCTGGAAATTCCCCTCCCTGGTCTTTGTATTAATAAATACACTGAAATGTCTTCCAGTTCTGAAAGAAAGCAAGGTTTTAAATCAAAATGTCATGAAGCATTAACTCCACACTTTATGCAAGTATTTTAGTTGTTTCTATTTAATACCAGTCTGACCCAGAAATCCTAGAAGTCTCATCTCTTTTTCCTCAGAAGACCTACTTGATAGCAGAATGTCAAAACAAAAAGAGGACAAAGTAGAGTTCATAAACCTTATCCTATCCAACATCAACTCTTCTTTCTGTAGCAACCCTGATCCAAGCATACATTAGTTATACTTCACATGTATTTTTAGTATTTTTAGTTACTTTTCTTCCATTGACACTTTCCAGCCAGAACTGCTGCAAGGTTGCCAAAAGCTTTGGACAACTGCAGGAAAACAAACATCTCACTGAAAGACTTTTCTCTGCCATCCCTTAATCTAGTTTCAGAACTTGCTTCTTTGGATGAATGGCTACCGTGGGAGCATCAGGCAGAGGGGAAAAGAAACATTGTCTTAAAATATTACAAGCACTAAAATGAATGATGTCTGGTTTCTAAGGCTTGTAAGTCACTTCTGGTTTACTTGTCTAGAAATGTGCAAGCTTATCTGAAACTTCTGTGGCCAGCTCATTTGTGTATCATCCCTCTGCTGATGATTACCTTGTGTCTAGAAGGGGATGAGCTCACCCAACATCTTTTCCTGAGGGCACATATGGTAACTCCTTTCTCTAACCATTCACCTATTTTCACAGAGTGTAATTATCTCTGGGGGCTGTTTTCCACAAGTACAATGAGCTCAGAAGCGATTAAGAAGGGAACCCACATGTGCATATGTTTGCACAAAGGCAGTATGATTTCATTCTGTGATAAGCCAAAACCCAGATACTCATCCATCCATGCAGTTTCCCACAATCCAGCTACTTTCAATTGACTATTTTGGTCACAAAATTAAAATAATAATAATAAAAAATTATCCAGAACCTCAAATAAATACAATAATAGCATAGTACAGGTGTCAAAGGAAGATTTATGGAGGTACTTCCACACAGAGGAAACAAGTAGTAGTACATCCTAGACAAAAGGCTAAGAAAAGATGATTTGAGTCACTCAAGTCTCATCAACTGCACTATACAAGACAAGCACTTTTTTGTCATTCACATAAAATCCTGATACAGTTTGTGTACCCAAGATTTCATGGTGCCATCACTGTATTTTGGGAATTCATCTTTCTCTATTTGTCTTCCAGAGCAACTTTTCTTCCTTTTGGTACTGATCAAGACATTCATTCAAATGCTTTCCACGCTGGAATATTTTGGTGTTACTTTTGTCCCATGAACAGAATAAATGCCAAAACATTCTGAGAAATTGTTTGAAATGTTTTGGAAAAAAACAGAAAAGATCTTTTTTTCTCCAAACCAGGAGGCGGCATTTCAGCATTTTCATATCAACATATTTAATTTTCTTGCATTAAAACCAACTAAATAAAAATTTATTGAAGGCCACATGAAGTTGCAGCAGCCTGTGATGTTGAAGTGCCTTGTGGGACCTGTCATTCTAGAGCCCTTCCTCCTGCCTGAGGGTTAGAAAGCCTTTCTGCAGCGCATGATTGCCATGACAGGATGCCATAATGCATCATGAGAGAGATGTATGGGCAATAAGAAGCTCAGACCATAGAGGAAAAGAGGGCCACAAAACATTTGCACAAATCCATGAAACCATCCATAACACTTAAAAGTTAAACTGACTTCAGATAAAAAGTTTTAGTGCAGTTCAAAAAATTTTAATTTAGAGCAGATGTATTCAAGACAAAACCTTTTTTATCTTTCTTCTTAAAAAAAAACGATATAGTGCCATTTGAAAAGATATTGTAACAGCTTCATGATTTTGAGTAGAAATACCACTTTGGCTATTCCTCTACTATGCACAGAAATATAAGATTAAGAGTAAAGCTTTCTGACAGACAGTCTCTACATCCACCTTGCTGGAAGGAACTTCTCTGAACAGGTTTGCCTGTAAATCCTGCCGTGCCTTTCCTGCACAGGGCAACAAGCCCTTCTGGAACAGAATTGGAGAGAAACTTTTCTGCTTACCCTGAAAGCTCACAAAAAAACAGCTCTTGAAGAGAGCTGTCAAAATACTTTGTACATGAAGTTCATTTTGACTCAACTGTGGCTCTCAGGTTCACATAAAAAAACACAACATAGATCTGCCCATAGCTCACAAGCCTGGCAGCTTGTGATGCTTCAAAAAACCAATAGCAAATGTGGCTATTTATGTTTAACTAAGCCAATACATAGCAACAGCGGAAATTATTACTTAGGGCCATCTTGCATAAAGTTGTAAGTTCCTGCAACATTTTTTCTGTCTATAATATATGAACTGGTGAATGCCATTCCTGGTGCTTATCTGGGGATGTGTTTAGAGTATGTGTCTAAAACAATTGCAACTTTAAGAACGCCCTCCATTGTCAGTAGACTTGAAAGGCCAGCACAGAGTTTAGCAGGGGGTAAACAGGGAGCACTGTTGTGAGACATTACACATGCAGACCCCATGGGGAGGGGATCCAAGGGTGGGAGCTTGTCTCTTCGTGCTAGACCACATCCAAAGAAGAACAATGAAACTGGTGAACGGTCTAGAACACAAGTCTTATGAGAAGCAGCTGAGGCAACTGGGGTTGTTTAGCCTGGAGAAAAAGGTGCTGAGGGGAGACCTTATCACTCTCTACAGCTACCTGAAAGGAGGTTGTAGTGAGGTGGGGCTCGGTCCCTTTTCTAAGTAAGAAGTGGAAGGAGACAGCCTTAAGTTGCGCCAGGGGGGAAGGGTAGCTTGGATATTAGGAAAAACTTCTTCACCGAAATGGTTGTCAAGCATTGTAACAGGCTGCCCAGGGGGGTGGTTGAGTCTCCGTCCCTGGGGGGGTATTTGAAAGATGTGTAGATGTGGCACTTAGGGTATATGGTTTAGTGGTGGGCTTGGCAGTGTTAGGTTTATGGTTAGACTTGATGATCTTGAAGGCCTTTTCCCAACCTAAATGATTCTATGAGAGCAGAAGTGGCTACAAACAGAGCACGATTATAGCATCTTTTTTCTCAGCTATGTCTGGAAAATAAATCACACGAACAAATAAAGCGTGAACTTAACCAACAGTGCTTTGCTAGGCACTGCCAAAATTACCAAGAAACAGACTGTAAATCCCAATCAAGTCAGGCTTCCCCTGTGGGAGGATGGGGCATGTCAGGTGTTCACTAAAGTTGCTCCATCACTTCCCTCCTCAGACTGGACAGGGGAGAGAAAATACAATTAAATGCCCATGGGTCAAGATAAGGACAGGGAGATGACTCACCAATTACTGTCACAGGCAAAACAGACTGTAAAATTAATTTATTACCAATCAAATCAGGGTAGGATAATGAGAAATAAAGCCAAATCTTAGAACAACTTCCTCCCCCACCCCTCTCTTCTTCCTGTGTTCAACTTCATTCATGATTTCTCTACTTCCTCCTCACAGGTGGTGCAAAGGGATGGAGAATAGGGGTTGCAATCAGTTCATCACACACTGTGTCTGTCACTCTTTCCTCCTCAAGGGAGGACTCCTCACTCTCTTCCCCTGCTCCAGTATGGGGTCCCTCCCACAGCATACAGTCCTCCACAAACTTCTCCAATATGAGTCCTTCCCAGGGGCTCCAGTTCTTCACAAACTGCCCTAGTGTGGGTCCCCCCCAGGGTCACAAATCCTGCCAACAAACCCTGCCAACAAACCTGCTCCAGTGTGGCCTCCTCTCTCCATGAGTCCACAGGTCCTGCCAGGAGCCTTCTCCAGCATGGGCTTCCTATGGGGTCACAGCCTCCTTTGGGCATCCAACTGTTCCAGTGTGGGGTCCTCCACAGGCTGCATGTGGATATCTTCTCTACTGTTAACTCTATGGGCTGTAGGGGGACAGCCTGCCTCACCAAGGTCTTCACCATGGGCTGCAGGGGAATCCACACCTGGAGCACCTCCTTCTCCTTCACTGACCTTGGTGTCTGTGGAGTTGTTTCTCTCACATATTCTCACTCCTCTTTTCTCTGGCTGCAGTTCCTGCTGCCCAGTAACTCTTTCCCCTTCTTATATGCATTATCTCACAGGTGCTACCACTGTCACTGATGGGCTCAGCCTGGGCCAGTGGTGGGTCCATCTTGAAGCCAGCTGGCATTGGCTCTATCAGACATGGGGGAAGCTTTTGGCAGCTTCTCACAGAAGCCACCCCTGTAGCCCCCTGCTACCAAAACATTGCCTCGCAAACCCAATACACCATGCAAGCCAGACAGCTCTCGTCACAGGCCACCCATTGCCTGGACTATCATGCCAGTTTGCCTTCTGTGCTGCAGTTCTGGAAGGAAGCTCTTTCTGAGTCATTTACACTTGCAAAATGCTGAATTAGAGACCCCTTTGGTTCCTAGGAATAACACCAAGATATAATCCTCAGGATATGAAGCTGAAATATGATCCTCTACGCAATATAAAAATTGTCGGGCAACTGTAATCTTGCCTCCTGAAGAAAGTGATCTTTTCCTGAACTTCCTGAACCAAGAGACTGTCACATGCAGGCTTGTAAATGATTCATGTTTCAGTTTGCTGCTGAACTTCAGCGTTGGTGGAAATCCAAAGGTTAATTGGAGCACTTTAAAAGAATAACTCTGTTTTATTGATTGCACACTGTTGGGGGAAATTGATAATTATCTACTAGTATGCATATTAAATCACCTAGCAGTTTACATATTACTGTGAGAATTATCACTGCATATTATATTACCTGTTATTTTGATTAACAAAATATTTATGATAACAGAAGCTTTACTGAAATAACTGATCCTGAATCTAGCATTGTGTTAGTGTGCTGGAGAGATGAAAAGTGCACAGCTGAATTCAGGCTTCTCTCTGGCCTGGTTCAGTTCTTTCTTTATTGGTCTCAGTAGGGGAAGTTTATAAGTGGGAAACAAACTACCTGAAAAATTAGGCTTTTGACAGTATGTTATAACAATGTGAAGTTTCCTTTTCTTTATGAAACTTTTTTTCTGTTGCTTGTATTTTAATTGTATTTGACATTTCTGTAAGGTTTTCCCACTTCAAATCTCAGGTTGCTTCAGAGATTTTGTCATTATTAGAAGCATATTTTCTTTTAAAGCAAAAAACATTACTTGACTGATATGTTAACTTTCATGAGATTTTATCAGCTCAGACAAGCTGATTTTGGAAAAAATAAAAAACATTTTAAAAATATGTCAAATTTACTTACATTAAGCATTTATAAATTAAGGGGGTTCTGTTTCAGAAAAGAATGCGTTGAACATTAAATATTATTTATTAATGATGAAGGCCTTTTCCCAACCTAAATGATTCTATGAGAGCAGAAGTGGCTACAAACAGAGCACGATTATAGCATCTTTTTTCTCAGCTATGTCTGGAAAATAAATCACACGAACAAATAAAGCGTGAACTTAACCAACAGTGCTTTGCTAGGCACTGCCAAAATTACCAAGAAACAGACTGTAAATCCCAATCAAGTCAGGCTTCCCCTGTGGGAGGATGGGGCATGTCAGGTGTTCACTAAAGTTGCTCCATCACTTCCCTCCTCAGACTGGACAGGGGAGAGAAAATACAATTAAATGCCCATGGGTCAAGATAAGGACAGGGAGATGACTCACCAATTACTGTCACAGGCAAAACAGACTGTAAAATTAATTTATTACCAATCAAATCAGGGTAGGATAATGAGAAATAAAGCCAAATCTTAGAACAACTTCCTCCCCCACCCCTCTCTTCTTCCTGTGTTCAACTTCATTCATGATTTCTCTACTTCCTCCTCACAGGTGGTGCAAAGGGATGGAGAATAGGGGTTGCAATCAGTTCATCACACACTGTGTCTGTCACTCTTTCCTCCTCAAGGGAGGACTCCTCACTCTCTTCCCCTGCTCCAGTATGGGGTCCCTCCCACAGCATACAGTCCTCCACAAACTTCTCCAATATGAGTCCTTCCCAGGGGCTCCAGTTCTTCACAAACTGCCCTAGTGTGGGTCCCCCCCAGGGTCACAAATCCTGCCAACAAACCCTGCCAACAAACCTGCTCCAGTGTGGCCTCCTCTCTCCATGAGTCCACAGGTCCTGCCAGGAGCCTTCTCCAGCATGGGCTTCCTATGGGGTCACAGCCTCCTTTGGGCATCCAACTGTTCCAGTGTGGGGTCCTCCACAGGCTGCATGTGGATATCTTCTCTACTGTTAACTCTATGGGCTGTAGGGGGACAGCCTGCCTCACCAAGGTCTTCACCATGGGCTGCAGGGGAATCCACACCTGGAGCACCTCCTTCTCCTTCACTGACCTTGGTGTCTGTGGAGTTGTTTCTCTCACATATTCTCACTCCTCTTTTCTCTGGCTGCAGTTCCTGCTGCCCAGTAACTCTTTCCCCTTCTTATATGCATTATCTCACAGGTGCTACCACTGTCACTGATGGGCTCAGCCTGGGCCAGTGGTGGGTCCATCTTGAAGCCAGCTGACATTGGCTCCATCAGACATGGGGGAAGCTTTTGGCAGCTTCTCACAGAAGCCACCCCTGTAGCCCCCTGCTACCAAAACATTGCCTCGCAAACCCAATACACCATGCAAGCCAGACAGCTCTCGTCACAGGCCACCCATTGCCTGGACTATCATGCCAGTTTGCCTTCTGTGCTGCAGTTCTGGAAGGAAGCTCTTTCTGAGTCATTTACACTTGCAAAATGCTGAATTAGAGACCCCTTTGGTTCCTAGGAATAACACCAAGATATAATCCTCAGGATATGAAGCTGAAATATGATCCTCTACGCAATATAAAAATTGTCGGGCAACTGTAATCTTGCCTCCTGAAGAAAGTGATCTTTTCCTGAACTTCCTGAACCAAGAGACTGTCACATGCAGGCTTGTAAATGATTCATGTTTCAGTTTGCTGCTGAACTTCAGCGTTGGTGGAAATCCAAAGGTTAATTGGAGCACTTTAAAAGAATAACTCTGTTTTATTGATTGCACACTGTTGGGGGAAATTGATAATTATCTACTAGTATGCATATTAAATCACCTAGCAGTTTACATATTACTGTGAGAATTATCACTGCATATTATATTACCTGTTATTTTGATTAACAAAATATTTATGATAACAGAAGCTTTACTGAAATAACTGATCCTGAATCTAGCATTGTGTTAGTGTGCTGGAGAGATGAAAAGTGCACAGCTGAATTCAGGCTTCTCTCTGGCCTGGTTCAGTTCTTTCTTTATTGGTCTCAGTAGGGGAAGTTTATAAGTGGGAAACAAACTACCTGAAAAATTAGGCTTTTGACAGTATGTTATAACAATGTGAAGTTTCCTTTTCTTTATGAAACTTTTTTTCTGTTGCTTGTATTTTAATTGTATTTGACATTTCTGTAAGGTTTTCCCACTTCAAATCTCAGGTTGCTTCAGAGATTTTGTCATTATTAGAAGCATATTTTCTTTTAAAGCAAAAAACATTACTTGACTGATATGTTAACTTTCATGAGATTTTATCAGCTCAGACAAGCTGATTTTGGAAAAAATAAAAAACATTTTAAAAATATGTCAAATTTACTTACATTAAGCATTTATAAATTAAGGGGGTTCTGTTTCAGAAAAGAATGCGTTGAACATTAAATATTATTTATTAATGAAATGGAAAAAAAATAAAAGGCACATGTTAGAAATAACAACATTTTCTTAAGCCTCTAATTTTTCCTGGAATGACAATCCTGCATTCTAACCTCATCTTACTTTGTCTATCGTATATACACAAATGACTGAAAAATGATGAAATTTTGCCTTAAGCTAAAAGATGAGTGCATTAGAAGTTGGAATTTTTTCCTTCAACATTCTAACAACTCAAGATTCCCCAAATTTGAATAAAACCTCCACTTTTCCTCCAAAAGAAAATATCTTTAAAAATTCAGTTCTGATATACCTGAAGTCAACTTATGGAAGAGTTATAGTGTAAAGTTAAAATGATAAAAATTAAATTGAGGCACTCCAGCCTTTTTGAGTCATGTCAATGTGTTCCTGAAGATTGCTTCACTACTTAGATCAGAAAACAGTTCTTGGGTATTTATTGAAATGTTTTAGAAGCAAACATATTTAATAAGCAAGAAACTTGTGCTCAACAAAGAAAATGCTAGAGATATCAGTGTTTCATAACATAACATCAAGAGTTTAGCTGAGGTCTAGAATAAATAGCAGTTTGTCCATCTTTTATAATAGCTCTGCTGAGCTTTGGAAAAACCCACATTCATCACTGTTTGACCCATACAAAAGTAAATGTAAAGCAAAGTAAATTTCTGTAGGAAGAGTTTTGGTTAGCTGTAATTGCCAGCCAAAACATCGGCAACCTAAACCCCTTCCAGGGTGATTTACGAATACACTAACCCCCCACAAAACCCTTAATTTCCTTTGGAGGTAGGTTTTGTTCTCAGAGCTGTGACTCTCCTCTGGTAGGGTATAGCTTTCTAATCTCTTTCTGAACCAGTTTGAAAGTGTAAATAATGCCCCATAATTTTAAGAAATAATTCTTCTTCCTAAAAGGTGAGAAGATTCAGGTGGGGGACCCTTGAAAACATGTTATTATGTTCAGGAAAAATATCCATAATCTTGTACACACAGAAAAAAGTCTTAGAAGGGATTAGGAAATACCAATGTTCTTTGTCAGTAAGTACATAATTCATTCAATTTAGTTACTGCTAATCTTTTTTCTTTACTTTTTAGAACTGACCTGATGTGCAAAATTTACATACATTTCAATAGAAGCACATTTTCTAGTCATACAGAAAAGATTAGCTATATAGCATGGTCCTTAGGAGTTGCAAACTGCTTTTAAATCCTACAAAGCAATAGTTTGTAACTATGCTAAGTGATCTTTTTAATATAATTGCTAATAAGAACATTAGCACTCTTCCTACACTAAAAGTATCAATTAATCTCTTATATTAAAGATAACTTGGAGTTAATGTATCATTAGATCAACAGTGCTGATTTCAGAAATTGTTTATTATGTATATGCTTTTTTAGAAAAATCAGACTAAAATAAATTTTGTTTTATAATTGTCTTTTTGCATATGCTTATCATTATTAAACTTTTCCCAAACAGTCACACCAGAGGTATGATAGTAAACTAATTGATCACATTGAAGGAAGTGTTCTCTGTTAGGATCTCTGCAGCAACCACTGCACACAATATCTGCTTTAAGAATTAAAGAGAAAATAATAAAGAAAAGGATTTCCATTAAACAAAGAACAACCCAAATCCAGAAGAGAGATTGGCTGGATGACTGTGTGATTAAAGGCTTGGGTTTACAATTAGAAAAGCCAGAGTCATTTCTTGTATTTACCAATTCACCTCATGTTTCTGTGCCATAACTCTGCATTTGTCAGATGAAAGGAAAGCACTTTGCTACTTAAGCAGCTAATACGTTGGAAAGGGACTGTTCTCCCCAGGCTTCTGTACTGTTTCTACACAACAGCATCCTGGTGTGACTGGAGACTGGGCACTGTGGTATTAAAACCCCTGGAGAAATATTTATACAGGCTTTACGATTTCAAAATAGAATTGTTGTGTGATAGGTAGGGGCTAGGGGTATTCCATAGCAAAATGAAAATGAACTGGCTGCACAAGTATGAAAGACTAAATTTAAGGTCACAGGGTGAGGTATAAAGAAGTTTTGGAACCAATGCATAGGTACCACATAGGTTTTGAAGCGACCAGAGCAAAGGTTATCCTGACTGTGTTGGTGGTGTCATTTTGGACTGAGATGTGCACCTCCTAGTCACATAGAGGGGAAAAGATCAGATGTTCAAGAGCTTGAAACTACTTCACATCTCACAAGGCAACAACAAACATTTTCTGTGTGGTTTCCCCACCCTCCCCCCGTGCTTTGTTTCCTTGGGTGGATTTCAGGAGGGAGGAATAAGGATGAAGCACCCCATGACTACTGACCTCGTGAGAATGGGTGATGTATGTTATTTCCCAGTTCTGTGGGAATTTTTCAAACCCCCAAACCAGTTGAAAATCATTATGCACATCCTATTTTTAGTTCACATGGTATTTGTTTGTGTATCTTGTTCCTGTCTATCCTTCTTCCCACCAGACTGAAGGCAGGCACTGTGGGAAATTAAATTCTTGTTTGATATTCATTTTGCTTTTGTATGTTAAGTAGCAACAAAATTTTCCAGATTTAAAGGCTAGAATGAGCCACTGCAATAATATTTTTTTCTTATAGACAAGACTATAGAATATCATTGAGTAAGCAACCACTTCAAAACATGTAGATCTATTAAAATGGTTTAGATTTATTTTAAAAAAATATTAAATGTGATAGACAACCCACAGCATTTATTGGTTAATTGTTTCCCCTCACTGTTCAAAAAACAACAAAGAAATGATGAAGCAAAGTAAGCCTCTGGGTTCAATTTCTAGATGAATTTTATCGAGCATGAGCTACTGGCTACCAACCCCATCTTCATCTCCAACACTGAAAACCCCACATTTATCAATTTCTGTCTTGGGCTATAGTTAGGAAACAAGTTAGCCCTCAGCCTTTTCTCTGTCACTCTTAAACGAATGGCACCCACAAGTCTCACAGTCACTGACGGATTAAAGGATGGTTTCCAGATTTTTCTTTAAGCCCTCATTCAGTGAGGGGAAGGACACAGCCCTGAGACATCTGCATGGCATTTGAGCTATGTCCTGTGCATCTGGTCCTCCCAGCTCCTGTCTGCCTTCTTCAACCCTCTGAACAAAACTGAGACCAAATCTGCCAAGGTGTCTCCCCAAACACACTGTCAAGACCTGCAGCTATTCTCCCAAATTCCCCATTGCTGCTCCTGTCCTCCTGCTTTGCTCCAGGAGAGCCCTGGCAGCCGAGGTCACCCCAGGGAAAGGCATTTTGTGTGTCATCCTCCCTTGGGACTGCCACAGCACATCACTTCCACAGCTGAATTGCATCTGTCCTGTAGAACGTGCAGGTAGGATACACTGAACTGCAGCACATGTAAAACCAGCCGGAAGAAGTTGTGCAGCCAAAAGTATTTAGCTACGCAATTACAACCCTTAGGGCTTGTGCTGTGTTATTTATAGCTTCCTGTATCCTCTCATTCTGCATCTTTCCAGTTAACAAATCCCAGATATGCTTGGATAGGTACTTCAAAATTGTAAAGTCAAAGAATGGTTACAATAGACAACAAATATTTACTATTGCCATGGAAAATATCTATACTCTATTCCGTGCTCTGTCATTTTAAATCTCTTTTAGGCCTGACAGGCTGAGCAAACAAGGTAATTACATTCAAAATACACCTAGCCAAAGTCAAGCAACTATTCTTTCCTACACTCTAAAGCCATAACGAAGATGAGATGCAACATTGATGGTAGTAAACTCAGTGATAATTTTAAGGCTAAATATGCTTCTCTCTTTTCCATTGACATGCCTTTCCTCCAGATGGGTCTTAAAAGCTTGGTATCGTTTACTAGCTGATTAGTGCTGAGTTGAGACCCAGTTAAAAACAACAACAGTAAAAGCCCCAGATCTCTCAAAAGCATTTCAGTACTATTCTTAGAAAGGAGCTGTTGATGATCCCAAGGTCCTGGGCCATCCCTTCCACACCCTGGCCGGGTGACACAGCCCTGCCAGCTGCAGCCCTGTGTGCTAAGTGAAGCCTTGCTGCCCCTCGGATCGGGAGGAATTTGTCATTGCCCTCTGAAGAGAGACACCAAAATCCTTTCCATAGAAGCCTGACAGGAATCAAAGGGAAGCAGGGCAGTCAGGTTTCTACTTCTGTCATCTACCTGAATCTTGCAAGAAAGCATATTACCCTTATGTAGATGTTTAAGCACTCCAGTAATTATGACAAGTTGTTTGCATACATTCCAGCAGGACCATCTGAAGCATCTATATAGCTCTTAAACACTCAGTTGTGCAAATGTTTTCCAAAACTGCATGATAAACCAGTATTAAATTAGCTCTCTTGCAAGCCTTTTTTGATGCCAGGACATTTATCTATTTTAAGAGGAGAATTTGGAAGTTTAAAAACAGGAATGGTGAATTCCTGCATATGTCCTCTCGAGAACAAAGAGCTGAAGATAAATGCATTTATTCTGCCTAGTTGATCTTTGAGAAAGAATCAGAAAGCAGCTTAATCTCCGAGTTGGCTCTGAGCGAGTGTCTGTCTCTGGCTCCAGATCTAGAATGTGGATTTTATATCAAGTCTGGCTCTATTAATAACGGGCCAGAATCATTAACAAAGTAGGAGTTAATTACATTTCTTCCCCACTAGCCTTAACAGGTAAGTCACTGCATAAACAGTCTAACAATCTTTATGGGAGGGTGAACTGAACAGACATGTCAAATGACCTAAAATAAATTATTATCATGATCTAATCAGCTGTTGGTTAATTCTCATTTTCAGATCAAGTCCTGTGTTAACTTTTCAAATGGCTGCATTATGCAATTCTACCTAGCTGTTCATACCCATCAAAAGACACATGATCTTTTTTTAAAAAAATAAATAAATTACAACACTACTCATTTTCACCCTTAAAGATCATAATTTTCAGGATTTTTTATCAGTTGTAATGCTGGATAAAATCTGGACACACTGCAGTTTAGTAATCCCTAAAGTGCTGCTTTTCAAGCCTAAGAAGCCCTGCAGAAAATTTTGTGAGGTCACCAAAAGAGAAAGTGTTGGAGAAGGATAAAAAAGAAATTTTAATAATGAATTATGGAGTTGTAGTGTACAGAGTCATCTTAAGCTCCTCAGATGCACTGGTAAAATTAAATTTTGCCACTCCAAGGATGGAGAATCCAGGGCTTTTACCACGGGAAAGGGCAGAACTGTCGTGGGAAGCTGGTGAAGGTAGAGAGTTTGCTGGTTTTGCTGCTGTCGAAGAGGAGGACTGGGCAATCCTGTGTGGCTGGGCTGCCTACACGTACCCGCGTCTTTCAAGTGTCTTTCCCAATTTTGCCACAGGCAATGAAGCAGGAGGGGCATAGCCATGTTAACAGCCTTCAGCAGTCTGCTGCCCTGAGCAAGCACCAACTCCTGCCCACAGCTGGCCATAGTGTTGCGTTGTCAAAATGTCCCCGTAGCAGACAAGTTCATACTCCTAGGATCAGTGCCTAGGATCACCTTTTGAATGCATGAAGCAGTATTTTTGCAATCACTGCATACATGAGCACAACAAAAAAATACAAGCATGAATACAAGCATGCAGACTTGATGTAGAAGGATTCTCAATTTTCTTCCTAACAAAAGACTTGTTTCAAGTATTAAGGGCAGATACTCAGTTGCTATAAATTGCGACATGGTACAGACATTCAGAATTCATTTGAAATTCACAGATCTATGACAATTTTCATTTTCAAACAAATCACACATAGTAAACCACAGTAGCTGTAATTATTTGTTTTGTGTACATAGATGGCTGGAGCAAGTGGGAGCTGTGTTACGCAAGACAAGAGGCGGGCACCCAGCCACTTGCTGGCACCATGCAAATAGACAGTGTGTAACTAGTGGATGAGACCAACAAAAACCAGTGCGTGATGAAGACAAGACAAGTTGGATGACGAAGTAACATACCAGCAAGAACATGCTTTAGTATCAACTAGTCAGGCAGATATATTTTATATGAAAAAAAGCTGTTGGTAGCAGCAAAGATAGCACAAATGTTACAGCTAGGAAAATAAATACATTTTAGCTGATTTTAGGGCCTTTTTAATTTCCACATTTATTATCAAATTCAATTTCACTGAATTTACTCACTCATAGCTATATTTGCTTTCTAAAATAACTTCAAAAGAATGTCTGGTTCTTTTTTATCAAATTGGTTTAGAACCACTCATGAACAGTGTTTGAAGTGGACTTGCACAAAGTTTGATAACTGAGGTATTTGGGCAGCTAACCTGCTAACTTTGATAATATGTTTGAGTTCATCCTGCTTACTCAGCTGTCATTAATGATATTCAGATTCCTTTTCCCTTATTAAGTTTCAGCTGACCAGAAATTAGAAGCAATTAAGGACTTGACAAAGCCAGTATTACCAACAGTGAGGAACAAATAGTGCAGGTAGGGGAAGAAGCCTTGGGCTGATGTCCATTCTGTGTGTCCTCAGACAAACATTTTTAGGACTTAGTCATCCTGTGAATAGTTTGCAAACAGAAACAACTGCAGACTGAGAAGATAATTTTTAGATTTTTTTTAAATTTTTTTTAATTTAAAATAAGGATTTCTTCACTGAAAGGGTTGTCAAGCACTGAAACAGGCTGCCCAGGGAAGTGTTTGACTCACTGTCCCAGGTAGTATCTAAAAGACATGTAGATGCGGCACTTGGGTTTACAAACATGGTTTAGTGGTAGACTTGGCAGCGTTAGGTTTACAGTTGGACCTGATGATCTTAAAGGCCTTTTCCGACAAAAGGTCTTTTCCTATGATCCTGTGATTATTTATTATGAATGGCTTGATGTGCTTTATTAACCACAGGAAATAGAAAATGTTTATTATTTCTAACATTTTTAACAAAATATTTATATTTTGGAAGAAGAATCAAATAGGAAAACATTCAAGCTATATCACAGAATTATAGAATGGCTTGGGTTGGAAGAGACCTTATAGTTCCAACACTCCCTACCACTACATCAGATTGCTCAAAACCCCATCCAGCCTGGCCTTGAACACTTCCAGGGATGGGGCATCCACAACGTCTCTGGGCAACCTGGTTCGGTGTCTCACCACCCTCACAGTAAAGAATGTGCAACAGTATTTTTCCAAGTTAAGTTAAAACCTTTATGGATCTCTGGTTGGACTGACTAATCAAAGGGTAGGTTACTAGTTGGATGCAGTACTGCAGGTGGGTACTCACAAGAATGGAGTAGAGGGGCAGAATTGCCTCCCTCAAATTGCTGGTCACGCTTCTATTGGTGCAGCGCAGGATGTGCTTGGCTTTCTAGGCTGTGAGTGCACATTTCTGTCTCATGTTGAGCTTCTCATCCACCAACACCCCCAAGTCCTTCTCCTCAGGGCTGCTCTCCATCTGTTCTCCGCCCAACCTGTATTTGTGCCTAGGATTGCCATGACCCAGGTGCAGGAACTTACACATGGCCTTGTTGAACTTCATGAGGTTCGCACAGGCCCACCTGTCAAGCCTGTCCAGCTCCCTCTGGATGGCACCCCTTCCCTCCAGCATGTCGACCGTGCCACACAGCGTGGTGTCATCAGCAAACTAGCTGTGGGTACATTCAGTCCCACTGTCCATGTTGCTATCTGTTTGATATTGTCCAGGAACTCCTTGTTCATCCATGCAGGCCTCCTGGTGTTTTTGCCTGACTTCCTCTTTGTCAGGATGCATCACTCCTGAGCTTGGAGGAGGTGATCCGTGAATATTAACCACCTTTCTTGGGCCCCTCTTCCCTTCAAGGCTTTATTCCATGGTAGTCTACCAAGCAGATCCCTGAAGAGGCCAAGTCTGCTCTCCTGAAGTCCAGGGTAGTGAAATTGCTGTGCACCCTCCTCACTGCCCTATATAATAACTTTCTACTCATGTGAACTGGAAACATCTCAATCTTTGCAACAGAGACAGTTATTAATTAACACCACTAATTTTCTAGACTTGTTCAGACTACACTGTTGTTTAAACATCCTCAGGACCCAGTAAGAATTAAAAATGAGCACGTTATGACTTGTCAGTTACACAAACATGACTTTCAGCTACCGGGAAAGCCTTTGAGCTAACATAAATACTCACCGCATTCCTACAGACCACAAACCACATGGTGAGTCGCCTCCACTTGAAATAAAAAAGGCAGCAGAATTGGATGTAACTAGTCATATGCTTTTTCACTGCTTAAATTATAACATCTTAATAAACAAGAGGAAAAGCAGAGATATTGCAAAGTGGTCAACACACATTTGTGCATAAACCTTTGTGCCTACGCATTTACGCAAATACGATCAGCATTTGTTTTTCCATGAGCGTCACTTCTTCCCTGCATTGTTCTAGTTAATTCCTCCATTATTTTCTAAGATAAATAAGTAGTAGGAAATGAAACAAATAATAGAGGAGAGAAAGACTGTCTAATTAAATCTACCTCCTCCCTGGTACTCCATCACACTCTCAGAAAATATTTTCTGAAAATCCATTTGTTACAGATATCTCCTCCTCTCCAGCTAATACACACATAGCTTATTCTGCTCTTGAAACACTTTAGTCTTAATATATTAACTGGTTCACACTGGAAAATTTGTCTGGATCCATTCACGTAGGTTAGAAATGGCAGAGATCCAAGCACAAATCCTTACAGCACTCTGAAGAGTGTTCTTATTGGGATAAGAGATCTTTTTTTTTTTTTTTTGGCTAGCCATTTCTTAACCTACCCTTTCTTTTTCTTGGATGCTGCTCCTGCACTGTGTGTATGAAGACAAAGAAGCCTGTAAGAGATCATTTATACTACCTGCAAACTCAGGTGCACTGGACCACAGAATGTTCCTCTGAGTCATTTCCTCTGCACTGCCCTGAGAAATAAAGCTTCATCTCCTTCTTGTCTGCTTCATTCTCTTTACTACCAAAAAAGTATAGTAATTTGTTGGTCTATAATCAATCAAGCATTTGGAATCCATGGTGTTAGAAGCTACATAAACAAGGATGAAAAGAAAATTCTTGCTCTAGAAAGACTGATCTGAGAACTATGCATGCCAAATTGGAAGACGCTAATGGAATAGACTGATGCACCATTTTTGATGTCTTCCCTTGCTTTGTTTGCTATGGAAAACAGGGAATAGTTTCAGTTCACTAGCAGGCAAGCTGCAGAGAGTCACAACAGAGGTAAATCTTGTGGTAGACTTGAAGAAGGCTGTGTGCATGTCTGTGGAGAGCACAGAAAAAGTAGAAGTATATTTGCAGGAATTGTATGCAATTGCCATAAATTTATGATGACAAAGGTATTGCCCTGCAAGTGACAAAGGCTGACGTAGCTTAAAGACCAGATGATGAAGAGCCACAAAGATGTAAGATCCATTCAAGCCCAGAGGCCCCATAAGTGCGTACCATTAAGACATAGTAATGGAAGCAGAGAGGTGGCTGCCCGTTTCTGTAGCTGCTTGCAACTCCACAGCTCAAGGAACCGGGTTTCCATTTGCACTTGGATCGATTAAGGAGCACTGTGGAAAGCTCAAGCTGCTCTCTGTAGAGCCATAACACAATACATCAGGTCGTCTACCCCCACATCCTGACAGGGTCAATGGCACAATAAAATCGAGTCACAGCTTTTCTAGCTCATCTCCTCTCCTCTCATTCCATCAAGGCATTCGCCTTCTAGAAACCATTCACGCAGGAACACTTACTTCTTGCTGCCCAGCACTTTTGCTATTGCAGGCATAAATCAGGGGCAGCTATTACACTCTGATCTCATGCTCCAGGGCTCTGGCAGCCCAGCCAGGACAGCAAACCAGGCGGCCTCCAGGACATCCCACCCAGCTGACTGCCAGGCTCTGTCCTCCCTTCCTGCCAGACCATCCGCTCCCCCAGCCTCTGCCTCCCCCCTTTTACTGCTACCACATGCAGGGAACTGTAACTGCTCAGCTGGTGTTTCCTTGGAGCAACAGTTTTTTCCTTGGAGGGGTTTATTTTTTTGGTATTACGGGGCAGGTCACAGAGCATGACTATCAAGAGGGCAGGAAATGGGGCACAGGCATAACCAATCCCCACGTGCAGGCAACATGAGAAAATGGCCATTGAGCATTCAAAGGAGAAAAGAATTAAATTGGATGCACTGCTTTCTGCTGCATGCCTCAGTAATGCCTTCCCAGGAGATGACAGGGGCCTACTTGACTGACAGCCAGAGGCGTGAGTTAATTCAGCATTGCTCGACAAAAAAACGTGGAAGATCTCATTAAAACAAGCAAACCCCAGCTTTTTTTTAAAGGTCCTTATGCAAAGGCTGCCTGGCAGAGGCTGTGCAGTGCCTCCACAGTAACTTCATACTGACCCCCACTGTTCAGGTACTGTGCATACAGATGGGCCTGGGACAGCCTGGGTTTCCTGTACACACAGAAGAGTTAAGGTACAGCACAGCTGCTGCTTCCTGAAGGTGCTGGCACTCGCTCCGCGGTGGAATTGCTCAGGATTCAGAGACACACAGCACATGGGCTGGAATACCTGAGGAAGTACTCTGATCAGGTTGCTGCATGCCAGGAAACCTGGGACAAACACGGGAAAAATTTAAAATCCACCTAGGAAAAGTTTTCAGGAAGGAGGAGAATGTGTCCAAGATAACCTAAATATGCAGTAACTGTAGCCTAAAAGAAGGCAACCTTCAGCCCCAGGACCCGAGGATCACTCAGCCCCTCGGGAAAGGACAGTGCCAATCTTTCCAGCTTCCAGCTCCGACAGTGTTTGCTGATCCCACTGATCTCTTTCACTCTGTCACTTCTCCATGGGACTCATTCACCCTTCCCCTAATTTCTCTCTCTCCTCACTCTGTTTATTCACCCTCCCAACCCACACAGGGCTCTGCCCATCCTGCATGCACCTCCTCCATCCCCTCCTTGTGGTCATCCATACACACCATTTCTGTCCTTTCTGAGACCTGAACATTTTTGTAATTTTCCACTGCACACAGATTACCACTTTTTTAACCCCCCACTTTCCCACTCTCACCTTCCCTAATCACTTTTCCCCCAGAACATAAGGAGCTTAATTTTCCCCCCTTTTTTCTGATTATGACTCCAGCAGCCACCGGCCTGGGTTGAGTCAGGGTCATTTCCACTTTCCTGTGGAAAATTCTACCCATCTCACATAAAAACTGGCAGGGAAAAGGCCTTTTGGCACCTCTGCCTCTCATTATAGTTCAGGTTTGCAAGTAAGGCTGACACTCCCCTACTTAGAGAACTTCCCTCTTTTCTTCTTCCCCATGTTGTTTTTTTTTTTTTCATAAATACCATTCTTGATGTTATTCTCCCTGTAGGGCAGTGAGTGACAAGCTTTAGCTGGGGTAAGCTTCAGCCACCAGGAATCACAATCAAAACATGTTTTTCTTTCTCTGTCTTTCTGGAAAACTATGGCAGAATGTGACAAACCTTAAACAAAGCTATTTTCAGCAGAGGGCTTTATCCCAGAAACCTTTTACTGAAACCGTACCAAGCGCTCCTCGCTGCCTGGGGCACCCCACGCTCCCCCAGCACCCAGGCAGCTGCTGACCATTTCCAGAGCTCTGACCTTTCAGCAAAAGTCTACCAGGGCTGGCATTTTGCCCCAGGATGAGTTGTGATACCAAGGCTGGAGCGAAATGAGGGGGAGACCCTTAAAGGTAAAGAGAAGGACTCTTTATCTAAAGCTGGAAGGTGTCATCATGTTTTTTTAGTGACTGCTAGGTGCTGGTAAGGTTTTAGCGACAGGAGGAGCAGCAGGTATACCAGTCTATAACTTCCTTTCTGAAGACAAGTTTATAAAATAAAGAGAGTGAAAGGTTGCCAATATGTGAATCTGGATTGTGAGTATCAGCTCAATCATTCCCGGAAATATGTTTCTTTTTTTTTGACCTAATTTCTTACAGGATCAGATCTCGCTCTGTGTTTTGCAGAAGGTACCTGTAGGAAGAGCTCAGCCTGCTGTCTCTCTGGTGTGAGTTTGGGATTATGTTGCATTTTGGTGAGCTCAAGGTCAGCAGGCAGGCTATGCTGGAGCCCGCAGGCTCCCTACTAAAAGAGAGACTCGTGCTGCACTGCAGAGCTGTTTAGCAAGGTCAGTTTGTTCAAGTAAAGGTCTCTTTTACAAAAAGATTATTTGCAACACAGGCAATCACAAATGTTTTCTGCAAACCAATTTATCATAAAAGTTCATGTCTGCAGGTATATTTGTTTCCAGTAGTTTAAATGTAATAAATACTAGGATGTTAAATCACAGTAAAAGAAAAGGAAAATTTCTACCAACAGCATGTGTCAGCTGCTTAACTGGAAGCCCAAAGGAGGAGAATAGCTCACTGAACTTCAAATAAAACCAAAATGCAGGCTGGGAGGATTTACATCGAGTAAAGAGAAATACAATGCACATATGAAAAGTAGCAAGCCTATTTCCTGTCTGAAATTTTTTAATAATATTTCTGTAATATGACTGAACTTAAATTTAGACATCTGTTTAGACAGATTACTTAGCACCTTGGCACAGATGTTCTGTGTTTTTTATTATAGTGCTTTAATTAAAGAACATTCGTCAGCATTCACTCAGCACAGTTAAGTGCCACTTCGACTAGGGCTGCGCGGGGAATGAGTTGTGTGTGCCATTTGTAACAGCAGCTTTAAATCAGGTGGTGATGGCAAATGATAGCCACACAGCCAGGCACAACCTTTTATGCCACTTCTGAGTGGAGAAGGAGGTCAGGAGGGGTCTGGCACCCCCACATCTGTGCAGCAGATGCCACCCCCTGCTGTCCCAGTGTCCCCTACAGCTCTGCCCAGTTGCCTCCTCCTGCTGCTTTCTACTCCCTTCCCACTGGCTCCCCAGCAACAAGTGTGCTTTACCAGTATGGGGTTTTCAAAGTTAAAAGTAGAGGCAAGGGGAAAAGGTGACATAAAATATGTCTTAGCTAAGCAAGTTAATTGGGGGTAATTTAGGTTGGATTCCAGAAAAACTACAGAACGCTACCCAGGGAGGGTACGGCACAGTCCTTCAAAAATATGTGCCAGGTGATGTAGTGCAAAAATAAATTCTTAAACACTGTGAACCAGGGATAAAAGTTTACAAGTTTAATTCCACATCCCTGCAAAGGATTTCTGGCAATTCAGTGTATTCATCTCACAAACGTCTCGCATCAGCCTCTTGCAGGTGCAGCATGCCTTCTACCCCAGGCTCTGCCTGCCAGAGACCTGCAGAAATGTGCTGGGTGGGTTTGATTTGTAGAGAGCCTATAATTTGCTTCCTATCTCTTTTTAAACCCATTACATCCCTAACAATGGAAGCTGTCAGTTGAAGTGATTTTGTCAGCCAAATTTGAGAGACTGCACATTTTATGACCATTAAAGTTTCCTGTAACTTCTCACTTGAATTTTTCCATGTCTAAGAACATGAGTTTTTTTCATTTGTCAAATTCCAAAATAAGCATCAGTGGTGATAAGAACTTGTCAGCTCAACAGGAAAAGAACTGGGGATTTGTCCCCTGGGTTATTTCTATTCTTTTAATCTAATGAATGTTTAGTATAAAAAGCATAGACAATCTATGTTGTTAAGTTACACTCACACTGTCTCTTTTGGTGCCAGGGTTTGGTTTGCATTACCCACAGAGGCAGTTCTTCAGCAGTTGGAGGAGAAATGTGTTCCCCAAAGCTTAATTTCACCCCAGCAGTCACGATACTTTTCTGGATCAGGTGCACACTTGTTTCAGGCCAAGAGGGTGCAGATCCTCAAACTCCCCTAAGGCACAGTCTCACCTTCAGCAGAAATTGCCCAGCTGGGTCGAAGTGGGGAGCAGGCTTATGGCAGCCTGAAGCTGCTGTGTCAGCTTTCGCTACCCCTACATGTTTTAAGTAGACATATCCACACGTTTCTGCTCGCCCGACACAGTGCTGTGGTGGCAGGCAGGTAGCTCACCCACCAAGCAGGGAGAGGAGCCAGATAACATGTACCTTGAGGTCCACCCTGACAGGTGGGATCCCAAGTAATTTCAGTAAATTCATAATTTCTTCTGAAATTCACTCTTGGTTGGACACTTCCTTGCCATTTGTGGTTTTTTAAACTGCTGTCAGTAGCTAACCATGAAGGACAGCAGCCTGGCCTTTTCCTCTGTGCTAAGGAGAGCACAAAGCAGAGACTTGGCCAAGAAGCACGGTGCTCCCTAGTCATTCTGCTGGGGCACCCTAGGGTAACTCACTGGGCAACACACACTAGCTCCTTTTAGCATTGTTTCTTAAATCAGTTTTGTGAGTCTCTTTCTGCATGTGTCCTTTCCCTTTACTTTTGTGAAGGTTTTTTCTGTCCTATTTTATATCAGTACAGAAATACAGTATGATAATTCTGCTTATATACACTTTGTTTCTTGTTCTATGCTGATATAACAGGAAAAGAATTGAATTACTATGATGGCTTAGTCTATGTTCTGGTTTTGAAGACGTTAAGAAATGTAGGAGACTGTATTTTGGAATGCATTTCTCATACTTTGATCTCTACCCTGCTGTCCGTAAAAGACTTTCTGGATGAAAGGTGAAACCCTGCATTCCCTGCTTCAGATGCTGCTATTTACCTTTCATAATTACATGAAACAACAAGCTGGATAAATATTTTTCCATGAGGAAGGGATGAGAGAAAGATGGAAAGAACAACATGTGACAGGTCTCAGTGAGTTCACTTAATGTATTACTGGGAGGCATTCAAATACTTCAGTAAGAAACGCAGGCCAAGAGGAGACAAGGACGGAGGTAAGAAGCATTGAGTGTTCATGACAGAAAGAGCTGGTTTGAAATTACTAGAAAAACTGAAGTTACCTCTTGATTTTGTGGGTACAGCTACTTAAAATAGGGTTTGACAGGACCCAGTCTTCAGTTAAACATCATTGTGGCTGTATGTTAAGATGCCATATTGCAAGTATAGATAGTTTCTCATCAAAATGTCATGTTAAAAAACCAAAATAGATAAGAGACCATTTCGTGCCTAATGCAGCTGAGGAACCTGATCCTACAGGAAGGCAGCCACTCTGCAAAATAATTCACAGCTCAGTCATTTGTCATTTTTAAAAATTCAAATTCTCTGAGACTGGTGTCATGTTTCTGATGGACTTACAGCAGAGCAGTACGTTGCCCTCCTTTCAGATGCCAGGCCTGTGACCCCTCCTGCCTCCCAGATGTAACCGCTCCATCAGCTGCACCCCCCCAGACTACATGCTGTTGCACACTGGCATAAGATGATGCAAGCAGAATACACATATTTGTTTTGAGTGAATTTCCTCATCCCTTTAGAAAGCTGAAGAAAAAAATTTGATTAAAACAGTTTTGTTTGTTTGGGGATTTTTTTCCCTAAATTTAATCTCAATTTTATTTTGATATTTTCAAGGTGAAACAATTTCAAATTAAACAAAAATCAGAGCATTTCTCAAAATTACCTTGAATTGAAGGCTGAAGCTTGAAATAAAATATGTTATTCCACCCCCTTAGATGTTCTCTGTCTCAGAAATGGTCTGGAGCTGGCAGTTCAGATCAGTGCACTCAGCCACACAAACTTCTTTCCTATCACCCTCTCTCCTACGCTGCCTCACTGTAACCACCCCTGTGGTTTAGCAGATGAATCTTTGAGCCCAGGGAAGTGACAAAACCAGCATTAATCACCTGCAGGACAGGATTCTCTCTTTTTCCTTCACTCAGTGTCATCAGAAGCAAAGAAACCTTCTTCAAAAGAGTGAATCGCTGTTTTCTGCTCTCTTTAGGCTACTTTGTCAATGATGATGATTTGGTCCATGTTAGAGTTCATTTCATTTCTTCTGCTTTCTGGCTTAGTTTCAAAAGTCCTTTTAGGCCTTTATGCATTAACTTAAAGTCACAACATTTATAAGAGAAACCATTAAAAAAAAAATTGAAAAATCCCTCAGTAGTATTTGTAACTTAGAGAAGACAAAGACAATGGTCCCCTGAGTGAAAGTAGATCAAGGCACAGACAAAGCTCTTTCTGCCATCTCACTCCCAGAAATCAGTATGGTCAGTGAGCTAAATGGGGACAGATACTGGAAAAGACATGTGGGGCTGAGTTGTGTAAGCTTCATGGGTCAGGGAATTTACAGATCACCAAACCAAATGTCGATGTGCAGATTTGTGATCTCCTTTTTAACAAGCTGGGCTATAGGAGCAGACAAAGAATACAGCAGCCTGCAGTATTTTGGAGAGTTTTCTCCAGTGTGATTTAGTTATTCTTAGTATTAACATATAAACAGAAAAAAATACACATACATGCAAACAGCAACAAAGGCCTACGGGTGCTATTTAGCATCCCGATAGTGTTAGCAGCAATAGTTTATAAACTGCAAAATTGAAGTTGTTTCCAAAGAACAGTTCTGAAATTCTAGATACAGGCCTTCAGCAAACTGAAAGGCACAGAGATAGCTTTAGAAGTAATGAATTTCCCTCAGCAGCAGCAGAAGGTATCTCAGTGTGCCAACAGCATCATGGTCAGAGCCTGACCCCTGAAAGAAACAACAGGCTCCACAGCAGAAGAGTGGCTGAAAGTTACATGCAGTGGCTCATACACAATCCTAAAACTGACCCACATTTATTGAACAGATTTGTGTAATTGTAAAGGACAATTCTGAAAATTAATGTATTTTTATATATATATCTCAATATATTCCGCTTCACAAAAACAATGATGATCTGTTATGGAAAAAAGAAAAAAATAGGTTTAATTGACTTTCTTTTTAGAAAATATAATTTTGGAGCACTGATGCACAGAGGCACGAACGTGTACTTTAGTGTAGAATTCACTGTAAATGTGTAAGTAATCTTAGAAAAATTGGTGCTGAAAGAATTTTAGTTTGAAAATCAGTTTTTATGATGGTATGAATATATAGCTGGTTAGGGTTTTATATTAGAGCACAAATTAACTACTTAAAAAAAATAAAAAAGCCATGAGTTCATGCATACAGGGCCCACCAGCTGAGAGACAGAGAAGACCTTTGCTTGATCAGCTTACACCAAGTGGCCAAAAGAGAAATGTCCTTGAGAGCTGTACAAATACATATAAACAGAGCTGTGCCTATATAATCCCAGTCAGTCATTCACCGGTCACCGCAGGTGAAGAAAAGTACTAATTGGGATGTGAGACATTATCCTGCTGCATGGGTTCTGTCTGTTCATTATCCTGTAAAATCTACACTGGCTTCATGAAAGTCCCAGATTGTTATTTAACCAGCTGATTAGAATTGTTCCAGCTTTCCAGTATCTGAAAGGGGACCTACAAGAGAGCTGGAGAGGGGCTTTTTACAAGGGCTTGTAGAGATAGGACAAGGGGTAATTTCACTGAATTTCACTGAATTTTAGAGTTGGAAGGGACCATAGAGATCATCTAGTCCAACTCCCCTGCTGAAGCAGGATTGCCTAGAGCTAGAGCATGTTACTCAGGACTGCATCCAGGCGGGTCTTGAAAATCTCCAAGGAAGGGGACTCCACAACCTCCCTGGGCAGCCTGTTCCAGGGCTCTGTCACCCTCACCGTGAAGAAGTTTCTCCTCATATTTGAGTGGAACCTCTTATGTTCCAACTTGTGCCCACTGCCCCTCGTCCTCTTACTGGGAACCACTGAAAAGAGTCTGGCTCCCTCCTCCTTCAACCCTCCCTTTAGGTACTTGTAGGCGTTGATAAGGTCATTGATAATGGCGTCAAACCAGAAGATGGTAGATTTAGATTAGATATCAGGAAGAAATTTTTCCCTGTGAGGGTGGTGAGACCCTGGAGCAGGTTGCCCAGAGAAGCTGTGGGGGCTCCATCATGGCTGCCCACGGCGGGGGGGTTGGAAGGAGGCGATCGTTAAGGTCCCTCTCAATTCTACCCGTTCTGTGATCCTGCGGTTCTAGGACTCTACATGCAGCCAGCGTGTCACTGTTAACCTGTGAGGGGCTGACTCTTGCACTAAAAAGAAGAGGTGGCAGGGTTCGTTTGACCGGCTGCACCGAGTCCCGCCGCGGGCAGGCCGTGCGGCTGCTTCCGCCCCCGGGACCCGCCGCCCACCCGGCACTGCGCGGCGGCGGCTGCACAGCGCCCTCTGGCGGCCACCGCCGCCACCACCGCCTCCGCCTCCGCCCGGGGCTGGGGGGGGGACACCAGGGGCTGGAGGGGCCGCGGCCGCTTCCCCAAGCTTGTGTTTTGACACGAGGTGGGGAATTGTGCCGGTGAACGATTACCCGCCCGTCACCGACTGTGAGCTGCCACGCACCGGCTGGTACTGCTGGCCGACGGAAGCCGCTTTTAAAATAAGGGCTCCGAAGGACCGTGCAAACGCCCGCTGACCCGCTCTGGCTCTTCACTAGGAGACTCGTCTCCATCAGGCCTAAAAATCTCAGGATTTTGGCCCCAGCCCAGTCGCCCATCCCTATTCAAGTAACTCACGTCAGCCTGTAGCTAACTTCCTCCTCACCGGTAACCATTTCCCGTACCCCAGTGATCCCCGTCCAGAATCTGGCTGTGTGCGGTCCTGCTGGGCATCACTCACCGGGCCAGCAAAAACAAGGAGAAAGGACAACAGGAGCTGTGATGGAGAGACAACTTAGCAAAGGGTGTAGCATAGGGAATCAGCTGCCAGTTTGCAGGGGTAGTTTATCTCATGTCTCAGGTTAGTGTCCCTTCGTTAATGCCAAACAGGTACATCCATTCTCACCCAGGAATGAACGGAGAAGCATAAAATCTGTTCTGCCGGAAATCAAGGAAGATATGAAACTATGTTTTCTCTTTCACACAGTTTGCATTTATCTGACCAAATTCAAAGTCTGTCCTGCGTAGATCTGTGAACACCGTGTGTTTAAAGCTTTGTTTTCATCAGTTACAATTTACTGAGCTATTTGACAAATATTTGCATGAGCTGAAGCAACCTAAGCCTTAGGAGTGGTTCTCCAGAAGTACATCTTGGAAGTGGATCCTTCAGGTGGCAGAGCACACTCTGCAGCGTACCAACACCATCAATCCCAATGAAAATCCATGGACTGACTAGGCCTGGGTCAAGCCCTTGAGGTATATTTTATGAACACACCAGTCTGTGTCAGCACAGCAGCCAGTGGTACATGAGTTGGGAACAGGGCTGCATTATGTTGGAGACTGAATAACCTTTCAATAAGCACAAACTGTGTCCTTAAAACTGTAGACAAATTGAAATCAAAGCATGCATCCTACAGACTGTAGAATGAGAAATGAAACAGTAATAACCCCACAGTTTAACAGAACTGCCATAACAATCCCATAGGACACCTGTATTATCTGGATCTAGAACCAGACCACAGCTGAAGTTTCATCCCAGCCAACAGAGCCCATTTGTGATGTCTCCTAAACTGTTGTGAGATCCTCTGTTTCTTATCACTGTCTAGGAAAACAACTTCAATGCACCGTCCCCGTTCCCAGCCTCAGGGAGGGGAGGTGTGTGAAGCATGCTGCCCACCCCTAAAACATGGGAGTGAACCTTGGTGGGAACTAGCAGGATAAGTCTTGTTCAATAACATGCCTTCAGTGTGCTGACATCTGCTTTGTCCATCACAAGTTGACTGATAGTAAACTTTTTTTGCTCCCAGTAGTTCTGCCAAGCCATTTCCGACAATCCTGTACACTGTATACACTGAATCATATAGGTTGAGTAGTCACACAATAAACAAAACATGAATATTTGAATGGTTTTCCATTTAATTTCCAATTTTGTTTCTACACTAGAGGCTGAATATGCCAAACAGATCTCTGTAAATTCTTTCGTGCTTATAAAAATTATTCAAAGTTCAAGTTCCTGAAGCTGAAGAGCTTCAGCCAAAGTTGTGCAGCAGTATTCTGGACACTTAGTCTGCCTGAAGAATTTTTCCAGAGATTTCTTTCATATGGTCCTCATTTTTCCCCTGCACTTTTAATAACAAGCAATTTTTAATGGTTTCAGCTCATGAGTCTTGATGTATTTATACAACAACATAAAAGAGCTGCTCATCATCCAGTTTTGTTAGTGTCTCAGAGCTCTAATCTTGACCTAGTTTGTGAATGTTTTATTTATTGACAGCAGGCTACGCAAACAGCCTCATCTCAGAGGAATTCCAAACACAGTCTCAGTCCAGGAGGACACAACTTCTCCAGGGCATCCCCACCTCACCATTTACATTTTTGTCAGCTACTCCCTTCCTCCTGAAAGGTCTTTCAAGCCTCATTTTTCCTTGACAGTATTTCTATCTTTCTTTCATCGAGAAACACTGCCAATGACATATACTTACAATCAGTTCCTCCTTTCTCCTATGAACTATGATTACAAATCATGCACACAAATCTTGCAGTGCTCTTGGGAAGTGTCCATGATGGTATGACTCATTTCTCAGCTGAGATTGCAAATGCTTTGCAGGCTGGGGCTTTGCATTTTTCTCATCTTTCAATAAAACTAGCCTAGGAAAAGAGACAGTCTGGAGCATCAAGGAAGGAGTAGTGACAGAAACCCTGAAAGTAAGTTGAGTACATATCACTAGCTTCATCAAGATCCACACATAGCAATGTAAATTTGTTGCTCTGGCACTTCTAGTTTAGAGAACAGACAGTATTAAGCCCTTAATGTCAACATCTGAGAACATCCTTCAGCCAAAAGAGCAAAAAAACCCCGAACCAAGTAGAAGAAAAAAAACCCATGTAGAGCCACCGAATCGTAGTTGCATATAGAAAGAAACTAGCCATATATACCCTCTATGTCTTGCTATACCTTTACAAGAAGCACAGCTAGAGGGGTTTCCAGCAAATTCTGAATCTAGTTGGCCAGAAGGTATCTGCTTTCAAGATAGATAGCTGTAAAGCTGTTTGTCATATCAGAGTAATGTTGTACCAAACAGCCTGAGAAAACCAACATCAAATGAGAGCAAATAGAGACTTCTGCTGCAGGAGAAGTTATTTCAAGAACAAAAATAACAGGCTTTAAACAAAGCAAATTGATTCAGGAGAAGTGAAATACTTCTTTCTGGAACATGGCATGGGCATCCACAAGAGAGCTATGAAGTCCTACAGACTCCCTGGGGAGGCTTGGGTCACCACCCTGAGACCCCAGGAGGTGCTCAACCCCAGTGGTGCCCCAGAGCTGTTTCAGCTCTGAAAAACCTCCAGCAGGATACCACAGCTGCTACAAATTCCTGCAAGAAAAAAGAACCATATCATCAGATGGGCAGAGCTTGGGGGAGAGTGGAAAAAAGAAGACAGCTCCTAACCTCTCTACCCATCTCTCTAACCAGCCATGGTTATTTTGACTCTTGGCTTACCATGCAGCCTCAGAGCAGGTGCTGCCTCCCTTTGCCCACAATATATTTACAGATTGAATTTACTTTATTATTTTCTCATCATGTGCCCAAGGTCCACCTTCTGCCCAGCTCTTTGTCTCTGCCTCTCCCCCAGCTGTTACCTTCTCAGCATCTCATCAGCATACACTTTCAATTCCCTTTGAGACTATTTATAAAGTTGTAAAAGAACATAAATTCACATTTTTTCCTCAAAATATATTAGTGATTTGACTACTTTGCAGCATAGTAAAACTGGACTCACACAAAGAGGCTTTGAAAAGGTCAAATTCTGTGAATATCCAGTTTCTAACTACATTATATTCAGCTGTGCTTACACTCTTTTTGTGTTCATTTTGTCAGGCTATACTAATAAATGAGTTTGCTGATATTATTTATGGGATAGTAAATCTTATGTGCAAGAACATAAAGTTCATACTAATGAGCAGAAATCCATCACTGATCTGTATGTTCAGTCAAAACAAAAATAAATATCTGAGACTGTGAATACCAAATTCTTAATAAGTCCTGAAGATACACAATTTGAAGATTAAATTATTCATAAAATTTCCACTGACTTCAAATAATAAGTGTATTTGACAAATTCGTAACTCATTTGCAGTTAATTTGTAAATGGGAAAAGGTAAAAATTGCCATATATGTGATCTTGCAATTTATTTCAAATAATAACCTCCTACTTTTAATCAATTTAGACTCCTGAAAGTTTCCTAATGAAGCCCACTTCGATTTGTTTCAAGAAGATTTTATCACATTCCAAATTGATTTACACTGATATGATTTCCCTGCAGTCAGTGGAGCTAAACTGATTTATTCCTGATGAAGGTCTAGCCTGCAACAGGGTACTAAAACCCAAGAGATGGGTTGCACAGGAAGGGCTCACAGCTGGTGGTGCCCGTGGTGGTGTCCCTGGGGCAGGGGAGCTCTGGCTGGTCCTGCAGGTGTTTCCATCACACCCTAGGTCACTGCTCCTCTGCACACCCAGTGAAAGAAGGGGTTGTTGGGTGTAATCCTGACATGGCGTGGAGGTGACACAGTAGAATTCATTGCACCCATCTCTCATTTTATTTTGAGCATATGAGGGTCACAGGATGGGAATCTTGGATTTCTTTGTGCTCCGTCCCTTCAGAACAGTGAGATCTTGACCTTTGCAGTGAAGATGTCACTCCTGTAATACATCCAACATGTAATTTCTTCTTATCAGGCATTCAGTGAGGGAAGCTTTATTTTTATATAAAACTTTTTACAAAATCTTTACAATATCAGCAAATTAATGGAATTGGAAAGAGAGAGGGGAAAGTGAAGAACAGAAAGCAAAACCAGAAAGAGAAATGGAGAAATGAAATCCAGGGGAAAAATAACAGAGGAAAAAGAGACAATTAATAAATATAATTTAAGTATGACTTGAAGATCTTAGTGAATATAGTGGTACTGTGGTCATCAGCAGAAGGCTATAGCATTCAATTCAATAGGGATTGTCAGCTTTTGTGATTAAAGTCTCCTAGAAAAGAGTTTGTCATTAGATGTCTGCCCTTGTTCTGCCCCTACATCATCTTCTTTCTTATCCTCACAGCCGTCAGCCATGCTGCCATTCAGTTCTCTGGGGGTTTTTGTCCCCTCTTCTCTTCTGCTCTCTCCAGCCACATTTTTGCTTCTTTTACTGTCCCTATGGCTTGTGCATAGGTATAGCTTGCCCAGCCAGGGACCCTGCACCCCACAGCAGGAGGAGGTTTGCCTCTCCGGGACTCCCAGGTGATACTAAAGGGAGCAGAAGGACAGCTGTTAACACCCTCCCCACTTCCCCAGTTCTGTATAAACTGACCTCCAAAGAGAAGGGATGAATTTCTTCCGTCCCCTGGAGTTCCTCCTGTTGACTGCAACCCTTTCAGAGGCGAATGTGGGGACAGTAGTCAGGCACACAGTGCTCCCCACCACACCGTGCTGGGAAATTGTGGGAATCCCTTAGGGGTATACCCAGGAACCACTTCAGCCTGTCACCCTTGCTCTTTGTCTTGGATTTTATATAATTTTATATAAATTCTATATATAATTTTATATTAATTTTATATAAATAATAATCTGTGCTGTAAGCAGTCTTGAGAGATTGAAACCTCCTTTTAACCACGTGCTATGTCCCTCCACCCTCAATCTAAATGCACAAAATAAGGAGGGGGCCAGGAAGCACCGATGGCTGGGGTGGTCTGTGCAGCAGAGATCAGTGGTGGTGGCAGAAGCAGAATGCAGTTCTCCTGCCCTCCGCTGTCTATTTACTGAGATTGTCCCCCAGTAAAGCAAATAATTTATAGTTCTGCATATTGCTAAACCATTACAGCTCTGGGCTTTTGCTTTGAATCATGAAAGTAGCTCAGAGGGTTGAATCGATTCTATTAAATGACATATCATCAGACATCTTTTGTGCCAATGTTCTCTTCTCTTCCCCTCTCCCCAACTCTCAGTCCCAGAATCCTGCCAATGACTCATTGATTTCAGAATAAGGGAGAGAAAAAGAATGAGAAGGGAATAGTAACATTGCTTCTTTAGGTCTTGATTACTAATGCAGACCTTGGATTTGTCTTACGGATGGTGTTTGGCTTCTAGCAAAGTTAGTGAGTACTACTGCTCTGCATTGATGTGGGGGGAATCAGATTGACTGCACAGATCAATGGCTCAGACACAAGAGCCTTCTGCATGCAGGCTAAACAAAGATCTGTTAAAACAGGCCATATAATCCATGTTCAGAGAGCTGAAATTCTCAGAAACAAGCTACTATTTAAACCAGACCCTCAGTGTGAATAAATCTCGGTATCTTCTGCTGGAACAGACAGAAAAGATCTAGTGGATTTCCTAGAAAAATGTCAGTCTGCTACTCGGGAGCTGCCAGAGAATGAGGATGTTTCCTGTATTGATTGATGCTGTGAAATACTCACCCACAACCAACTCAAGGGTACTCCTTCCAAGAACACAATGCTTGTGACTTTAGTGGAAATGAGAGATAAGGAGAAGATCCTTCAGGCAGCCTGGAAAGAGAGAAGCATTGAATTCCAAGGGCAAGTGATAACAATTTCTCCAGACTTCAGCCAAAAGATACAAGAAAGAAGAAATTGGTAGAACTTTAAAAAAGCCTTTGTAGATTTTAAATCCAAGGCTGTCATCTCTTCTGAAACTGGGAGTTCTACATGAAAATAAAGATTATCTCCTCTGGGATGCAGATGGAGGGAAACAGTTTGTAACAGATATTACCCTGGTTGTTGCCCCGGGGCGTTCAGATGGATTAATTCCTTGCGTTTTGCTGGCAGAGCCCAGGTAGCCAGTCCTGGCGACGCACACGCGGTGCAGAGGGTCCCGTGGGAGTTGCAAACAGCCCACCAAGTCTACTCCATCACGGGGGCTGAGACAGATGGTACGGCTGCCAAAGCTGGCGGGGCCCAGCATCTGGTAAATGTGTTGATTTAAAGCAGTTCTCAAGCTGAGACGAGCACAGTTCAGAGCTGCTTCCCCGGCCGGAGCCCAGGGGGGAGCTGGGGAGGGAGTGCCACAGCCTCTTCTTGGAAGCGAGTACCAAATGTTTTGGAAGATGAAGAAAAGCAGTCTCCCTTCTGGGCAACCTGTCAGGGATTGCTGATACCGGGGAGGGAGTCGGCGTTGTGGAAGGTTACTGCTACCACTATTTCACAATGATATTTAGATTCCTCTAGGAAGGCTCTGGTCAGGCTTTTATTTTATTTCTTGGCTTTGTCAATATCTTCTGTCTCTCTCTCTCTCTTTTGAATAAACAATGTCTGGTTTAAATATAACTATAGTTCAGCTTCTGACTATTCATAGGCAGAGATGAGTAACGATTTCCCTGGGGTACAAAGAGCACACAGGGAGAGCTTACCAGCCCAAAGCTGAGACTACAGCTTTTGTGGCTGCACCTGAGCTAGTTTTAGACTGGCAGTGTGGAGGGATGGACAAGTTATTCTCTGTTTTAATTTGGAGTCTGAAACAGCTTTTGTCCCCGTTTGTCTATAATTGTGTTGGTACCAAGTGATAGCACACTGCTTATGGGTCACATAAATAAAACCTTAATGATACCAAGTCCTCAGAAGAAGACTGGTGGGAGGGGACTGAGGAAGATTACAAGCTTGCAAAAAGTAGTCAAGTTTTTTAATCTGCATGGACAGCCCCAGAAAATGCCATGAGCCTACTATTAAATACTGCTGTAGTGCCCAAGAAAGAGAGCACCCATGACCTATGAGCCCAAATAGCAAAGCAATGCCCACAAATGCAATGGGAGGCTGCCCCTCAAATTCATAGATACTATTGAAAAGTACACTGCACCACTCTGGAGATGTAACTATTTATAAGAAGAATTAATTTAAGTAGAAAACAAATACTTCTTGTATGTGTCAAGCCCACGATGCTAGAAAACTACTGTTGACAATGTTGTCAGGAAAACTCTCCCAGTACACCTCACATGAAAGGCTAAGGGGGACAGCATCCTTGGTGGTCAGATACTAAGGGTGCTGGAGAATCAATTTATAACTGTAAGCCTTGTCAGTTTTTACAGCTGAAAGCTTCTTCTTCACCAAGAAATCCCTGCGAAGGGGCCACCCTGCCAACAGCAGTGAGATCACTCTGTTTCTGCCAGCCCTTTCTTGGATAAAAACTTTGCAAATGAGGCCAGAGTTTGTCTATGCCTTTTAGTCACAGTCTCCTCCACGCTACAGGTCCCTTCATTTCTGTGACTTTTGGTTTACCTAAAGAATTAATGCTTGATATAGTAGGGCCTGGTTTACACCTTAAGAACTGAGGAAATTTTTGCACGTTGATAAAATTTGACATGTTTTATCTGTGCCCTGCCATCAGAGTGCTAATGGGAATCCAAATGTTTTTAGAACTTTTTAACTGCCACACAAACCGTCAGGAGAGATACCCTATCTTTAAATCAGAAAATAGCTTCTTTCTTGCTATCTTATCAAACAGCACCACATAGTCCTACAAAATGTATCCTGGCCAAACTACTAATGGGGAGATGTTTACATACCAGATGGGAAGCTATGAGACCTGATTTGGGTAATCAGAGGAAATGAGGAAAGCAAAGTTTGATGGAGAAGGAATTCCAGAACTGATCTGAAGAGGAAAGAAATTTGGATGTGAAGGCTCCTCTTAAAAGCACCAGGAGCACGGACAACAAGGCTTGATGAATATTGGTGGAAGAGATGTAGTGACAACTGATTATTTCACTGGTATACAGAGGATCATGAGAAATTTGTTAATATTAATTTTATTTGTCAGTTTGCCATTTCCCCATCATCTGTGTAAACAAAATATTTAACAGTTCATGTAAGCGCAGACAAAGAAAAGCTAAGGATTTGTGAATTAAAGGAAGACATGTACTGTAGATATTTATGTGCAATAAACTACTTTACCTGGAGACAGAATAATGGGAAAAGTCAACAGATTTTATTAAAAAATATGAAAGAAATTTGAATGTTTTAGAGATATTTATGCTTCTAACAAACCAAGAATATAGGCGTATAGAATATAATTATATATGAATTTATAATTTTCCTGTTACTCTTTAAAAACTGTAGTTGATTTTTACTTTGAAAAAGAAATAATAGTATTAATGATAGCAAAAAGCATAGCTCTGATCCTCAGCCCTTCATGTTTTAGTGATCTCACAGAGGAGGAAAGACACTGCTCTGTCTCATGAAGTGCATTGGCCACACTAGGCTGATGGGACTTTACCTCCCTCACTTCCTTTTGTTCCTGTGTTTTTCTCACTTCAGCTGTGAGGTACTTGTCCTTTTTCTCATCCTCCACATCTTCCTTTGGTTTTGACATGGTCAATTCCCACCTCCATCCACTTCGTGAGTGCCAGCTGTTACTGTGTAATTTTTACCCTTTACCAGAAGCATCTTCCTTCTTTTTCCTGTGCTGCCCCCAGACTTAGGAGATATCTGAGAGAATTGTCCCCTCAACCTCCATTCCTAAATCCCCTTTGTCTTGGTGTCTACAGGACAATCTGACGCTGTAGAGATGACTTTGTCCATCACCTACAATAATTGTCGTCTTCTTTCAAGCCTGTTTATATCCTTCTAACTAATAGGGCTTGTGCACTTCACTCCTATGAATTCTTTTTCATTTGTGCAGCTCCTGGGACAAGCCTCTGACCAGAGCTGGGGGACATTGCCTCAGTAGTTACATATTGCAGCAGAAGTATGTGGTCTTTGTGTGTAAGAAAGCCCACTCCTGATCTGAAAATTTAAATATAGAAAAGACAGAGTGTTTTATCCTTGCCTTACAGAATATCCACTTGGATTTAGAAGCCAGCTTAGAGAGCCCTGTTCACTTGCTGAGTTCAGCATGGCTGTAATGTGCTTAGTTACAGTCCTGCTCTGGAAAAATTGATTCCACTTTCAGAAATATTACTGATTCTAGGGGCATTCACCACTGTAAATTTAAGGGATATTGCAAAAACTTGGGAACCTCAACGATCTTAAGCATCCTTTCCAACCTAAATATTTCTACATTTCTATGAAATCATGAAAACCATGGTCAGCTTTATAAATGTCCTCATCAAATGTTCTAGTTCATGTTAAGGGAAGGAGCGCAAGCCCAAGACATCTGCAGGCTCATTTCATCCAGACTGCTCTAGTCCAGGAATATCTCAGGAGAAGAAATTTTCTTACAAATTTTTGCACACTTGTTACAAACCTGTTGGAAGCAACATTAAAAAACAACCTTTCTCAGCAGCTCAGTCTTTTCTGGTTTGTTTTTAAGTATGGCTGGTATCCCATAATGCTCTTCCTCCTTCTCCTGAGTTGATTATGGCCAGCACTGAAGATACATCCAGAACTTCAGACCTGAGGGAGAGAGACTCTGAGCAACATAACCATCAAGGCACTATGTCCCCTGAGGTCCCTTCATCCAGGACCGTAAGATGGAAGGGCAACAACCCTGTGTGTCCCTTGATAAACAAGCCTTTGTAGGATTCCACACGGCAGTCAGGAGGTGTCAGCCAGCACTTCTGGATCTACCTGAGCTAGTACTGGGCTAGAGCAGACAAGGGGAGAGTGCCTCTTTCCTGTGCACAGCCGTGCTGAAGTCCATGCTGCTGTTTCTTCCTGCATTGTTAACTAAAGGCTGCTGGCTGAGAGGTATGTGCTGCATATCGTGAAAAGATATTTAAAATCCTATCCTTTGTTCTACCCAAACTATAGGAAGCATAGAGGAGTAGAACAAGAATGTCTACCCAAACTGTAGGAAGCATAGAGGAGTAGAGCAGGAATGAGGGGGAAAGGAAGAACTCTCTCCCTTCAACTTCAAACAGTCTTTTTAAAGACTGGTTTTAGTGTGTATGATAAGTTGGGATTAAATATTGGGGCTTTTTATTTGCCTGATTTTTTTTACTGTGTTGCTGTCCATTGCAGGATCAGGTGTGGGTGCATCTCATGTCCATTATACCCTGTGTCAGGATGGTTGTTTCTATGGGAGAGAATGTGTCAAGTCCAAATGGTAGTGACAGAACCCAGGAGCTTCTCCAACTGTGGTACCTGCTGCTGTGAGCACACGGCACTTTATACTGGTCTTGCTTTTTATGGTAAAAATTCAGACCAATTTGTGCATATGCACTAAAAACAACAACAGAAAGCAATTAGCAGGAACTCAGTTGGACTTATAAGCCACTGTTCCCTGCAATATAGCTTAGTTAAACATGTCCCTAAACAGACTTTGCTACTAAAGAGGAGACAGGATAAAAGTACGTGGCATATGTTAGTCATATCACTTTGTGTACTCCTTAAAGGGTCTCATAAGCATCCTCATCCTTCTGCCCTCATAAGTACGTGAGGAAGTCAGTGTAAGGACATGAATAGAATAGAATAGAATAGAATAGAATAGAATAGAATAGAATAGAATAGAATAGAATAGAAGCAAAGTGACTCCAAGATAAAGAAAACCAATCAGTGGCCATAAAATGAAACATGTCCATGTCTAGACCATAGTGTACCATAAAATGAAGAGACCTAAAATCCTAGAGAAAGAAATATTCTGGCTTTTTTTGTTTTGGTTTGGTTTGGGTTTGTTTGTTTTGAGGTTTTTTGTGTGGTTTTTTGTTTTGGTTTGGTTTGGTTTTTTTCATTTAAAATACTATATTTTAAAAGGTTCTGTTAATCTTCATCTGGACGCTAGATGGGGATCTTGAGTCAGCCATGCCAGAGACTCCTTTATCCTGCTTTTTCTTTATTTTAATCTGTTTTATCATGGACAAAGTACATGCAACGCAAGTTTACTCTTCAGGCATTTATATTTTTACTAAGGTTTTTTTGGGGAAGGGCAATCTACAGTCAATAAATATTTACTTTTAAGCATACAAGTTTAATTAAGCTTGCACTGCATCTTTCAAAAGAGAAGGGAATGCATCTGGAACTGTAGAGCACATGCTTTTCTTCGTCCTAATTATTTGTTTAATTCCAATGGCACATTGCAATTGTTTTCTCACTTTTCAGTGCAGGATGCAGTTTACAGTGACAATTGTTTTACACTGCGTAGCACAAGGGGAAAGACAGCGGCGTCGCTCACTTGCAGCAGTACTAATGACCCAAGCATTGTTATTTCAATAAGTTGGATGTTTGTGTGGTAACTACACCTGAGCAATACAACTGTGAAAGCGGCTTTCCTTCAATCTTCCCCAAATCTCCGTATGACTTGTACACACGATCATAAATTAATCTCTCTTGTTAACATGTCGCTGTTTGTTTAGTAAGTACCTCTTTCTTTCATGCAATGTCAAGCTCAGCCATAAAATAGGAATCATATAAGCCATTGTCTTAAATAGTTCCTTTCTTGATGGATTCTTTCTTCTCCCTTCAGTAAACTGGGCTTTTGCAAATTGCTTTGCAGAGTGGCACATAAGGCACCGACCTCAGGCCTTCGGATGCTGCTGTGGACAGGCCTTAACTAAAATGAGCTTGGCTGTCTCAGCTCATTTCATAGGGACTTGACAGCCCACACCGTATAACACACAGTTGGGGATTATTGCCAGCCTCTGCCCAGCAGACACCCAGAAACGAATTGGTGAAAGGACTGAATGACTTCTTGCTGCATCTCTAGAGGCAGGGTATACCCAAGGTGAGATGGGACCATTCCCCAGGCAGCAGAAAGGAGAGAAGGCCAAAAGGCCTACCCTGCGGTGGGCCTGTTGTTCTCAGTGTCTCATGCCATTAACGTTGGAACACTCGTACTGAAACATGCCTGTGGAGGAATAACTCATGCTGCAGAGAAACAAGCTGAACACCGAATCAGTTCTTTTAAAAGGATCAATTTTTAGAATGCATTATAAATAAGCAATTGTTTCTTGATATGGGGAACGATTTTATTTGATGGCACACAGCGCTGCTTCTGCAGAGCAGATTGCTCTGTCAGAGCAAAGGGAAAAAATAATATATTAAAGACATGAGATGCATGAAAAATGTCATTAAATACATCTTTACTGGCCTTGAAATGGGGATGGTTTGCATAATTGATTAATCATAAGGGGACATTTTTGGTCACAGAAATTATCATTAGTAGAGCTCCAAAGTTAAATAATCTTTATACTAATAAAAACTGCCATTTTCCCCTCAGATCTTTCCAAGATCTCTTCTTTCTTTTAGTCTCTCTGACTTTTACAGGCCTTAATAATTGAACGATATTTAACTAGAAGCATGGGTGATGAAACCATTGAGAGCAAATTTATACCCCCGGCTCTCTGCAAGAGCAGCAGCACACTTGGGCCTGATCCTGCCAGCCTGGCCATGGTGCTCCACCTGCCTGCACCACGGTTTGGATCTGGGCTTTTGTCTCCAAACTCCGGGTGATGGGAGCTGCCCAAATCTCCTTCCTGTAAAAGAAAAATACAGACATGCCAAGCAGCATCTTTATGCACCCTTTTTCATCTCGGTGGAAAAAGGCAACTCTCCTGATTGTTCTGAAAATTATTCTGACAGATAATTTCACCTTCTTGTGAAACTGGGGGCATGACAAACACGTGCACGTGCTGTATGAGACATTTTGCGGTCCTTTAGGATGAATGATACTGCATCTAATTCAGAAGTATAATAACAAGTATTTTTTTATTGCCAATAATTTAATTAAGGGAAACAGCCTTAGATACACAGTTCTCCGAAGGATTTTCTTTAGCCTGCTTTCTTTAAGGTTGTTATATATTGAATAAAACAGGGGTTGCCTGGAGCAGGAATGGGTTAACCAAGGCTTGCCATACCTGCTTTCATTCATGAAATAAATGGAGTATGGGTCCTAGCCTGTTCCTGCACGATGAAGTGGCCATCTTCTCTGCTTCTCATTTACTATAAATCCTTCAGGAGGTTCAAATGGTTGGGAACCACATCCATGACACAAGGAGGAATGCAGATGTTTGGCATCAAACAAAAGATTTTTCTTTTTGCTATTTTGCTATGGCCAGTTTAATTTGGTTTATTTAACTGGAAAATGACCCTTAAATTAAGACATATAGTGCCTTCTTATCACAAATGTCCTTCTCAGGAGATCTCTAATCAAGTGTTGCAGTACACTGCAGACAGGAAAATGTGGTCAAAAGCTCATTTATTACTCCAATTTTTTAATGTGAAAATAGGGAAGTATTCATATACCTTAGTAATATGTTGTAATGGCTTCCAGATTTGAGCCTAAAATTACGAAAAAATTAATCCCAGTCTGTAAAACTTTCTGATTTGTGTTTGTATATTTATATTTATATACAGAACAGCATAGTAAACACAAGCTCACAGTATTCACACTAGCTTATGTATGTACTGAACTTAGTTACATAGAATTGAATATTGATACATATGGGAAATACATTGTGTAAATATTTAAAGGACAATGCAAGAAACTTATTTAAAAGATAATTTCAATGTTTTAGATATTAATTGTTGTACAAAATCAAGATTTCCTTCATGAATAATAGTGGTCATCTTCATAACTGTATTGCAATGTGAGGAACTGTTTTCTAAATCTGTAGTTATAGTTAGCCAAATTCAAAGCTGAGTCTGAGGCTTTTGAAGCAAACCAGATTTTCAGTTTCTTACCAGTTGTTTTTAGTAGAGTAGAATCAGACCAATGCAGAGATTTACATCTTTTGAGATTCCATAGGACAAATTTGTATATGCCTTTGACTGTAAAGAACAAAAATGGTGATTGCTGAATACCATTGCTAGTACTTAAAAAGCCCTTACTATTCTACTCCAAATGTGCTTCTATTCTATTTTGTTAGTTCAATTTCTCAATCTGATTTATATATATATATATTTAATTTCTTGAGATTTGTATCATTATCTTGTAGGTATGTAAAGCAAGTGTATTTTAATTGTATATATGTTTTAATAGATCCCTTCAGTCGGCAGAGATTTGCAACCTAGGCAAAATTTTTTGTGTGTCCTTTTTTGATTTTATTATCATTAAGCTTTAATGATGGCTGTGTTGAAGTTCATCACTTTTCGACTCTGTTTCAGTACTCTCTTTTTCTGCTGCAGCCTGCATTGGCTGTTCACTGTTACCAAGTATTTGTATGAATGGGAACACATTACAATGCTGCAATATGCTCAGCTACTGTGACATATATTTATTTTGCATTTTGCATCTGAGGTTCTGTGGTAATTTAGTTTCAAGACCCACAGCTGAGATTTACTAACATCGTATGACTGTGTTAGAGGTGCAGAGACACCCCTCCTTTCTGAATCCACCTGCCAGTATATTTTTAATAACATTGCTAACATCTCATTGAATGCTGTGATTATTTTTTTTTTCCAAAGAAGTTGTTCAACAGATACATCCTTTCTTCCACTTCATCTTTTCCTTTCCTTTTCTGGTTCAAGAAAGCTTCCCACCTTCTGTATTTAGGCAAGCTCTGAAAAGCATACTTTAATTTTGACAGGCTAAAGCATTTTTCTGAACTTGGTGGGAATATTCCTAGGAATTGACTCATTATTTAATATTTACCTTATGAATGCATGACAGCATGCATACTATCATGACATTTAAAAGAAGGACATATTTATAAACACAGTAGTCATTTTTGTCCAGGCCTGGAAGAAACCAGAGGTCATCTGGTATGAGGGGGAGTACTTTCTCTTGAAAATACGAGGTTATCATGGTCTCAATCCATGTAGAGGATGCACCATGTAGACTACTAAAAATCCATTGGCTAGCAATGACTTTCAATCACAAAAAACCAGGTTGCCTTCAGACTAGTGACCTAGATAAGATGGGATCTGTATTCTATTATCACTCCCTAAACTACCTAGTCATGCATGGCACTTTATCACCTTCTTATCCCAGTGTGTTATAGTATGCTGCTAGATCATATAGCACAGGATACTGCAGCTTAACGTGTTATTCCTGTGTTTATTATGCTTTATATTTACTATGCCTTTATGAAAGAGATGTCTAGCCTACTGGTCTTGTGGCAAACTATAAGAAAAATAATAATAAAATAAAAGGGAATTTTCTTGAGACAATACAATTAAATGCCCAAGAGAATTAAATTTCTCTCCTCGACACATGGAGTTCCATATAGCCAGAGAGGACTGACTCCCACCTACCTCATCATACACATTCTCCTGATGTGTATTAAATGTACACTGATTCACTCAGCTGCTAATTCAGGAGACCGAGTGAATTGTCCAGGGAGGGAACAAAATATCTGTACCTGGATAGACCAGTGTTGTCCACAACCTACTAGGTTAACCTAATCATAGAAAGCCCACGTTATTACTGGCACAATTCTGTTCAATACAGATACTTTTCATGGAAAATCTGTTTCCAGTATTGTGCACATGCCACTATCCCCTCTCTTGTCATAGTTGAATGCTGACATAAATCTTTTTCTAATAAAATGAACTATTCAAATTATTTCTTTACTGAATGATGTCTGAAACAGATGTATTTTAATCTGCTGGGCATAGAAAATGAAATTTACATGTCAGTGAGGTCTTTCTGGTTAATAAATGTTTTAAAAGAGAGAAAGCAGGAAGCTAAATATATGTAAAATTGCACTGCTTTGCATACAGTGTTTTTTGCAGAAAATACAATATTCTAATACTAAATTATGGCTTATTTATGAGACAAAAAGTATATGTATTTTTTGATAACAAATATCATCCCTGTAGGGGTATCATATAAAACACTGGAAAGAATTCTGATTTCACCAGCAATATTTTCCTTACGCTACTCCCTGTAATTTTTTTTCCTATGTGGGAACAGCATCTGCACAAAACATTTTGTTTATTATCTCTGTGTGTGTTTAATTTTGAATTCATTATGTTTTCCTAATATTTTAGCTGTTTACATAGCACCAATTTTAGTACATTACTTTCTCTTACTGTAGTACAGCTTTCGCCTACTTAGAGAGAGCTGAATCCAAAGCCCACTGAAATCAGTGGAGGGACCCCGTTAGCTGTAGTTGCCTTTCCACTGGGGATGGAGGGTAAGGCATTGAAGAGTTGGCTTCAGTGTACCCTGAAGATTGAGAGGGGTTTCCAAATAATCATAACACTTTTAAAAATAGCTGGATATGTTGTTGAAATTTTAAGTTCTTCATCATAATAGTGTTACTCACTTTGAAGCATTATTTGGTAGCCAGGCAAAGAGCATATATATTAAAAATGAAGCTTTAAACCTGATATACTTTACTGTCTGAACTGTTGCCAAATTTGATAAAGGTGTAATGGCAGAGTTAGCCTAAATTGCTTGTGTGGAAAACCCACAGGCAGCCCTGCAAAAGGAAGGCTGCCTGGCTGGGCTCTGCCACGTGCTAATATCCTCAACCAGGGCATTCTCCCAGCCCTCCCAGCCCCTTCCTCCCTCTCTCTTCTCCCTCTCTGGTCCCTGCCACTGTCCTCCCAATAATAATTAATAATAATAACAATAATATTTAATTATAATGAAATAACATAACGAAATAAGAATAATAAAATGAAATTATAATATAAAATAATGCCCAATTGCTCAATACCCAAGGGATTAATTCCCAGGAAATAAAGTGGTAGCTGAGGTAATGTGAATTGTTCCTAAAGCAGGACAATGCTGTGAGAGAGTCTATTTTCATCAGTCAATGGTCGGACAGTGTGGGAATTCTCTCCTGAACATTCTCTCCTCTTCTCCTATAAAAAATGGGACTTAAATATGACAGTAAAATTATACCCAGATGTCTCAATGAAGAGCTCAGTTGTGATCTCTTCCTGATTAAAAATTACTTGATTCTATATAAGTTTTCAGCCAGAGAAATTCAGCAATGATGTCCAGGTTCATTTTTTAACAATTAGCAACTCTGAGCCTCAGACTGACAGATTACTGCCGTTTGGCAGTATCACCAATAGACAGGGAGTTGTGAAATTGTAAGACATTATTGTATTGTTGGTAGCCTGAGTAAATCTAAATCTTTTCAAGCTTTGCTTCAGTGGGTTAATTCCAGGACCTGAATTACAAGTGCAATTTGAATTACATTGCGAAGACTGAACTTACTTCACTTTAGCAAAGTCCTTTTTCTTAAGACTTATGAATTCCAGTTATTTTGAAACCCTGAAATGTGGAAATCTTTTGATACCTTTCTTATTATTTGCAAGGGAAGACGGGTAAAGGTTTTCACTGACTTTCCCTGCCAGCACCTCTTTATTTAGGTAAGTGTGTTTCTTTGACTCTACCTTTATTTTGTGGTATCTCAGCTGCTGCTACACACTGTGTACATCCACAGGGGCTTTTTATTCTCCCAGTCCTAAACTTGAGATATTAAAATAGCAGAAGGAAAAAAAAACCTTGCCAGAATCAGAAAATAATAAAAAGAATATGAACCAAATGTATGTTCTGTGTATATACAGGGCAATTGAAGACACCTGCGAAAAACAAGGATGATTTCCGTTTGCCTCTACATATTTGATCTGGGAATTTTAAAGCACTCAACTGACTCTAACTAATTAAGTCTCAAAGCCTGCTGCTGAGCTACATGAGGCAGGGCAGAGGACATCACCCATTTTGTAGGGGAATGAAGTGAGATGTTATTACATGATTTTCTAGGTACAAAAGATTATTAAATATTGGATTTGAGAATAAAGATACATATTCCAGTTACAGTTTAACCATTAGGATTGATTTTTTTACCAAACAACAACAACAGCAGTGACAATAGAGAAAAAAGATTCCCCAGTGAAATGTTTTATAAAGTAATTTGTTTCAATATCCTGTTGTTGGAAGAAACCAGTTTCTGACAATCACACATATAAAATTTTATTTAGAGTAGAAAGGCTATTATTGAGTACTGGTTTGAAGCTATAGTTTTTCAGGTTACCGAGGTATTTATTATACATTCTCCACAATAGGAATACTGGCTGAATAACTGTTGCAGAAGGCAAAAAATTAAGTTAATATTTGCAGTTCAAAAGCTCAACAAATTTTTTAAGAGAAACACCTAAATGGGGCTGTGGCCCTGCAGCTGTATGCCCCTGCAGTTTGCCGTAATCAAGGACTTTCAATAGGCAAGTCCTTATTCAGTTTCTCACAACTGTATGGAACTGAATAATCAGACTAGAAACTGCGTACATATCATTCACGTTTCAGCTTCGTTTCTGAGAGCTTCCCTTTTCTCCAATGCAGCACCGGGATTTTCAAAATCTCATCAGATAAATTCTGTCCGTGGAAGGTAACATGATGCTGTGATGATACCTAACTCCGTGTCTCTGTATTTCTCATGTTAATAAAAAAAACCAAACAGAATGTGACACAGGCAAGATCTGTTGCTGGAAATGTTTAGTCATCCACATCTACTAATTGTAATACTTTTTGCCTTCCAATGTGTATTTGTGTTTTCCTTAATCCAGCCTTAAGAGATAGAAGTGATAGAGCTTCCTACTTCTCTTCAGAGAGCACTGCAAAGTATAATACACACCACTCTTCAATATTTTTCATGACATTCTGGTTATGTTCAGCTTTTTATGTGAATTCTATAAATCTGATATATAATTTCTTATTTGTAAGTACTCCTCATTATGCTGGAAAAATATATGCTATTAATATTTTCAGCCAGTTATGCTAGCCTCCCTTAATTGTTCCTGCTGAGATATATCTCCAATGATTTTAGAACAGTTTAATGCTAGGAAAATGTGTCTGTGAAACAAAATTTTGGTCAAAGTATCTGAGGAGACTATTTTTACCTTATTCTGTCTGGAGATAAATTTTAGACTTTGCTCAAATTGAATTATTGGTGCTTTATGTGAATTTGCAGGTTGTGTGCCCCTGTTTTTCTGTGCTGTTCTCTTCAGGTCCTCAGATTTCTCTTGCAATAAATTCCTGGACATTTTGGGATATAATACAAACAGGAGTAGTAATAGAGGAAAGCAAGATTCAAATTCACTAAAATTTGCTTTATGTTGTTCAGAATCCATAATGTTTCAATATCTATAGCTCTATATATACTGTGTCCCTTATTTATTTGCAAATTCACTTACTCCCCTGCTCCCTTCTTGTTATATTCTTTGCCTTAAATCTCTTGGGGTACTGCACTGCAGCCACTGATGTACTGCAAGAAATGCCTCATGCAGACTCTGAAGAATGCATTAGAATTGGCTCATCATTACATTCAAAAACACGTTACTAGATCTCCATCTGATTACATTTAAACTGTCTCCTGTAACCATTTGAATCTGTGAAGCTGGAAGGGGAAGGCTGCAGCATCCACTGATTCCAGTGGGACTTAGTTTTCCAAAAACCTAATATGTTCCATATGTGAAAGGAGGGAGGCTCTGACCAGGACTGGTGAGTGGCATGTGTTGCTGACAGCCACGTTACATCATAACTACCCAGAACCAGGGAATGTGCATCAGACAAGACACCTCACGGGGGGGGGAAGGGAGAACGAAATGGAAGGTCTTTCTGAGATTCAGGGTCCACAACGCTACAGAAATGCTTAATGTCCATAAAATACATCCGGAGACAGCAGCAAGCTATTTTTTTTATGTTTCCCTCAACACAAGCAAGGTTTTTTCAGAGGTTGTTTTGGAATCTGTTTTTCTCATTAGGGTTTTAAATCTATGGCTTCTGACTTTGATCTCATTGGTTGACATTAATCCTTATTTTAACTTTTTCTCTGTGTTTTTTTGGGATGGGGGGTGGTGTGTGTGTTGTTTCCCTCCCCCCTACTCCCCAATTCAAGACATCCATCAGTGCTGCATCTGAGTAAACAAGCAACCGTTTCCCAGGAGAAGGGACAGTTAGTTCTGCTTTCCCCCAGGCAGAGAGGGAGGAAACCTCAAAACCAGAATGAGTTAGACACCACCGCTGATACCTGGATGCAACCCTTTGCTCATGTATTTTCTGTACTGCATCTGGATCTTTGAAAATTGATTTACACATAATACTATGAGCGAAGAAGCTCTCTGAACTGCCCAAACCACCTGTTCTTTGGTTGGCTGCACTCAGCACAGCAGTACGTGGATGGGTTTGGAAGAGAGAGAGAAAGGAACTTCCTCCCAATTAGGTGGGCTTTGACTGTTGAGTTGTGCATGTGAATGTCATTAACATTTCATGGCAGGTCATCTGTGAGGCCCATTGTGGTGTAGCCCAGGCAAAAGAGAAGTATGGCTGAGAATGGTGACATCTGCCTCTGTCATAACTGCATAACAGAAACATGTATATGGGTGTTTTTTCTTTGGGAAACCAGAAGTGCAATGAATTTAACATGACCATGTATCTGCACAGCACCTTATAAATGTGCAGGAAGATACTCTTCCTAAATGGAATGGTTGTAAGTTTTCCTCATTTGCTACTAGGCTTTCCTTTGCCAGCATTGCCTCCATGCCAGCAAGACCCTTTACCTGGAAGAATTTAATTCAGGGCCAGAATCTGGTAAAATTGGAGGCCAAATGGAAAATCATCAGCTTTACATTTGCAAATTTGGCCAGTTTTGCTCAAATGACTTTCCTGCTTCCGCTTCCTAGTTTGTCTTCCCCTTAGCACAGAAAAAAAAAAAAGGATTAAGGCTGCCAGGACTGTACTTCAGAGGCAACCCCAGGAAAGCCCCTGCAGAGGAAAAGCAAGTAATCACAACCCATTAGGATCCTCTCCAGCATAAGAAAGGATAAACTAATTTTTTTAGCCCTCGTCAGGTTCCACAGTCAAATAAACAACACCTGATAGTCTCTGGCATTGAAGACAGAAGGTCACTAAGACCTGGAGTTATTAGTAAGGACACTGAACATTGTCCCATTGCCCTAGGGAGATTTTTAGTCACTGAAACTGATGCCCTTCAGATGCCATGTCAAGGTCTGAAGCCTGACTGATTGGTGGCTAAAAATTAAGAGCAGATGCTGCTAGACACTATTTGCTATCTATCATCTCTTCAATAATCTTGCCCAGAAATGGGAGGTTTAGCAATCAGACTATAGTTGGCAAGAAAATTAATGTCAGGAGAGGATTTATTGAGTAAGGACCCAATAAACACATGCTTGAGTGCTTCTGGCACTCTGCCTGTTCTTAAGGAAAAATTACCAATAGTAGGTATTTTTCTCAAATTTTCAGCATGGGAAACATACTTCTCATCTGTGGAGTGCTTAAGAAATTTTCCTTAGAGTATCTAGGACCTCTAATTGAAACAGGGCAAAACTGAGTTAATTGAATTATCTGGTATCTTTATTCCTTTTTAGTAGTTTTATACTGACAAATCCACACCCAGCATTCAAATATAATGACAGTTTTATGCAGCATGAAATAATACAAGCTAAAAACAGTTGGAGGTAATCTTGGGTAATCAGATAGACTAACATCCATAATAGTTTACTGAGTTTTTAAGATTGCTTGATATTTGCAATGGTAAGTCCAGTCAGGACTGGATTTTTATTGGAAGAACACACTATCCATATGCGGTGGTCTCTGCCCTGAAAACTTGCTGTTCATTGTAAGGCCAATGTAATACACCGTAGGAGAAAATGAATGTGCGTAACGATAAACAGGTCACATTCTTAATATGATGATCATCATTTGCTGATTCGGAATTATTTACGACTTCTGGTTCATTGGAGGACAAAAAAAGGCTTGTGAAGAAGGTACAGATAAAGTTTGGAAATCTGGACTTTGTATTCATTAGACTTCTTGGAAAAGAAACTTCTCTTTTTTTGTCAAAATTGTGACATCTTCTGTATGTGAAACAACCAGAAGAAGTATTTTCTATTAGGTGCTTTAAGTACATTTTATCTGAATGTGATAATCCTAGTTAGAGATCTACCTACCAAATATATGTTTTCACCCACTTCCTGTAGAACGCAAACACAGGCTCAGCCCTATAGAGTTTTAAAGGAGTGAGATGAGCTTAAAATTAGCTTAAAGAGAGAGCACCTGTAAGTTACTTATTAGAAAGACTTTATCTCTGTGTCAAATTCTGTACTTTCTTTGTCTCAGCAGTAACAGTTCTTTCCACTTCCTTTCTTCTGCTACTCTACTTTAGGTGTCCGAGCTTTGTTCTCTCTCATCTAAGTGACATTGTATTTCTGGGATTGCCAATAAAGCATGTATTCTCCAGGCAAAGAATTTTTTGTCAGAATATCTATATTGGAGTTCAAAGACAAAAGCCCCGTTACTCTAATTTCTGTTCTGAATTGTGAAATGCCATTACCATTTCTCAGTTCAGTTTCAAAAGGATATATGCATCTTGACTTACTACTTAAGAAGTTCAATTATTAGTCCTCAAAAGAGTCTTTGCAATGACATACCTAGAGTTCACCAAGAAATAATGGCTCTTCTTGATGTTAGGTGGCCTTGCCTTTCCCTAATGTAAAAAAAGGATAAAGATGGATCCAGCCTACACTGTCTTGGGTACGATGGGGGCCAACAAGAGCAGACTCACCTGCATAGTTACAAGAAACAGTCCGAAAGGATAGACATTAAACAATGAAGCTGGAATCAAGCTGACATATCACAAAATAAAACAGTGGAAGATTTCATCATTACAGGAGTAGAACAGCCTCTTGGACCAAAAAGAAAAGATGTATTTTGCTCAAATAGCAATCTGCTCATAGTTTCTCCTGAAGTGTCTCTTCAGTAGCTCAAGACTACAATTCCTGCTTTACAAAATGCATTTGAAGCAATGATATTAAATGTATTTTTTGAATAACGCATGATTATTTTTAAGCCTCCTGTGTAAAAAGCAATGGTTCTTCAGCATCTAAGGAAGGCTTTATTCTCTGCCATTTTCACTTGTTTCACAGCTCTGAAACTTTGTAGATTTCATGGTTGTTCTTTTTTATACATGCCCATGTAAGGGCATGTCTCATCCAAAGCCTACTGTATCATTGGAAAAATTTTGATTAACTTCCACAGGGTTTAGATAAGGGCATAAATGAAAGGCGAACTCCGAATCATTGTGCTTCATTATTTCTATTACAATTATGGCCTTGATCATGCTGCTTCTGACGTAGGGCATAAAAAGAAGGACACGTCCTCCAAAAATTTATTCATATGAAAGCAATTTGCAGTAAGAGTATTAAAAAAATAATATCAGACCTCAAATATTCCAGATCCATGTATTCATTTATCCATTAGATTAATTTCATTAAATTCATATGGGCGTGGATGAGGATTTTCCTTGGTTTTGTTCTACGCCTCCTGAAACACTGGAGAGTCTTGGCTGACATTTCAAGCAAAATACCAAAGATAGGATCATCTTACTTGGTGGTGTATTCTGCCAAATTGCATTTGTATTTCAGAGTAGATATTCACTTTTTACAAGGCACACAGGGAATTAGAAGTATTTTCTACTTATAGAAAGTGACTACAGCTGAAGACATGTAAGTTGTCAATTTATCTCATGCAATGTATATTGCTGTACATCATAAATTATGCTCTTCTTGGAGGAAAGAGACTCTTTTAAACTTAGAAACTAATGTACAAGACTTACAAAACCTTTCAATTATACCTATTAGAGGAGCTGAGTCTACAAATCAATAATAAAAAGTGAATTTCTAGTGATAGTCAAACGTAATGGTGAAGAAGGAATTTTGTAGAATCTGCTATATTATGCCGATTCCATAAGTTAAATGTCAAACAGCATAAATCTTTCCTGGGCCAGGGAACAGAAACAAAGAAGCTTGTGTTTTTATTTTTCCTGTTGATTGCTTTGCTATGTGTGTCTAAATGAATATGCTATAGTTTTCTATGTATGCCATTGTAACATATGTTGCAATATTTAATTTTGTACTGTAAGTGAATAAGAAAGTTTCAGTTTTGTATTTAAGCATGTATTGCAAGGAGAAATTAATTAAAAGGTAAAATCACAGTTAATTTTGCTGACATATACAAGCAGTTTAAGATGTATTGGTTGGAAGCTGGTGAACCAAGCAGCACTCAGCAGAGGAATGTACCCCTGCCTCTGAAGGCTCTTCCCTCAACCTGGTCTATGGTGTGTCTGCTCTTTGATGACAGCCTATACTGGGACTTGGTTGTGTTGCCTTCCAAGAGAACATAATTTTGTTCCATACGTACTTATCGGTACAGAATGAGCCAGTGAAAACATAGTACAATTCTTTACTTTATTCATCAACAGAAGGGTACACTGTTATGATTTTGGCCAGTTCTGGAAACTAGTATTTAGTCCCAAAAACTGGCATTGGGGTTCCTAGGCTGGTGACATTTGTGGAATGCTAGGTAGAAACCAGAAGTGAACTTTTATGAAAAAGCTAGCTGCAGCATTTGACAGTAGGCAAGCTTGTATACAGATTCTCTGAAGTTGCCAAATGGGAACACAAGCTTCTTCTGCAATGATAAATGCAGAGTGGCCTCTGTTGTGGCACATTTGTGTTGCTGTGCAAATGTCTTGCAAGTTTTGAAGCCCTGCACTTCAGTTTTGTTAGCCTGTTGGAAGAAATCTCATTTAACTGGCATTTTTACATCTACATTAATTCTTTTAAAACACTGAAGTGAGTGTTCTACAGCTATGTAAAGAAACGCATTATCAAAGCATTAAGATATGATTAAACTGACATTTTCTTAAGAAAACGAAAGGAGCAGGAAAAAGCCATTCTAAAAGGACTGAGTGCTACATACTCCAGATATTATCTTCAGTGCTTACTCAGGGATCTTTAAAGAAGCTTATTACCAAGTACCCTAAGAAGACAAGTGTGGATGTGTACAGATCAGAGGAATGCAAGTTAATGCACCTGCCAGATTTTACTATCGTACAAAGCATGTCAATCAGCACTCAGACCTTGCGTTTAAAAATGTGTTCCCTCAGATTTTTTTCAGTGCTGTATCTCACATAGCTAGGATTTCCTAGTCTGTAGCCATCCAGTGTTGCAAATGTCATAAATTATGCTACTGAATATATATCACTGAAATTAATGTGAATAGCCCTTCGTTAGCCTTGGTAATGGCTTACACAAATACTAGCAGGTATGGTTGCTGTGGGTATATATAATTAAGTCTTCCTGCTATTCTTGAAAGGACAGAAAAATAATATTTGTAAATTAAAAAAAAACTATTTTAAATATGTTTTCATTAAGAAATATAAATTAAGAAATATAAATTAAAATGCATGGTGAGTTGAATAGATTGGGCAGTTTATAACACATGAAAGTAAAGTTGTTTGAAGCACAGCTACTTGATAGCTACCTACAGATCATATCCCACGGGGCCATTTATAAAGTTATGCATCAGTTTCAGCTTGGTCTTCATTAGGAAAAATATGATCAGAACCCCCTCCTGAGAGCTGAGGTCAGCAGCTGGAAATGCCTGTAGCACAGGAGGGCCTGATATACCAGATCATCTCAGGGTGGCTGCAGGCTGCTGTGATGCTCTATCCATGAAGACAAATACAGAAGAGAAGTTGTAAGAGATAAAAGTTATTAGAATGATCATAGACTATGCTAATAAGGTTTCCTTTGTAGCTCTGTACAAAATTCCGGCATTTGTATCTTAAAAAAAAGTAATCCAAACTGGAAGAGGTGCAAAAAGGGTTACTACTAACATGTGGGGAAAATAAACTCTTTCAGAACAGAAAAAAGCTTCTTTTGCTTTGTTTACAGTATTTAGGAAAGATATGTCTACTGCCCATAAATGGCATCAGAGAGAGCAGCCATACACTCTAAAGGCCACTGACTGCACAAGAAAAAGCAGGTCTATAAGAGCAGATGAGTGAAAAAGCTGGTGGCAGCAGCTGGCTGGGCTTCATTGCCCAGCAGGGACCTCGGGCTTAGGTTCTCCACTGAAATCAGGAGCCTGAACGTTCGGAGGTTCTGTGGTCATCCTCCTGTGTTATTAAAAAGTGGAATGGGCTGCCCAGGGAAGTGGTTGAGGCACCATCCCTGAAGGTATTTAAAAGACAGGTTGACATAGTGCTTAGTCACATGGTTTAGTGATGGTTTTCTTATCAGAGTTAGGTTGATGGTTGGAATAGATGATCTTAAAGGTCCCTTCCAACTTAGACAATTCTATGATTTTATGTTTCTTTGTGCTCATGCTCTCTCTCTTGTAGTTCTCACTGACACAGAGTGAAGGGTGTTCCAACTGTGCAGAAGGACTCAGCACCTTGCAAACCTGTCTCTACTCACAGTTTTAATTGGTTTCAGGATTTAGCCCAAATAGTATTTTATTGAGTGAGAACTCAGTATTTACAGAGTTAGGACACCAGGTTCAGTCTTAGATGGAAGTCACTTTATAAGGAAACTAGAATAAACATAAAGTGACAGAAGATATTCAAGTGACACTGTTGTACTGAAAATATAGTCATATAAATGAATGGGCTTTATCAGTTTGCTGGTACCTCCAGCAATGTTGACATTTGCATTCTGCTCTCCTACCTCTGTCAAACTTTAGTTCTATTAAAATAATGAATTCTCATACTGATATTCGCCTCTTAGCATAAGGCATTTAGAACAAGTCAACACGTTTTCAGGGACGAATTTTGGAAGTCTATTAAGATGCACAGATCTAAAAAGGAGAAATCTGTACAGATGTCATGTGTTAGAGATTTCTCTTTTTATCAGTTCTCATAAAACATGTCCACATATGCTGAGTTTTCCAATAGTAAAATGAAGCACAAATCCTATTGGGATCACCAGCAGGGTCTAATGTCCAAAGGCAGATATTTTATTTAAATGATCTTATACTGCTCAGTAGGAAATACCATTTTCATTGTGTTTACAAACATGTTAGCATTCATTAAAATGTTTTTGTGCTGCCCGTAAGATATGTATTTTAAAAGGCATATTTCTGAAAAGCTGTAGAGAAGTAGAATTTTTTTAAGACTGATCATTTGACAGGTGTTACTTCACACTGGAGCTCTCATTGCAGAGGACTTAGAAGCCAGCTGTTCAGACAGCTTCAACACCAGAGAGCGACTGCACTATAATATACTTCAAAATAGTTGTTGCTTTATGACTTTGTGACTACTTTTGGGGTCAGTGTGATGATGTCTTCCTGGAATATGACATACTGCAGTACAGTCTAAGCCAGTGGTTTTCTCAGCCAACCCCATGCTCTGCTTGTACTTATCAGCATCACAACACCATCGTTTCCTTTTGATGAGTTCTGCATACATGACTTTATACGCAAACAGCTACTGGCTATTTTTGACATCATCAGGTTTTGTACAATATTTAGTAAGCCCTTCGGTAAACTCTAAATATGTCATGGTTTGGAGACTGTTCATCTTCCCAAAATTTTCTATGGGGTAAAGACACATATTGTGAAGACAGAGGAATGATTTTAAACCCACAAAAAATGAAGGATCCCACTCCCATCTTGAGACATTCTGGCCTTTTCAAAATTTATCCTGGCTTTTAACATAATCATATCTTCACTAAGTGTTCACCAGATGGAAAGTCAGTAGTGGAGGAGAACAGTGATGCAAATTGGTGTGGTAAAGGAAAGCAGGGAGTGAATAGGAATAGAGGAGCAAGACTCATATTGAATGTGGGGAAAAAAACCCTAGATGGTAGGTTATTCACCTTCAGTCCCTCAGAAAATATTACTGAGTATTGATTATTTGTGTTGTACTCCTGCCTGCAGGCACCAGCCATGGTTTTCAAGGAAAAGAGGACAGAGTTTATATGCTACAGGGGACCAGAGTGGCCATCCTGAAGCAGCAAGGGGAAGCGCAGAGCTGGGTATGGAGGAACACGAAGGCAGATCCTGGGGGTTCACATAAAAGAAAACCAGGTCTTCAACGAGGAGACCGTTTTCTACAATTTCATTAATGGTCACTGGAATCCTTTTTTCAATAAACTGAAAATATTTTAGGTATCTTTAAAGCATATTTACATTTTGAAATGAATATATAAGTATAAATAATTACTTTACAAGTAAAACATTCATACTGAAAAAATCAAAACAGGATTCTTAAATATTTTTAAAGCATTTTTCACCAATGTTTTTTTCATTAAATATTTTTAGTGAAATGAGCATCTGAGACACAAAAACTTTGTCATATTTCTTATGATCAATTCAGTCTTAATTTAAAAATTTCAGGCCTCAAAAACAAATCCAATTTTAATATATTCTTAAGAGACTGCAAGAACCTGACTTAAGTCTGTTTTTCAATAAATAGATATCCAGTTCTTTGACACTTCCACAATAAGATCACTGGGTTTCTCTACAGTGATATGCGATTCCTTTTCAGACCTACCCCAAAGAAATTTGTTGAGTCAAGGAGGGAATGGTGACAGGTAGGGACTAGGGGGTGGGGTTCCTTTCTATTCTAAATGTGATGCCTTAATAGAAGTTTTCACACCCAGCCCAAAAAGCCAGAAGAATTCCAACAGAGGTAGGAAGCTGCTTGTGGAGCGTCGCTGAGAAAATTTTTTAAAGAGCTGGAAGGGTGACTTCAGATTCCTCCTCTTCAGTTGCATGAAAGGTTTGCTAGAGCAGATATTTCTCTCAGTCTGTAATTGTGGCCCTTTAATCCTCTGGCAGAAATGGTAAAACTTTTTTGTAAAATTGCTACCACCAGCATTGCCTCAATATGGAGAATTTCCACAAGGATTGATTGTTTTTATGGTGTAATACAAAAAATATTTATTACTATCTCCTCTGCCTGAAATTAGGGGTCTTGCAGAATATTTCAATCAAGGGAAAATAATTCTAGAATGTGGGGTATTTTTTGCCTAATTGTAAAGAATATTAACTTCCATATACCTACCTCATGTGGGAGGCCAGATGACATTACCAAAGTGATTTTTTCTGGGAATGCATGAATTAGCCACCTAATTAAAATAACTTTTTAGATATAGAAGGCTGCTGAAAAGATTTCAATACTTAATTTACTTTGAAAATGAATATTTAATTTCAATCAATTAATATTGGCCTATAGTATTTCCATTACAACATGCAGCGCTTTGAATACAATCAGTCTTATTGGTACATACATTTGAAGAAACCTGTGCTCTCAGGTATGATAAGATGGATTTCTTAGCTTAGTATGTGGTAAAGTGTGTACTTTCTAAGCACTATTTTCTACAAGCATATTACATGTTATAAGAGTGATCATTCTGTTGAGTACCTTAAATGTACACCATAGTTTCTTACTTTGGATATATAAAGTTGATAGGCAAACATTCAAACAGAAATACCCCTCATAAAAAAAATTTCCATTATGGTTAATAAAGTTATATGATATAGCTTCATTTTTTTTATTATCCTGCTAGATTCGTGGGCTAAAACATACGACCTTGAGATACTTTTAAGTAAAAGAGGTGTTTCCAACTGTCAGAGATGCCTGCTCTACCAAGACCTCACACCATCCAGCAATTACTCCACAACAGACTGAAAGGTGATGATTATAACCTGGAGATGTTAAAGGTTTTTTAGCCATTAGGACAAATGGAGAGCTTTGTATAAAATACACTTTTTAGACCATAAATCAACTGGAAAACAGTCTGAGTAAGAGTTAATACTTGACCCTCTGTTGGACAATGTTCCTTTGAATGATTTCCCCAGGTCCATAATTTTCTCTACTTTCTTTAAATAATTCTGTTTTTTGAAAAGGGATAATTAATGTGCATGAATAACAATGAATATTCATGACCAGGGAGAAAGCTGCATCACCCTTGCTGATTACCTCAACAAGTAGTAAATTTTTATTTTTTTTAACAGTATAACCATGAGATACTGGGAATTTTCAATTTTCGGTTGGTGCTGTTGTGCAAAATCAGAGGCAATCACTGTTACAAGACCATGAGTGTGATATGTTCCTTGTTGGCAAGTAATTATTCCTAAAAGTAGTTCCAGTTGGAACACTACAGTTGTGGGTGTGCAGTGTTCCTCAAAGTAAGTTCAGCCTACTCATACAACAGATTTTATGTGTCGACCTGCTCAATGAACCCATTTAACTTCTTGGAGAAATTTAAGAATGGATTATTTCATGTAGACAGATTTCTCCTAGATCTTAAATTGTTTTACCCTCTTACCACCAAGATCTACTCATTATTTACTGGCAAAATTCCAGAATTTTTAAAGTAAATTCTGTAATCCAACTTTTACACAAACCTCTCATCATATCTCTAATTCTAAACTCCTTGAAGATGGGAAAAATCTTTATATGTTCCCACAAGTCCAAGATAATAAAGATTTAGCCATAATTTGTTTAGATACAGCTACAAATGAAATAGTATTGTTTTATTTGGCCCCCATATCATTCATTCATGGAGTAAATGCCAACATTTGTCTTTATGAGTAGAAGTTATCTTCATCTTTCTCACTTCAGCTTCATCAAATTTCATTGTTAGCAAGTGGAAAACTACTACTTCATTGAATTCTCTAACAGAAACCCAAGAAAACCTTTATATTTAAAACAAAATAACCACAATCCAAAGCAACTGTCCTACAATTCAATTTTTGCTCTAGAGAGACTGAACCCATGTGGAAAACATAAGTTTAATGTACTACTTGAATAATACTGTGATGTGGGTGATAAAAAAGGTTAGATAAAGTTGATTATCTTTTATTTTCACTGTCTGTACAGAATAAAAATGGATATGCTTTAAGGTGTTGCATAGCATTTTACAAGCCCTAAATAATCTTTGAAACAACACTAATTTATGTACACAGTAACTATTTGCATCCTTCTACTTAGCAGAGAATTAAAAAAGAGATTAGGACCAAGGTTCAGGATGAGGCGGTCTAAAGCTAAGTATTTGATTTTGGCTTTAGGACTATAAATACAAATGGCCTAGTTTTTAGAGCTGCTGAGCACAAATACCTCTAAATCAATCTTGTGATAGCTGTAGCTCTTACACAACGAAGAATCTGTCTGCTCTTTGAAGTGCCTAACATGGGTTCAGGTGTCTGGGTTTATGTGTTTAATTTTGAAAATGTTGGCCTAAGGAGCTTGCCCCAACACAGTCTAGGCAGTTAATCAAAAAGAGAAGGAATCCCACCAGAGGGACAGTGAGCTTCTGCTCCCATGCAGCAGGCAAAAAAACTCCATGGGGCAGAGCAGTACAAGAGCAATAATTAGTGAGGTTGCCCTTCCCTCTGCAATATTCACTGGATTTTAATGGATACCTGCACAACACAATACAATAACAGAGCAAGCCCACCTAGCAGCCGGGAACTACCCCTGGCATCAGGAGTAATGATCTTCAACAGCCTCTATATTGCTTCTGAGTCCCAAAGCATTATCTTTTCACAACATATTTCTTTCCTGTGTGGGTACACATCCCAGCTCATACCTGGGATGATCAATGTCATCCTAGGGGATCTACTCTTGGGTTTATTTGTTCTCCTGACCTGAACATATTTAAAAATATCCATTTTCCCCTTGATTTTCTCCACCTAACTTCAGTCTATTTCAGATTTTTGAGCTCTTTTCCACATGCCAGTCATGATTTCAACTGCAGTTTGAAGAAATTTATCACACACATGTGTATGAATAAATATTCATAGGTAATGCTCCTCTTATTCAACAGATTTACTTTTACCATATCCAGTTGTCATACGGGTGAGGCAGAGCTTAGGTAATGCATCAGTATTTTGCACATCTGACTTTTTCAGCAGAACTATAATTTGCCCTTCTTTAGCCATTATCAGTGGCTACTCTAAACATACAAGCATGTGAGAGGCAGCATTGTCTATCTCCCACTTAATGGATCATTCCTAATTTGTTGCAAAATATCCAAGTATGTAGAGGCTAGGGTTTCATTTCCTAAATTGATCTTGTTTTACAGAATGATCTTACTTTGCAGTGTCATTGTAATAATATGTGCATTAATAAGCACAAAATCAGTCGCAAGGATAGATTTAAACAGAAAGCATACTATTTCACCTTGATAATAATCGGGATGTTCCCTCACACATCAGGCACTAAATCGGTTCAAGTGAGAGCTGGAAGGTTTTATACCACATAACTGTTAAGTAGAGATTTGCTTTTCCCATCCTGTCCCAAAGACACCATTCATTTCTGAACACTGCCATCTTCTGCCCTGATGAAATAGAGGCGAATGAAAAGGGGCTTCTGACATGCCAAATGTTACCAGCCCCATGTCTCAGTTGCCTCTGGCAACTGGCCTCTTTTGTCTTCATCTGCAGGGAACTACAGTAGCAATATGCTCAATATTTCCATGTCTTCTGCTAACACGAACTTCCAATTCATTTAATCCTGACTGGTCCTTCCCTTGTGATCCTTGCCAAATAGACCCGTGAGGGGAAAAAAAACCTTCCCAATCTCTAGACCAGGTCATTCTTCATTATCACCATATGCAGAGAGCTCAGATCTGCAGAGCACGGGGTCAGGTCAGTGATGGAAGCAGGAAGACTGTGCATGGCCAGGTAGGAATGGAGGACACAAAAAGGATCAGTCTACTTCTTGAGGAAGGACTTAGGAAAGTTAAAATCAAAATCCCAAATCCCTCAAGTTTGCATGCCACAGACTAAGCATTTTTTTTGTCTGTATCCTGAAGTAGTCCTGCAGTTTAGTTACTGCTAGGCAACATTAGAGATCAGACCTCTCTGTCTTTGACACAGTATTTCACTGTGACCCAGGCAAAGCTGTTTGGCCTTGGTTTCCGTGGGAGCAGGGGATCATGCTGCCTCTTCACCTCGCACATGTGCGATTCCCTATATCTCAGGGACAGGAGACATCAGCACATGTAGACATACAAAGTTGAAAAATTGCCCAGGCTATTCCCGCAGCTGGGTATTTTAAGAAAACCCTGTGCAAACAGGGTTGTGACTTGTAGCTGTCACTTTAGGAGTCCAGGAGAGATTTCCCTGGCTTTGTCTTGTTGTAATTCAATAATAATAATCACAGTAGTTAGCACTTCTTTTCTACTGTGCAGTCTGCAGAACACAACATAAATATTAACTAATTAGCCCACCCCTATCAAGGCCATGATTGCCACGTGTTTGTCCAGAAACATACAATGAGGCTGGGATATTCACACAAGCCCGAGGGAGTTCCGTGCCCAAATCACGCTGCATGTCATGGGGAGGTGGACACTAAGTCCCTGAGGTACCCTTGAAAAACCAAGCGTTAATAGATCATGTCTACAGTCATTTTAGCATACAATTAAACATTTGCACAAAGCAAATAGCACCAGAACTGTTGAAAATGTAATCCTGCCCCCTTGTTAAAACACGCTGGCTGTTTGGCATTATGCAGAATGACTGTCACCACCGCGCTTTGAAGTCACTATCACTAATGCAAACACGCGCAGGTACAAATAATTCAGCAGCAGAAACACTGATGCTACCCAAGTTTCTTATACCATGTATGATCCTGAAATCTTCAGGATCATATTCTAGTCTATTTATTCTCCACACAAAAGGTACTTTACAAAATCTGCTATAATAGCTAGGCCTACTTACTGGGTCCCAGGAATATGCCCTGCACACATCTCATCAGACACATCTGTTCCTCCAGCTCTCAGCTCCTCTGTTCTCTTTCACCAGCAGCTGGTCTCTGAATGGATGTCAGAGACTGATCTCTTTGCTTTGCTTAGGCTGCGGGATTGTTTCTCTTCTGGTTTGCAGAGATCTGTCAATATTAGCTTAAATGTAGGTTCTTTTTCCTTGTGAAAAGAAAAGATAATAATTCTTCCTCCTGATGGTGGCTTAGAGCACTTCAGATTATCCCTTGTTATTTCTTTGCAAGAAGAAATGTATATTCTCTTTTCATAAGAATTATACCAGTTAACAATCCTCTGGCCCAAATTTTGTCCCATGAAGAGCTAACATCAATGGGAGTTAGCAATATCTGCTAAGGGTAGAATTAGGATTCTCACAGAAATCTTTAGGTTCAAATAAGACAATATTCACTGGTGTAACCGTAGCAGCTCTCATGTCCTACATAGTACTTTTTAAGGATATCTTGGTCAAACATAGCTTTCAAGTAAAACATTTTTTTCTGACTCTAGGCGTGTACTTTTTCTATCTATAGGTCTCCATTACACAGAGCACCAAATTTTCCTTGGATGTCTGGAGTTCTGGGGAATACATCAGCCTGGTCATTTATTTGTTCGTGGTTCGGTCTTGTTTTCCAGATTATTTCCCAGATTCTAATTTAACCATTTAGGGGGGAAAACAAAAGCTCAATTCAATTAACAATTGCATTGTGTGCTGCCTTTGTACAGTTATTAGTTATTAGTTATATGTATAACTACTAGTTATGCAAACAATATAAAAATTAGTAATAAATATTAGTAATAGTTATTTTTATAATTTTTTTCCTTTTCACTAGTATTCTCCTTGGCCAACTTTAGATGCCTGTCAGGAGGCTGTTTTTTCTCATCTTCCAATATAGCTAATGAAAACAGAGCTTCTCCTCTAGAGGAAACTTTAGACTGCCAAAGTTGATTTCCTGCCTGAAACATCTGCTGAAGAAACCTTTGTTAGAACCAAAAGCTTCCAGTTCAGGCACCTAAAATACCCAAGGTTTGGTGCAAGAAGAGCCTCTTCCTTCTTTGTTGCCTTCTGTGTTTCTAATGGCACCTTGTCTAGGCCACGTGCCCTGCCTATGCAGAGAGAGAAACCCTCTCCACATGACATACCCTGCCATTTGGGTTTCCTTCTGACCAGAAGTTACTAACGGGCCAGAAACCATGCACTGAAGTAGGACCAACACACCACCTCTGGCTCCTGCAGCCAGTGAGCCAGGCTAGGACCTCGCCAGGCAATCTAGCTTCCTGTATGGCCAGTGGAAGGGATGTAACACATATAATTCCTCTTTTGTTATCACATTTATTAGTCTATGCTTGGCCAAATTACGAGATTTTTCAGGGTTGAAGAAGCACTCACTGTACAGATTAATGTTTCTGTAGCATTTTGAGGGCTAATGATGAAGCATCAATTAGTATATGTGATTCAACAAGTGGAGGCACTCGAATTATTCTATAGCAGGGATTTTGTTAATCTTAAGGGAAATGCATTTCATTTGGGGGAGAGTTGAAGTTGGCATATGATACACTGCTCGTGAAACTCAGTATTAAGTTTTAGTGCAAGGAGTCTCACTGCCAGGGAGAATGGGATAAATATCCATAAAATAAACAACACAAAGGTTTGTCTGAAATGTCAAAATAGCATGATTGTGAGCAATTAACAGCTTTGTCCTTGATTGCTTTACATATCTACGAGTTTATAGGACCAGTTGTCCAGTGTGGGAGTAAAAAGCTGTTCACTAGGTACAGTAACAACTATAGTAGCAAAGGAGAGAAAATAAGCATCAGGGTCAACTTTTCTCCAAAAAAAATAGTATCGTTAGAATAAATTAGTCTTGGTAACCAGCTGAAGATTTTGTCTGTCATCAGTATCTTCTCCTTGATCTGTCATTTGCATTACCACGGCAATGGTAACAATTTCTATTTGCTTTTTTTGAAACAGAGGATTATTCTTATTTTAGCATGTGAATATCCCAAATATTGTCCCCTTTCTATCATTGAAGTATGTTATATAGCAGCCTGTAGCCTGCCTTGTTGATGCAGAACGTACAGTAAACATTAACAAATGTGTTAAATCTTTACTGCATAAGCCAGAAAAGTGAAGACACCTTTGCATATTTGAAATGTGCCCTAAAGCACCTGGTTATAAAGAATCTATAGGGACACTGTGTGCTTAGGCCATTCTGAGAGCTGAATGCCAGATAGCAATGCACACGCCCTTCCCTCAATGAAGATCTGTAGCAAAAAACAGGTATGCACATGTACAGTACTGTCAAAATGAATAGCTCCCAAAATGTAAGTGCATTTAATTGTGGGGCATATATGTCTTACAGGATCACATTCAGATACATGTGCCTTCCACAATGAAAAATGGATTTGCAATTTTCATTTTCCCTAACTATAAATATTTGTATACCACTTAATTTAAAGATTATACTGACAGATATCGTTTTCGATTAATATGCTGTATTTTACACCGTTTACATTCCATTTCAATATGCTTGCCTTCTATAAAATGTATTTCAAGACTCCCTAAAAAGAGAGAAAATAGGCACACTTTAAGCAGTTTACAAGAGACAGATCATTATCTCTTACAAAGGAAAGGAAACAGGAAAGCTGTAAATAATAAGTTCTGAATAGGAATGACATAAACAGCCTAATCAATGTCTTCCAGAACTGGCAAGTGACACCTCTTTGTTTTTTGCAAATAAAACCCTTCTTAACATCACAATATAAACCATTATCTCTGCAGGCAAGGTATATTTAGAAATGTACAAAATGTACATTTCCTGCCAGCCACTAGATCAGTAGGTGGAGATCTAAAGTCATGCAAATATTACAGTAAATGCAGGCAACCAATTTCTAATTATTCCATATCAGCAGATTTGTGAGGAATATAATTTATTAAAAAAGAACAGTTTATGATCAGCAGACCTTAGTTATGACTGTTTAGGAATTCAGTGCATTTTGATCTAATCACAAAATCAAAATATTCATGAAACACAATGATATCTCCCCAAAGCAGCCGGGCAGCCATTAATTTTGAAATTCGGGTAATTTATTAACACTTATCTGTAGCTGTAAAAGCTTACCTCTGTGTTTGTAATACGGGTAAAAGTGAAAGCAGTTTTAAAACTGATTCCTAATGATTTATAATGGTTTGCTGTAATTTGAGCCAGAAATTCAATTAAAATGTATGTCTAGTTTTGTTTCAAGATCTTTAGTTAAAAATTCTATTAAAATTCTATTTCCTTCTTGCATTAAATGTATCTGTTATCTGCATATATGAGAAATATAAGAAAATTCTATCATTTATTCCCCAGACTCCACAAATGCTTTTAAAAGCATTCATTTTTATTTCATAATTCTGCCAAGGTACTATTTAGAATTTATATATAGTAGAAGAGGAATAAGTGTGCATGTTATTTTCTTTTGAAGAAAACCAGCTTCTCTACTGAGTGCTCATGCAAATATTCAAGTGACATTTATCAGTTCATCAAAGAAAGGAAAAACAAATAACACCGAATTATCGGATGTTTTAAAAGCTTAATTACAATACCAAGGGTATAGCTTCTTTCTGTATATTTCCCATTATAAATCCCTCTTGTAAAGGATATGTAACTTCACTACTAAAATTCCCTTCTGAGATAACACTTCGCATTGTTATTTATAATAATGAGAAGCAAAACTGGTCACTCTCTTGTTTATTTATAGGGGAACAAAAAAAGAGACAACTCACTGCTGATGTTGGTGGAGTCACTCCAGGGTAAACTAGAAATGAAAGAGCCAATATTACTCACTTTTCCTCTGTGATGGTCTTATCTCAGAGTACTTCACTACTTGTAAAGGTAAAGAAGGACTGACTTTATAGATGAGCATGTCTGTTAATGTTGATGAGAGTGATGTAGCCAGTCCTAATTCTCTGTCTTGGGAACTGATCTTTTGTAATGTAGTTAATCAGTAGCTTCTGGATAAACAGGAAAATATTCAGGCACCCAAAGAAATGTTACCTTGTGAAAAATACTTCCTATTTTCAAATTCAGTTATTCAATATTTACCATACTCCAGTATAATTGACTTGGAGTAGAGGTGAATCAAGACCATATAACAGCAAACTAAGGATGCAGTTCAGTAGACTAAGTGGCACTAGGAGAGCACTGAGGGCTTTCTTCATTCTTCTCTTTGATCTGGTTCAGTAGCAGCTACTGACCCTGTGAAAGTGAGTTTTACAGAAGACTAGGACGCTTCATAGTCTCTGCAGTAAAGATAAAGCTGAGAGCAAGAAGATGTAGATCACTCTATGGAGGATAATTACTGCATTGGATTTACAGGAGATCATCCACTAAATTATTTCATCAGCTTTAAGACTCAAGTGTTTCTGACTAGACAGTAAGGCATCTCTGCAAGTGAGGAGCTTCTGAAAAGAAAACATTTCATAAGAACAAGGAGTGCGTGCTCTGGGAGATATGGATTAACAGAGACAGAGAGGCAACTCACAGGAAGAAATTGCAAGATGCAGGCTTTCACATGAAGAAGAACAAAATATTAACTTTTCTGTCTACTATTGATGAAGTGGTCAAGTTAAGAAGGGAGTATTCATTCTTTGTATTTTAACGAGAAGTAAACAAAATGAACAGCCAGTTGACACTGGCTGTTTAGAGTAGATGGGCAGGGTTTCTGAGAATCTTCATTCCCTAGGTTATCTCACCTATATATGGAACATTCTGTTGGCGTATTTCTGTCCTTTTAGACCATTGCACTGACAGTCAATGGTTTCTGCCATTAAGTTGTAGATGACTGTCCATAGGGTGTGGCTTATGGAGATGGTATTTTGAACACCCTTGACACAGACTTGGACACACATACACAGGGATGGTATTTTGGACATACTTGAGTATGTCTGCCATTCTCTCCTGTGGAGGGCAGTGGTACTCTTAATTAGTAGCTCCAGCCTTTAATAGTGTACTTAATGATCTCGAGATGAAGCAGCAGCCGGCTTGTTAACAATACTATTGTATACTTAGCTGGCTGAGAGATACTGCAAGAAACAAGAAATTATAGAAAGGATCATAGAGAGGTTAGAAACATCGGCAAGGAAATAACAATATTACTTTATCTTGCAAACAAAATACATGATTTTATAGGTTTCATGATTGCAATAACAGATCATAACAGACAACAGACGACAACAGACTTAAGGAGTGGGTGAAACTTGGAGAAACCTGCTATACCAAGAGATATTTAGGGGTGAGAGAACAAGAGACCTCAGAGTGAAAGAACAAGAGATATCGAAGTGATAGCATCAGAGACCTTGCAGTTATAGAATAAGAGATGTAGGAGTGATAGAAGAAAGTAAACTGGATGATACGTGAGATGCACGTAGACATATGGGACCTGGGATACAGAAAAGACTCTAGAAGCATTAAATGAAGAGTTCCTAGAGCTAAGTGTATTTCAGCTGCTGGTGGGTGAACAAAGTTTTTACTGTTTTACTGCGTAAAGTCATAACGCTAATAAATAATTTAGGGGGCCTACCAGGATGAAGAAATCTAAATGTGGATAATTTGAAGGGACTGCGAAGAAAATCTTGACTCCCAAACTTAGGGCAGTTAGAAAGTGTTTGCAAAGGACCTTGGCAGAACTTCTTAAGATATTAAAAATCAGCTAGGGTAAAACACTTCTTTTATTAACATCTAGAGGGAAAATTTGGCTCAAGGGCTTTTTTTGCCTCTTACTTCTATTATTCTCTTAAGAAAACTGTCTGCATCTCATTAGTGAGGGCACTGCCTCTGCCTGTGCTGGGGTCATCATCTCCTGGCCTGTCTTCCCTCTTGGAGCAACCTCATGCTTGCTGCTCCCTGACACCAAATCCCATTGAAACTATTAGGAGTATCTTCACCAGGCTTCCTTCTTGAGTGAACTGGCTGTTTGCTTTTTCCAGTTAGTAGAAGGACTGACATTTTTCACCGGAGTTAATATGATCTTTTTCTGCTCTTTGGTGGGAAGACAGTTTTAAAATAGAAAAACGATATATGAAAAATAGTGAATAAAAAATAGTACAGTTGTGATATTAATTCCCAGGCAAACACTGTTTGTACAACAATTTCAGAACTGAAAACATTTTCACAGATACTAGATGATCATCAGAATACTTGCAAGAAATAAGCACTGTGACCCTATGAATAAATGAAGGATTGAAATCTGTTCATTTAGGAAAAAAAATGAATCTGTTTTCCATTGTTCCTCAATTCCCAGAAAAGAAACAACAGAGTACTGTCAACAGATGCTGACAACTGTGCTTTAGACTGAGTTGGATTCTTCTGAAGAAGGGATATGTAACCACAATCTTCAATGTCATGCAGTCCATAAGAAACAGTTTAACTTTTTTATGCAACCAGTAGCCTGCCTTCCAACTAGAGACACATGTCTCTACCCAGAATATATAAGTGTAAGTAGAAAGGGTTTCCTTAGCTTTTATTTACTGACAATTTTGTGCACTGAACAACAGGAACACAAGAAAGGATAAGGAGAAGACTCAGAGCCCAGTTCTTCAGTGGCATAATCCCATCTTGGTGGGATCCATAATAGCCTTCTCTTCACCAACTCTTGGCTGCTTATTCCTGTAGGAGTAGAGAGCCTTTAAAGGTCTTTTCCAACACAAACTATTCTATGATTCTATGATAAAGATAAAGAATTGAGACTTTAACACATTGGAGGGAAGGGATGCCATCCAGAGGAACTTGGACAGGCTTGAGAACTGGGCCTATGCAAACTTCATGAATTTCAACCAGGCCAAGTGCGAGGTCCTGCACCAGGGTCACCGCAATTCCAAGCACAAATACAGCCTGGGCAGAGAGTAGATTGAGAGCAGCCCTGAGGAGAAGGACTTGGTGGATGAGAAGCTCAACATTAGCCAGAAATATGTGCTTGCAGCCCATAAAGCCAACCACATCCTGGGCTGCGTCAATAGAAGCATGGCCAGCAGGTCAAGGCAGGTGATTCTACCCCTCAGCTCTGCTCTTGCAAGACCCCAGCTGGAGATCTGTGTCCAGCTTTGGAGTCCTCAGCACAGGAAGGACATGGACCTGTTGGAGTGAGTCCAGAGTAGGACCACAAAGATCATCAGAGGGCTGGAGACCTCTCCTACAAAGACAGACAGAGGGAGTCGGAGTTGTTCAGCCTGGAGAAGAGAAGGCTCTGGGGATACCTTAAAATGGCATTCCAGTACCTGAAGGGGACCTGCAAGAGAGATGGGGACGGACTATTTATCAGGGAGTGTAGTGATAGGACAAAGGGTAACAGTTCTAAACTGAAAGAGGGTAGATTTAGACTAGATATTAGGAAGAAATTCTTTAATGTGAGGGTGGTGAGACACAAGACCAGGTTGCCTAGAGAAGTTGTGGATACCCCTTCCCTGGAAGTGTTCAAGGCCAGGATGGATAGAGCTTTGAGCAACCTGGCCTAGTGGGAGGTGTCCCTGCCTATAGCAAGGGGTTGGAACAAGATGATCTCTAAGGTCCCTTCCAACCCAAAACATTCTATGATTCTGTGATATGGTTCCATGCCTTTCATAGTTTACATAAGAGAACAGAGGTCTAAAATATTTTTTAGGCAGTCCTTTGGTTTTCCACACCAATGAATAAATGCTGCTGGCCTCATCTCTGGATTAGCCATAACATTTAATAGCACACATAGCTATGCTAGTCTCTTGGTTTACCAGCTGCAGAGACTCTTTTTTTCCCTTAAAATGGGACATGGCATTATGTATCAGAAAACTCCATTGTTTTCTCATAGAACTCTATCTTCTCTGTGATGCATTAGCAGCCCTTATGCACTGGACAACATTTTGTACAGTATGTTTCCTAATTACTTATGAATTTACTGCTTTTATTGTTCTATGTCACAGCCTTAACATCCCTTTTAATGTACTTTTGTGTGCAAATTAGAATAGCAAGAGTTAAGAAGTAAGACTTTCTGTACATGGTGGCGGATGTTCAGAGCAATTCAGCATGTCAAGCTGAGGTCAAATGGAGAGGGAATGTCATTACTAAATGGTAACATTTTCTGTGGGTTTTAGAGAAATTCAAATCCTTTTTTAATCTAAATTTATTTTATCTTTTTTTTCAGGGTTAAGGGTTGGACTTCAAGTTCCTGTCAGACATTTGTATATTAAAATGACTTTACATTTAATTATTTTCTAAACCAACTTTCAAAATAGTTTTTCACAGAATTGCCATGCCAGAATGCAGTCTATTTCAATGGGACCTTTTATCCTGACTCACATATTTTGTATGATATACTTGCCTACTTGTAAGGCATAGATTCACATATCCTCTAATTATTTTTTTAAATCTCATGCCCAGGAAGTGTCTACTGTCATTCTAGAAAATTCTGGGACATGTCTCTATATCCACCATGTATATTCTTAACAATGCCTAAGTGATGCCTAAAACTCACAGATTTACCCCGAGTAGTTGAGTAAGAAACTTAAGCCACAATATATTACATTGGAATACCAAAAGTTAAGATGAAGAGGTTCTATCCGTAACACTCATGACACTGGTCAGCTGCCTTATTTTTATTTTTCGCCAGTCCTGTACTCAGTGTGCAGTTAAAATTCCTATTTCTCTTTAATTCTGCAGGGATGCTGGAATGAGTTTGAGATGGGGTAATGTATTCAAAATCATAATGGTTTAGAAAATTACTTTCTATTTTTTTAGCTATTACCACAAAGTCCTGTAATACATTATCATGAAAACCAGAAAAGAAAGGACAAGGCATGACAGGTATGCTGTAACTTGGTCATAATTGTACTAATGTGTGTGGGACTGTGTGGCTATAGATTATTCTGTATATCTTTCCCATTATTTCCCATTTTAGCTAGTCAAGGGCAACTATCAGCATCAAAACTCTTCTTCCTATACTGATGGCCCTTCCTTTTCCTGCCTGCCCAGTTTTCCTCCATTTCAGCCACATGACCCTTGTTAACCCAAGGCCAGCAAGCACTCCTGAGGCTCTGTGAGACTCACTAAACTGCATGTGACACAATGAGGAAAACCAGATTGCTTTCTTTTGGTACAATATGTTACATCATTACACATCTTCCACTTCTGTTCCCAGCTTCTCCCAGCTTCTCCTGTTCTTGCTTTAAATTGTGATTTCTCAGCAAAGCAAGGTCCAGAAGAGTGCTTATTGACACCTAGGGCATGAAAAATGTGCTCGCCCGAGAAGAAGGGGGGGCGAGAGAGAGACCCGAACTGAAAAAACAGTCCTGTCTGTACCACCCTGTCAGTGAGATTCTTCCCCAGCTCAGTACGATGCCTGGAGGAAAGCCCTGAAAGCACAGTCCAGCAGAAAAACTAAATAGGTTGAAGACCCAAGGGCAGATGCACATGTATTCCCATGTATACACAGGCATTTCAGAAGCTAAGTGAGGTTGCACTGCTGACACAAGCTACTCGGAAATGGGTCTGGAGCTTTTTAGAAGATCTCTATGGAGCTCTTTCTAATGACTGTTTTCTTTTAAAAGGTTTGCGATATTTAACGTGTAGCAGGTTAGCCTTGTAAAAATAAATATATTAATCTGGTCATTTCCCTGTGGGGCCAATATTTTATTGATAATTAGCATTTATTTATTGATATGGTAAAAATTCCTTGCTTTGTTACTAGCAGGAAAAAAACCCCAAGTTTATGTTGCTGACCTGTTCAAAGAATATATTTAACAAAATATGTTTTGTGGTTTTCTTTTTCCCATTACAAATTGCTGTATAGTTAGAAAAAATATACCTTTTATGGCATTCTGAGACAGTGACTAAATATAAACAATGGCTTTCAAAATAGTTGTTCCATTGCAGAAATGATTCACCAAGTATCTACAATATTTTGAAAAGACTATGAAGGAACAAAAGGTCTTTTAGTTCTCCCATCTTGATTAGTGGCATTTAAAGAGTGCAGATCAATGTTTTCTAGAAAGATAAATCCCCTGATGGGGGGCTGTTTGAAGCCCAGATGTTTCTTATTGTATTCAGCCTGTATTTCTGCACTTCACAACAGTAGCCCTGATCTGTAGAGAGAAGAAGTACTGCTTTGATTTTCTGTTAGAACCCCGCCTGACACTCAGCCTCCAATACTGTCTACTGAGCTGTGATACAGGCAAGAAAAGACTTAAAGTAAAGAAGATGGCTATGGTGTCATTCTTTAGCTGAAAATTTCTAGTGAAAAAAAACCACACAGGGCAGATTTTGTTCTCATCTTCACAGCTGTAAACTCGGACTGACTCCACTTAAGTGAATCCAGATGTGCGTTGTGCTAACTCTGCAGTTCCCATTAATTGACACACTGTCCCCATTAATTGATTTCTGGAGTGTAAGTGTCAAAGACAACACTGAAAATTAAATGTTCACAAAGAAAATGAAAATTTAATTTTTCTACATTTATACAAATTATTAAATTCCTCATACATTCAAACTAAGGACTGATTCCTCTCCTTTGCTGGCAGCTCTAGCCTAATTTAGAGTTGACTCACAGAAGTAATAGGAGGTTTTGAACCAAATTCAAGGAGGAAGGAAAAGTAAGTGATATCTTTTAATAGCATGACCTTCCAATCTTTTTAAATCATGCAGCAGGAGAGGACCCTTTGAAACTCCCAGTGCTACACTGAAGTAGTGAAGCATCTCCCAAGGATCTGCGTGCTATGCTGTGACAACACCATTGGTGAAAGAAAGGGAGATATGGCAGCAAAATTCAAGCTCAGCTAACTCAGAATCCTCCTGCTCTAAGTTAACTATATGAGATCTAGAGGAAGGAATGAGAGAGCGACTAAGGAATATCAGTTCTCATGATGAAATCAGTCTCCTTGTTATATTGTCTTCTCTCTAGCCACAGAGACAAACAGTATCCTGAAGGGGTAAAGTCAGAGACTACTGCACTGAATTGTTCTCTGACATAGACGGTAACTCTATTCACTGTGAGTGAAATGAGGACAAACTTTTTAACCTAAATTTTCCTAGGCTTATGCTGATGTTTAAGATTGCTATTGATTAGGCCCCCACAAAATATGGTCCTCGGTATAATTAATGATGGTTGGGGTAACACGGTTATAATCCCATCTGCATTATGTTATTAGTATAAGGGGTTTTATCCAGATTGTTCTTGAAAAACAAAAAGTATGTAGACCGCACAATCTCCCAGCAGGTACTGGTAGGATGCTCTTAGGTGCCTGAAACTGCCCCTTCTCCAGGCTGGAGCAGCCCAGCTCCCCCAGCCTCTCCTTACAGGGCCAGTACTCCCCAGCCTGTCCAGCCTGGGGCCCTATGCCAAACTGGCCCCTGTTTATCACTGTCCTCCCTGCACTGGGGTCTCAAAACTGAATGCAGTGTTTCAGGCATCTCACTGAGCTTCAGCTCCGCCTGTGTGCTTCGAATAGAAGTCCTTACTGAAAGGATAATTGCTTCCCAGCATATCATCTTCTACGAACGTCTGTCTAATGCGGAGTCTGTTTAGAGAAAATAACACCAATAATCTGGTAGTATGGACAAGTGGAAAGTCTTTTGTCTGATTTTAAATCTGGGAATAATTGTTCAAAATAAATTTCCAATTAACAAAGGCTAAGCTAACACTCCAGTTGTTATATCCTTTCCCTTTTTGTGAGTTCACCAAACTGAAAAGAATTGCTAGAAAACTGTAATGGGAAAGAACGAGAAAATCTATGCTACATGGGTACATTAGAGGAATTACCTGTTCCTTTGTACAGGAAAGAATCTGTTTTGTTGGGAGGTTCAGTCCTCTGGTTTAATTCTCCATCCTGTTTTGTCTAGCTAGCTCTTTGCACAGAATGCTCTGTGACACCTCTGAAATCCTTTTAGGGTCATTGTGATCTTTTTTTTCCCATCTCCATTGTATATTGCATTATTTTTGTAGAAAAAAAAAGTACCAGAAATTTATACCTGATGGAAGGAAAAGTTTTATCTTCAGGAAGAATGCTTAAAAAAACCACTTTGGATCTGGCGGATTATTTTTGAGATGTTCTATTAATTCTTTATTATTATTATTATTTCTCTCTATTTTAGGAGCATTCGTCATGTTTTGAATTATTCGATTTTATAATTCTATGGTCTTAGCTTTCTCTATAAAGTAGAGACGTGATCCTGCCTATACCATGAGCAAATGTATGTTTCATTTTCCAATAGAGATCATTAGCTAAAAAATGATATTCAGGTTCTGCATTAATTGTATATTTTATGCAAATGAGCATCAGTTCTCCCATTTTACAATGCTGTTTAAGTCCCAGATACATTTTCTAGAAAATTTCTTGTAGTTCCAATTTTTTATCCATTACATCAATAATTGCATTATAAGCATGAGTAACAAATTTAGTTATATCAAGTGCATTTAGCATAAAGTATTCTATCCCATTAGTTAAGGGTGGTGTATTCAGATCTCTATGAATGGAAATGACCCAATGCTATATTTGATAAAAAAAACTGTATTAGGAAGAGAAAATTGGATCTTGAATTGCTTGAAATCTTGAAAGGATTTAAAATAATATGAATCAGAAAGATCACCTATAAAATTAACATCGCTTACCTTCCAATTCTTGAAATCTGAATTACCGTAGAAAAGTGGTGAAAAAGGGTTTTGCCTCAAGGATTCAGGATGCCAAGCTCTTTCACAGCCCATCTCAGTCTAGGCATTTTTCTGAGGCTAAAAGATGGATTCAGTTCTATGGTGCTAAGTTTGGCCCAGATTACTCCAAGTCTTGTCTTCGGGTTACTACAGTACCTCTGGCCAAAATGCTCAGCTTCAGGGGGCAAATTCCCATTGCCTCCCTGCTAAAAGTTTTCTGTAGGGAGTGCTGGATCCTTAACCACATTGAAGCACTGAGCATGAAAGCTATGAAGCAGGGAAAAAATGGAGGCACCAGGCACTGCCCACAGCCCTCACTCCTCTCCACTGTTCTTCACTGGTGGGCCAGTGGACTGCTCTTGAGAAGGACTCCTTACAGAGTAGCTTATTTTTCTTTTCGGTGACAGGTACAAATACAACCACAGCAATGAGGAATGCTTAAAATAATTTCTGAGAAAAAAAAAAAATCTGCTCTTATTTCATATTCAGAAACGATGTGATTGAACGAGTGCTTCATGGTCCACTAACTTATACCTTTATACTAATGCCCCACTGCATAGAGCAGTCTAGAGGATGCATTTATGAACTGGAACTTCTGAAGATTCAATTTCTGTTGGAGCGTTTCATCACATATACTTTTATTTTAGACCTGAAATAATGGGCTGGCAGCTATGTTTTGTGAGCTTCTTTACACTTGGTTAGAGCAATTTGGGCACTCAGGTGCCTTCATGCGGAGTGAAAGTCCACCACCTGCTTGACAATAAGGGACCTTGTCCTATTCGTTATTGTGTTAACATAACAGTGTTTCATGAATGGCTAAGTAGCTCTCTTTTCAACAGCTTTATAGCTGTGGCAGTATGACACTTATTTCCCTAACATCCACCATTTAATGAAAAGCCATGATTAGCTCTTCTCTTCCCAGCCCCGGCTAGGTGTTACGCTACCCCTCCAGCTCTGGGCTGTCGTGCTGTGGCAGGGGTGAGCGCCATAAGGCTGTAGGAAAGCGACACTATTAGTCAGCTGTCTTGCCTGACCTCAGCGACCAAGGCTGGAGTTAAAAGCAGGGTAGTTGTGTATAAAGCAAAGTGTTACAGACACGTTAATAGCTTCCTCTCCCCACCCACTGTATCAGCGGAGATGCCACATTCTCTAATGCTTCAGTGGTAACCTGCTGCCTTTTGATTTTGCTTTGTATGAAATAAAATCCCAAATTAGAGGTTAGTGTAAAGTTAATTTAGTGTCCTCACAGTAAAGGGAAAGTTCAAACAGGTTTCAAGAAAGGCTGCAACTGTGCTATTGTTGAGAGCGGTGCTCTGGAGATAAGGAAGGGGCTGGGGAATATAAATATACCTCATATTTGTTTTTGTGTGCGTGTGCGTATGTATCTATAAGTGAATATATGTCTAAATGTGGCACTCATCTAGGTCTATATGCCTAATACTTATTGATATGCTGTATATGATTATATGTGATATGAATATCTCCCTTTGCATTTATTTACTGTATTTTCTTATTTTGTCTATGAAGGCTGTGGCATTCAGCTTGCCCTGTCTTCCATCACAGACCATAATGTAACACGGGAGAAGTCCAAAGTGACTTTTTCTTTCCTTTTTGAAATAACTGCAGTTCTTTCTCCCAGTAGCAATCCTCCTGCTCAATAAAGCTTAGTGTGAAAATCCAGAGGTTAAATGCTGCCAGCAGGAGTTTAATGGTAGTAGGATTTCCTTGGTTTTTTGCATGCAGTTTAAGTAGAGCATTGAGCATCTGGATTTTGAAGCCTGCTAGTCACTTAGCTTTGTTTGGAGAGGTCTGCACTTTGTATGCTTTTCTCTTTCTTAGGCCAATGAAAGAAAAACTTCGAAAAAAGCAGGTGGTTGGTTCTACTTAAGAATTTCAGCTTCTCTTCTGTTTTGTCCAGAGGCTGGTCTTTCACATGTGCTGTCGCATAAGCCATGTCCAGGCGTTACCACAGGGAGAGCTACATGGCATGAGTGAAAACTTGGCAAAGCAGTGCACTGACAGTGAAGCAGTGTAGTTTGTATTATAGTGCTCAAAACCAGGCTGTCACCACGTTGACCAAGGGAAAGCAGTTCTCCTACACCTGGAAGAAGAGGGAAATGTCTCAAGAACTAGTATCGATCAAGATTTGATTGCAAATGAGTATATTTTTCCTTATTTCTTTTACTCTTTCCTACAAATCTTAAAAAGCTAATGAATCTTTTACAGTTGTTGAGAAAAGCCTGAAAATGCAAACTGGGTGCACACTGCAGGCTCAAAACCCAGAAGGCAAATGAAATGTACCTTGTAAGACACTTTAAAGCCATACTTTAAAGCCAGTTTGATGATTTGTAGGAGCCTGACTTGTGTGTGTTGAGTAATTGATACAGGTATGACAGCATCAGGCATCCCTGTCCGCTGATTTACCAAAATAAGGCTATTCCCCTTTTGAGATTCTCATGGGAGCAGTTCAACTCTCACTACCATGAACCTATTTCATTTGGTAATGCAAAAAAACACTTACACATACTTAGAGAAAAGCAGTACTTAGTTCACATTCTGGCTCACATCACTCTGACTTTGTTTATACTTAGGCATTCATCTGAACATGGGAAGAACTCTAGTCTCCAAGGTTCAGATGCTGCAGTGAATTCCTGCCATTGATCAAAGACAGTGATGTTGGTCTCAGTTTATATGTTGATTGTTATCAGCAACAAAATCACAGAATTTTATGGGTATCTAATTCACTGTAATAAGAAAGGAGGCTACCAACCCAGCAGGCATTGTCTTATGTTCATTTTAGCCACTTAGTGGTTCATGGTTTGACAAGCAGTCACTTTTCTTCTAAGAAACAAAATATTTGCCATATTTCATGTTTCCAGGAGAAATGTGTTCATTTTGCTTACTTATTGTATCCATGAATATAAACTCACATTATTTATTATTTGAAGAATAAGCATAGTAGAGACCTTTACTGGGGACATTTGAGCTCTTTAATTTCTGGGACACACAGGACAGTCCACAATACAGTCATACAAATGACTGTCAAGAAGCAGTCTATAGATATATCTCACAGTATCCTTTTGTGTGGCTGTGGAATCAATGCTTCATTGTCATGGGAATCACAGATATATGGGGCTGGAAGGTATCTACAGACATAAGCTAATTCATTCCCTATCCTGACTGTACATAAAACAAACCTGACATATCTCACTTGTTCCTAAAAACCTTCAGTGAAAGAGAATCTGCAACCTGCCTCAGTGAACTATTTCAGCCCTTAACTGCCCTTTCAATTGGAAACCTTGTAGCCTGAATCTCCTTTGCTGCAAATTATACTGCTTTCTTCTTGTTCAAATCCCACTCAGGCCCTGAGAATAATTGATCGCCATACTCTTTCTAACAAGCTCTATATATTTGAAGACGTTATCACACTTCCCCTCAGTCTTTCCTTTTCCAGACTAAACAAATCCAACTCCTTCAACCTTTCCTTGTAGGTCACGTTTTCCAAACCTCTTATCATTCCTGTTATTCTCCTCTGGATTCTCTCTACATTGTCTGTATCTTTCCTGAAATGTGATGACCAAAATGAGAACCATTATTCCAGCTGAGTTCTGAGCAATACCCAAGGAGAACAGAACATCAAGTCCAATAGCTTATAGACAACATTCCTGGCTTCCACTCAAGCTCCAGACTTTCTTCCAACACCAATAAATAATTTAGTTTGTAGCCCACTATGTTTGTTGTTTTACATTAATATTGCTTATTTATTCCTCATTTACCAATTGCTCATACAACCTCACTAAGTTTAGTATTTTGCATGTGTATTGATTGCGTTTCATATTCACTTGTGGGTGTTTCTCCAGGACTCGATGAAAGACTTGTATTCTGACTGAACTGCCAAAATGCTTTGCAATTCTTGTCTCATTCCAGTTACTCTTTGGATATAACCCACAAGTATAAAAAATATAACTCTGTCCTCTATCCCACCATCAAGACTGTCAGTGAAAATCATACTAGAACAAAAAAGGCTCAAGGATAGACCCCTGCAAAATCCTGTATGGAATACCCTCCAGACATACTGAGAGAGAATCAGTACTAATTACTGTGTTGGGTTCTGTTTTGCGACCACTTGGTCACATATCTTTTCATGAAATCATCCAGACCCCATTGCTCTCCTTGCTCATGAGAACAGTATGCAGAGCAGTGTTGAAAGCCTTGCTGAAGTAAGGATTTATCAAATCTTCTTCCTTCTACTATGCTGTTATCCAGTCATCCTGTCAAAGAAAGAAATTAAATTGATGTGATCTGTTATTGATAAATCTATGCTGGCTCTTTCTTTTCACCTTGTTATCTTCTTGGTGCTTTCAGCTGGACTGTTTAATAATTTGCTGGTGTGCCTTTCTGGCTGTCTTTAACTGGGCTGTGATTCCAAGGTCCTCTTCTGCTTTTTAAAAACAGTTACTATATTTGTCCTTCTCAGTCCCCTGGAACCTCCCCCATACTTGACAAAATCTTGGACACAATCACTGATGGTCCAGAGATTACTTCATAAAGATCGTTGCAGCCTGGTGGCAGGATACCATTTGGCATTGTAAACTTGAATACATGTAACTTGTGTAAATACTGGGTCTTTAACCTGATGTAATTAAGATTTTGTTGGCTTTCTTCTTAATATGTTGCTGATACTATCATATGAATATGGTATTTTCATGAAAGAAACTTTTTTTATGGGGTTTATTTTCTGCCATGTTGAAGCATATGTTTGAAAGAACATCTAGAATCTGTTTATATTTTAAAGAGGCCATATGGTACATGCACTAATTTAGAAAAGCTTTGGCTCTCAGGAGTATGTCTATGCTCAAGTGACGGTAGTGGTCTAAAACTGGTCAAGAGAAATTGGGTTGGAACAGTAACAGGAGGAAAGTAATGGAATTACTCAACTGTGAGGCAGAAAGACACCTCAGGAGATTGTGCAGTATAACCACTTTCACAGAAGGAAGATCACAGGGGAATAGACAAGCTCCAGCAGATATTTTATACCCGGCTCTTAAAAACTCGTTAATGTAGTTTCCATCAAAGCTCAGTATCTCATAGTTCTGTTTATTAAATGCTTCTGCCAACAACCAATCTATGATTTTTCTGCAAATTAAGGCAATTTCATCATGTATATAAATACCCGAAAGGAGGATGCAAAGAAGATGGAGCTGGGCTCTCCTCAGTGGTGCCCAATGACAGGACAAGAGGCAATGGACACAAACTGAAGCACAGTAGTATCTGTCTGAACATAAGGAAACTCTTTTTTTACACTGTGAGGGTGACTGAGCACTGTCACAGGTTGCCCAGTGAGACTGTAGAGTCGCCATCCTTTAAGATATTAAAAAAAACTCTTTAGACACAATCCTGAGGAACTGGATCAAGTTGGCTCTGCTTAAGCAGCTGACTTGGACCAGACAACCTCCAGAAGCCTCTTCGTACTTCAACCATTCTGTGATTCTATGATCTCATTCTTCTTCTAGCAGTCAAGTAGAACATTTGAGTATTTTCACATTTATCCACAAATTAGGTTTTTGCAATTGAGTTTCTTGTAAACAAACCTGTTTCCTTCATTTTTTTCTTGTATCTGTAGTTCACTTCTAACTGTCCATAGATTTGGATTACAAAGATAGTTTGGTATTGACATATCTTTATTTTAGGAAGGCTTTGAACATTGTCTTAGGTGTAATGTTCATAAGCAATGAAAATGTAATCATCATTGTTAATTGAAAATTATAATCAGAATTGATCAATTATACATTGCCAAATTGGGAGGTATTCCAACTGAAACACAGCAGGGGTCTTTTCTAGGTCTAGATGTATTTAAAAGTTCCACTCAGGAGCTTCTCTAGTTCTATCTTCACATCAGCAAAGCAAACAGTGATATTATGCATCCCTGGGGTTTTTGTTCAAGCAAGGTGAGCAGCAGAGAAGATGCACTCTTTGATAGGGAATTCACAAAAGAGTTAAACAAGTGAAAGGGTTTTTAAAAGCAGATGTGAAAAAAAGAGCTTTTTTTTACAGTAAATCTGATGATATGCCTATAATTAAGTCAAATAGGTTAAAGGCTTGTTATGCTAGGATTAACATATGGTAAATACATCCATTGAATTACACTGAGATTCATGTGATGATTACATATAAAATTCCATGTAATGAGATATATTTATCATCAAAAGGTCTTTGGCCTTTAAGAAAATGTTACAACAATTATCCTGTGAACGTGAAAAGTCAATAGAGGTATAAATGCATGTCTTTATGCCATTATTGTGACTGGATTAATTTTACCAAGACCAGCCCTGCTGACATTAAGCCATCAAGGGGGAAGCCTAGTGTTACTGATACTGCCTCTCAGCATGCCCTCTCATCTCTCCTTCTCTGCTTGGACAGCCAAAAGGAAATTTTTTCCTGAACGCCATCCTTTTAGAACCACAAACATCAAAATGGAGTTTCACAATTAATATTACAAGATACACAGTTGTATAGATCTTCCAAAGTTTTTTTTTTTCCTTGGGTCTCACAAATCTCTCAATGACAAAAGCTGTATTTGACAGCAGCCACTAGACTTCAGTGGTCACTTTTATGATTTGCGGTAATATATTTCTATTAATCAGCAAGCTCATACTCACTAGGGCAAATAAACTGCAGAGTAATAGCAGAATAATAATTTTCTGCCATCTCTGTGAAAGTGAGATGCAAAAATGAAGATGGGGAGGATTCATGGCTATTTGTGGGCAAGCAGTAAAGACATTTATCAGAGAGATACATACACAGGTAGCCCCTCCTTCACCCCAAACCAGCAAAAACCGTGGTAGAGAAAAATATTTAACATTGTATCTGCTTTTTCTACCTTAAGTGTCTTGTTAGTTATTTTCTTCTTGCAATATAACACTTGAGAGAGAAATATTAGTCTATAGGTTGATCCTCTGTGTTCACTCACACCATATTTTGCATAGTGGCATCAAGTGAAGTCTTTTTGTTCTAAGCTCTGTTGCTTAGCATTTAGACTGATCAATCCCAGGAAGACAGTCTTTCAGTCACTGGTACTTGATAACATGTGCATTTGGTTGTTCTGCTGGATTTGAACACAGACACTGCTCTTAAGATGACTGAAGGCAGATCTGGAGTAGACAGTCTGCCTTGGATCCTGGGAGGGCTGGTATTCAAGGACAGAATCAATCAGGTGTAATTCTTATTTATGAAATAATTTTAGTTTTAACATTTCTAACAGCAGCTTTATACCACTTGACCTTCTTATATCAACAGCAATATTCAACCACAAGGTGATATAATTTTAAAAATCAATAACATTGTCCTTCAGTGGACTGATTAAGAAAATACATTTTATACTTCTATTTCAGTTTGCAAAATGTTGAGAATTTGACAGAGATCTCGATGACTATTTACTCATAATTTATTTCTTTCTCTTTGTTTAATGATGTTCTACATTGCAGATCTTGTTTTCCACTATTGTCTTGCAAAAGCCAGCGAAAGACAGGAAGAGGAAAATATGTAGACATATGAAGACTGCTTATCATTTCACATTCTTCCTTTTTCTCCCCAAACTGATTTTTATATTTAATAGGATACCAAGCATTTAAGAATACTGTTCTTGTCTACCAATTGCAAATTAAGTTTAGCTATGAGCTCTGGTTTGGAAGTATAAAAGTTTACATTATATGATATTTAAAGGCAGCTGTCTTTTGTGGAATTTTAAAATAGGCTAATTTTTATCAAAGGTTTTCCTTTCAAGTCCTTTGATTACTAAGCTATATAAGTTAACCAAAAGATAACTAAGCATTAACCCATGTTGCAGTTTTTATCTCCTTTGGCAATCCCATGAGACTTCAGCTAAGTACATTAAATGGAGCATAAATCTTTAAGTTGTTTTCATTAAGTCACATATTTAGAATACATATCCCAGTTTATTTGATCAATTGTAAAATATTAGCTGCTGCACTGAAGATTTGTGACATGGTTTGTAGCAAGTGAACAAACATTTCTGAAGAGCACTGAAATTTTTTGCTGGAATGCACGGATAAGTTACAACAATTAGGGTTTGGAACATTCATTTGTGTTTTTTTTTTCTTTATGTAACTTGCAAATGTATGCTTAAAGGCCAGTAATACCAACAGGCAAGCTTTGAAGATAATTCTAATATCGGCTTAATATTCTTGGTTTGCATTTCTGTTAGTTTTCCCCGTTTTCCAATCTCTTGTTCTTTTTGTTTGTTTGTTTGTTTATTGGCTACCCCCAAAACCCAAGAAGAACACTAGCTCCAAAGGGGCAGGTGTTAGGAATAGCAGTTTCAGTATGTGGCTTGGCTTACCATAGCTTCCAAAACAACTCCATTTTCAACTCAGTAATGATGTTAAAATATGATAAAGGAGTAGTTATGATAAGTATTAATACATTAATTATGTGTGTTGGTGGGTGGTCTGAAAATAAGATTTGTACTGAATAATTTATTGAAAGTTTTTGTCCTTGAAATAATATGTTGTACTTTCGTATTAGTTTTTGTCTAAGACTTTCACATTGTTCTATGAGCATTAGCAAAACATTATGTTCTATGAGCATTAGCATTGCATATATCAGTACACAGTAAAAAGAGGGTTGTTTTTCCATTTACTGAAAGCAAAACTCAGGTACCAAGAAACTATACAATTTATTCCAATAGCACAGCTTAGCTTATTGCCAAAATGTATGGACTTCACACAGAGCCTTACACTGACATGATTCTTCATATCCCTGTGTCTTTTCTGGCTATTGCATTTTAAAAGCAGACAGTTTAGCTCCTTGGCTGAATTCCCACAGTGAAAAGAGGCTGGTTTAAGCACTATCTTAAAAACAAGGATCTTAAACTCTTAATCAGGCCTCTGTCCTACAAGTTTTACCCACAGGGGTATTCTTTTCTGATGTGAGCATCCCTGTCTGAAATCAGCAAGGCAGTTCATGTAATAGAAAATTTCCTAAATTCCTTTTGCATTACCTTGTTAAATAAGTTTGAAATCATACCATTAAGGTTGCGTGCAAAGCACCTTGAATTTCAAATACTCACTGCCAAGGGAAGAATTATGATGATATTTACATCAAAGTGTTCTTAAACTACGATCTATGTTACTGTTTCTATGTTACTGTTTCAGTATTTCTGACCAGATATGTAGGGTGTGTGGATTTGTCAATACAAAACGGTATAGAAATTCAGACTAGCTGCAGAAGTACATGGTAATTTGGCAAGAATTACATATATACTAATCAGTGTTCACTTTTAAAACATGTAGAAAATGTCATATGGATATTTTTCATCTTTTGTTTACCAAGATTACCTGCATTATTTGCAGCAATACTATTTAGTTTTACAAGCTTTCAGTGAGAGTACATGAATTTCCAGATTTGGTTTTAAAATTTTAACTCTGTATTTGACATGACTGTTCAGTCAGCAGCTCAAATGCAAGCATTCTGATATTTTTAAAAAATACAATAAACCTGATAACAGCCTTTCATATGCTTTATAGACATTGCTAAAACTTGATTCTTAGCAACAGCAGATGTGGTAGCTCCAAAGTAAAAGCAGGACATCTGTATTTGTCCCAAATCTCTTCGATATAGATGGCACAGCTTCATCCTCATTTATGATACCTGCATGCTCTTCTTTACTGCACTGGGAGGTCTGCAATTCCTTGTTTAATTGTGCATCTTTTCGTAAAGGATTAAACTGCTACTAACTCAACAACACAGGGTTTAGCTATCAAATATTTTGAATTTGGTCTGGAATTCCTTGTTGCCTCAAAGACAAACAGCTAGGTAAAGCTCAGCAAATGCAAGAGTGTACTTTAAGCATTCTAGGGATGATTATGACGGCTAGTTTCACTATCAGTAACACACCATTTGGGAATCAGTAACACATTGTTAAAAACTTGTGTACAACAGTCTTTTGTTGGCAGTGAAATACCCCTTTTGTGTTAATATACACTGCAGTTCTGCTTATTTTAAGCATGCTATACATTAAGTAGATATGATAGGTTGGCATTCATTGACAAATTAAGTGAGTTGATTAGCAATCTGAAATCTGCATGGACCTTCATTATGTTTGTCATGAATTGTAGGCCTAAAAAGTGCTTTTCAGATAAAAGACACAAAACATGAAAGTGAAGCAGAGGCTGATAACCCTTTCTGAAGGAAGAGCTATTAGTAAGTCTCATTGCTTAGCCATCTAGTAAACACTTCAATGACTTCTGATTACTGTTAACCAGCAGAATGATGTTTTTCTCAGCAAAAAAAGAATTATTTGTGTTTCCCAAGCTGTGCATTTCAGTTCAATAGAAAGAGAGTAGCTTGGCAAGCCAACTGTGCAAATGTTGGCAAAGTTAATAAAGTAAGAAATATAGGCAGATTTCACTCTGTTGAACTACCTGCTTTATTCAATGCAATTAAAGGGCTGTGAATAGAAATTACAACCTTTGAAATATTTATTTGGTCAGATCCAAAGTGGTCATCACATTTTTAGAATCAGAAATTCATTGAGTCTTCTTAAATCAGCCATAAGGTGAAAATCATAGGTCTCATTTGTGCACTGATTTAGCATTTTCTGAGATAAACATGTGGTTTTTTCATTGCTTAGAATATATCTAAATATATAACTAGGTGAGGAATTGAGGTCCCATATAGATGAGGAGCAAGGGAACGATTCTTTGCCAGCATCCATTCCTGGGCTCCTATGGGAGCCCTGACAGCATAATTTAGGATAGCCTTAAAATTGCTTAAATTGCATCCAATTGTCCGGGAGCTCCAAGATGCTTCCATATAAGCAAAGCATTACCAAACACAGAAAAATTTCTACCTTTTTCTCATGCACAATCTTATGGGAGAAGCTGTGAAAGAGACAGCTTTGGACCAAGACCTTATATCAGTGTGAGAGTTGATGGGAAAATATAGTCAGAGCTCCTGAGAGAATGATAACGGAGATCAGAATTAATATCCATGAGCATATATAAATGCATTTTAGCCCATGAATGACAAAACTTTTAAGAAAAGGTAATATATAGCTGGAAAAACAGGCATGCTTTCAGGTGCACAGCCTCTTTGAGTCATTCACAAATCTTGCTTCATTTACATTTTTAGACTATCATGGTTACGTGTAGAAATCCTTCATAAAGCTGGGAAACACAGTCAGTTCAGAAGCATGTTGAACTGTGAACTTAGTTCTGCACTGTTTCCAGTCAGGCTTGAATAGTTCATCAGAAGGACAAATACATTTATTTATTTACTAGGTAATCAGAAGCAGAGTTCACCTTTTTAGTACTTTCATACTGTCAAAGAGTGGGTTTCTAATGAACAACTCTATTTTGTCTTTTGTTATCACTTGTTCATATTAAGGAGTGTAAAATACCTCTGGTCCAAGGACCTGGGAAGATCCAGTCTATTCTTAGGTACAGGTAGGTCAGCAGCAGAGTTCCTTCACAGTGAAGGCATAATCACAAAGAAATTCACAAATAAAACCTTCAATGACTTTACTGTGTGTTGAGGTTAAACTGTTTTGCATAAGTGTGGAAATGAATTATCTATTCATTTTAGATCCATTGTGTCCTTATTCAGCATAGCTCTTAAAGAAAGGCCAAAGAAAACCTGCATAACACCAGTGGAGCTTTCAAATGCTTCAAAGAGCATGGTATCAATTGAAATATCATCAGGCGTGCTAACATGTAGCTGTCAGGTGAGCCTGATGGGCTGTTATTACCACTGTCATGACTATTATTGCTATTATAATTATTTGATCTAATTCTAGGATAAGCCAGGACCCCACTTCTGTAAGTGATGTATAAACACAGAAGGTCCCCACTGCAAAGCTTACGAAGTACCAACTTCGTGAAGTCTTCCCTGGTTCTGCATCAGTTAACATATGAACCCTAGCAATAGCCAGGTACACAGAAAAGACAGAAAAGAGAGGCTGACTTTCTGTACTAATCAGTGATGTCTGGTATATACTTTTAGTGTAGTTAGGATATGCTACATTTTATGCATTTAATTTTTTGTGTGTGACTAAACAATGAAAACATAAGCAATTGTTACCTATTCAAATCAACTGTCTCTTGTCTAATAGAGAAAATATGTATGATCCTTTCAGCCTTTGGTATCCAACCAGGGGCCAAGCATTTCATCTTGAAGAATTTTGATTTCCCTTTACGTTCCCAATGTCCTTCAAATTCTGGGGCCTGTGGCCATAGGCTTAATGAAACTCAGACACAGGATCTAAATGCTGATAGTTTTGAATAATAGATTTGAATCATTAAGCCTGGAGTAAAGGGAGGGAGTAAAGCTTTCATGTAAAGGGACAGATTTGTATGGAAAGTGAATTACTGATGAAAATTAATGTAGTCCAGGAGAAGAGCCAGACAAAATTCATGTTGTTTCTCACTGAATGTTGAGTTTTGTGGGAAAGGGATCATTTAGTTGTGTTAAATACTGAAGTCAGATTAGAAACCCCCCAACTGATTTTTTTCCTTCTAGTATAAGATTTCACAAATCAAAACTGTTTCATATGGAAAAATCCAAGATACTTAAATTTCTGTGGTATGTGTTTTTCTTATCGTGCAAAAGTTTCCCTGCTTTCATTTATAGGCAGATTTCTTTCTTAACAAAACCTTTAAGATTATAGATAGCTTGTATTTGGAACTTATGTTTTGATAAAAAAATAATGCTAATATTAAAACACACAACATCTAAAAACCTAAATAGGATGCAACCTCTTTTCGCAATATTTTTAGAGGTTTCAGTATGAGGATAATAAAATGATCTTAAATGATCTGCAGAGCACTTTTGGAAAAGAATAGCTTTTACACATTTCTGTAATCATTTTTTTAAGATATGGAGACTGATTGTGCATGATGATTCATAGTCTCTCTTCTATATCTTAGTTTTCCTTTCCTTTTTCTCCCCTTCACATATTCTCAGCTCAGCTTAACTAGTACCATTTTCTGTCTCTCTCCGCTTTCTGATATGATGAATGCAGCCATTCTTCTCTCCCCATCATTACAGCTGGTCTTTGATCCACTACAGCTAATTTATATTTACCATCTATCATCTACCATCAAACTTTATTGGAAAAGAGGTGCACCTGGACTGAATGAATTTCTTTTGATGGAGTTTGAGACTATTTTAGGACTTATGATTAGGACACATTCATCCTCTTAATGGAACACAACAGAGCCATCTTCAAATCTTTGCCAGCAAGCACTTGGTTTGTTTCAGCATGTCATGGATATTTCAGAGTTCATCCAACGTTAGACTTGGCTACACTCATTTGTCAGTGATTTGATCAGAACTGTTATCTTCCTTGGAAAATTCTGCCATGTTTTGTACACATACAAATTGTATTTATATTTGTAGCACAATGCTAATCATGGGGGTGGCACTAGATGACCTTTAACGGTCCCTTCGAACCCAAACTATTCTATGATTCTATAAGTCATTGTAAAACTATAAGGATGGATGTACCAAACAGACTGTAGAAAAGAAGAATATATTTTAGGAATATGTTTTAGGAAACATTTCTTTACTGAAAGGGTTGTCAGGCATTGGAATGGGCTGCCCAGGGACGTGGTGGAGTCACCATCCCTGGAGGTATTTAAGAAACGTGTAGACATGGTTCTTCAGGGCATGCTCTAGGGCCCAAGATTATTGGTTTGTCGTGGGCTGCTGAGTGGGTGGGTGATGGTTTTTTTTTGGTTTGGTTGTTGTTGTGTGTTTAGGTGGTGGGTGGTGTGTTGTTGTTTTTTGTTTTTGTTTTTGGTTTTGGTTTGGTTTTTTTTGTTTTTTTTTTTTGTGGTTGGACTTGATGATCTCTGAGGTCCCTTCCAACCACCACAATTCTGTGATTCTGGGATTCTGTGATTAGATAATTTTCCATAGCTGAATTGTTACAAATACCTGAAGTTCTTGGCTTTATTCTATTTCAATATTTCTTCATTGCACATTAAGACAATTAATACTCTGAGATTATAAATGTAAGTTAAAATAAAACTATATGCTTTAGACCTGTACATAGCCATCAAAAAAACCTATCCTGAATTTATTTAGACAATTAATTTACAAATGACTCTTTTACCACAAAAAGTGCTATTATGCTAACAATTTAAAATCTTGCAAATAAGCTAATCGGACAGTTTCTTTTATATCAAATGTTTAGGTGCAGCTGTGAAGTGTGGGTTACACTGTCAATTTCCCTTAATGTGATTTGAAATATATATTGCGCTAAGGGGTACTGGTGGCAAACATCTACACGCTACTGATATAATTTATTCTTAGTGGGGTCAGCTCCAGGTTAAGACACTTAAACTTAGGACTCAAGAGACAGATTCCCATCTTGCCACTAAGTGCCTAAACTTTCATTATACTTAGTGAGGATCTAAGTAATAGAGAGTGATTTAACTCATCTGAAACAGAGATCTACTGTGTGTTTAGTAAATGAATATCTGACTATGGCTGACTCTACTGGGCTTGATTCAGTTGCCCTTGGACAGCTAACTAGCATTGTTTGAGATGCCCCAAGGTATCTCAGATACACGCAAAAGCCTAGGAATATGGCACAGGTTCTGAAGAAGACCAAAGACCACCTGGAATGGCAGCAGGAGGATGAGTGGGACATCTGAAGGCAGCTCAAATGGCATGAGGTTACCCAGAGCAGTATGCTAAACTGGACTGACTCAGACACCTAGCACAGAGGTTTATGTGTAGATATTTAGATTACACTGTTTTAACCTCACATTGGATCTGAACCCAACCTTTTTTTTTCAATAACCTGTTATGGGTTGTTACATTTTATAGGAAAAAATGGAGCAGCCAGGCATTCCAGCTCCTGGAACTCATCACACTGTCCCCAGGCAAAGGATACAGAACCTGTCTCTCACTAATGGGACTGAACTAGGGAAACCTGACTTGTCTGAGAGGTCTGCACCATTCTGGGGAAGCCCCTTGATTCAGAGAAACCCCTTGTCTCAAAGCTGGAAGGATAGAAGTCTAGAAAGTCACAGTTCAGACTGAGCCTTGCAAAGCTTCCACTATCCTGGCTGCAACAGAGACCCAACCTTCATCACAAGCAGGTGGTGTAGGCAGCTCTAAGTTGCAGTCAGCTGGCAGGGAAACTGGTCTATGTGGTCAAGGTAGTACAAGGCAATACTGCCACAGAATCACTGAATTTGGCAGACTAACATGTCCCCATAGCCTGCTCCAGTCTACTGAAATTCTTTTTGTATATTGATGAGAACTTCTCCAAAGCATTTAGATAAGAAAAAAATATTAAGAAGGTTTCTTAGGGTAAGAGGCTGTAGCAGTTCCCTCCTAGTATCTTCCAGTGAAGAGTGCTTGCTCCATGTCACATGATGGAGGAGTGTCAGTACAATCATACAGGAGATCTGAGTTTGACCTCATGTTGAATTTGAGAAAAACATCTAAACTTATCATTTGGAAGATTCTCTGAGTAGGAAAAAAAAGAATTCAGGTGAAAAAATTCCTGCCAAAGTAATATTTATACTTCAAATTTGGTGCAGAAGGTTGAAATGGAGAGCAAAGAGCTTTTTGGAGTGAAATGACAGATTTGAAGGATCCAGGACATACACAGCACCTCAGGCAGTAACATGACAATGCTTTGACTTACAACAGGGTCAGTGGTGGATTTACTGTTGGTGTAGGAGAAAGTGCAAAGGGACCTGTACTCCTCACTCCCCATTCAGAACCCATTACCATGACCTGCTCTAGCTGGGGAAGTGATCCCATGGTGTGTCTGCAGTCTGCTCCCCACCCTGTCCCCATCACAGCTGCATCCAGTCGCTGGCTCACCATGGGACTGACGACAGGTTGTTCACTGATAATGACCCACACTTCATAACTCTTTTTTTTCAGTCCTCCCTGCTAGATCACCAGTTCCAGCAAACCTGTGCAAGGCAGTGACAGAAATGGAAGAAGAAACATTATTAACAAAAGCATAGCAGACTCTGAACACCTGGGCAGAGTCAAGGCATCCATACTTTGTCATGTTAGAATATAATAGTAACACAAAACATCACAGTTAAGTGTTGGTATAATCTTTTTCTATATTTGACTTAGAATAAAACCAACAGTTGTTACAATAATCAGGGTCTATTGGCCTTGGTCAAGTGAGAGGGTTGCAATCATTTATTAACTTAATCCTTTTCATGTGTTTCAAGCTAGAAAATAAACACCCATTTCTAAGGATTGTATCTCTCTCTTCAACTTTTATTGTAGCCAGAGCATTGGTGTTAATTAAATGCTGTGTGGGATTTTAATCCCTATCATTTTCCAGGATGCACACAGGAAGACAGCACCTTAAACAATGCATGACATCAGAGAAATCTATTTAATGATTTGCTTTATTATTCAGGGAGTGTAAAACTTCTTCTTATGGTATTGTGATGCTGTGTATCACAGTCCACTGATACCACAGACGTAAAACAGTTAAAGCATTAACAACTTCAAGTTTGCAAACCCGAAGACTAGTTTAAAAATAACAAGATTTTTAAAAGAATATAGCTTAGTATTTTTTCCCCATTTGTGATATCTTTTTTTTTTTTTTTTTTTTTTAGCTTTTTGGTTTCAGTTGGGTGTATTTCAAGATTTCCTTAGCATGCACGTGGTCTGGGAACTCCTGTTTAATGAATGTATTTCTATTCTTTCTTGATTCAAAGAACTGAGGCTTTTAGAAAAAATACAAAGCAAAACAAAAAAACCCAAGCAAAACAAAACAGAAAAGCAAAAGGCTTTTAATTTAAATTCCAGGTTTTGTTGTAATCTAACCTAGGAAAATGAACCAATTCTTGTGCAGAGAAAAAGCAAAGTAATTAGGTTAGAGTGCACAGAAGTAACAAGGAGGGAAGAAAGCACTTTCCTGCAACCATCTGAGACCTTCCCGGTCTATCTTTGCTTTCCCACTTGGATCAGGCCACTCAGAAACTATCACCTGGATTGCAGCAGTTTTGCACACTCCTCTTGAGTCCCCAGGCTCTTTCTTCTTCCATCACCTCAAAACCCTAGTTGTGCACTTCTCCCTTGCTCTTTCCAGCATCCCCTCCCAATCTGCAGTCTCCCATATCCTCACTGTGAATCCCTGCCCCTTTCACTCCTTCCCAGACTGGATTTCAGAAGCAGCTTCTCTGAGAGCTTCTCAGCTGCTGAGACAGTGCAATGTCTCCCTCCCTCCAGGACTCTCCCCTGACCTAGTCACTCTCCTATAACCCAAGAACAACTAGAGCAGATGCTGACATATTTTGCTAGAAAATGAAACTGGTAATGTATAACCTGCGTATGTCCTTTGTAAGATGTGTGTTTCTACAGCCTTGGTCCCCGTTTCAAGTACATTGATATGTTTGTATGTTTATACAAATATATATATCACTCTTGTGTGCTTTACATTGCATATTTTTACTTGTACCTAACTATGCATCTAATTGATGTCTGCCAACTTCACGAGTAGCACAGTTTAAGGCTCTGCATGCACAACCCAAATGACAGCATTAGATATATATACACACAAAACAAAAGCAAGGCACTATAGAGTCAGAATGTCATTTTACAGTCATGCTCACTCGTGCAGTAACCAAATATATTTACCAGTTTATTATGTAAGTTAAATGTAAATATATTCTGCCGTTTTGTTACCCTCAGAAATCCAAAGTAGATAGCAATTCACTTTCTGTAACAAACACGACAATATATGAACATGATTAGATTTTACATATTGATTTATAAATGGCCAATAAATGGTACTAAATGTTTCCCAGATGTGCTAATAAATGATTTATCAATAGCTTGTTTCAAAGCCTAAGAATATAGCGGTTTTTATCTTCATTGCTCAGAACTCCTTTAATAGAGATTCTGAGAACAGTCTATAACATAACATGCATGTTTACACTATCAACTTATTTTCCATTTTAAAATGGAAGTGCCATATAAAGTTTGATCCAAAATAATGCTTAAATATATTATCTCATCCTTTTCTAAAAACACTATCATCCAAACACAAGTATAAATTAGATGGAAATCTACTTACTGGCAGATGGGGCTGTTATATCCTGATATGTTGTCTATGCAACTAGTGTAGGGCCTTGGAAGTAAATCCTTGGTAGGAGTTTCAAAGTGAAGAGTATAATCCAAATATAAGCCAATAAACTTTGTAAAGAATAAGCCTTTGAAACTCAGGACAAGAAAACTCTCTCACTTCAGGAGAGATGTTTTTCTTTCTGTAGCTAAGCAATCACTTAGCTGATATTTGAATCTTAACTTATGTTTCCTGAAGTTGTTCTTTGATCCAATACTGCTCAGTCAAAATCCACTATTGTAAGTTTATATATGGGATAGAAAAGTGACCTTAGAATGTCACGCCATGTGTTTCTCATGAGCTGTTAGCATGCTATTCCCCGTGATTAGAAACGGCAAGATTCCCCTGTGTTGAATGATCCGGTGATACCATGGGACTTGCATTTCTCTGGATCTTTAGCTACTTCAAGAAGACAATACAGCAGAGAATCTTTTTTTATTTTTTTTTTAATTTTTTCAAAAAAATGCAAAACTTCTATATCATCAGAATAATGGAATTTTGTGTCAGGATGAGGACAATAGCTCATTCATGCTGGTGTTCTGGGACGAGAACTGGATATTTAGTTAATCAGCTGGAAATGCCTATTAGCCAGAGACTAGATAAATGGTACTGCAAAGCACAATGCACCTTTGAGAGACTGACTCTATGTCAAAATAAAAACATAGGCCTGCAAACCATGAATCAAATTTTGCTTTCATACAGTGCTGTCTATTTAAATAGAGTGACAGCACGTTCAGTAGAAGAGCACACTCCACACACGTGGTAACACAGCAGTGTGTGCTGCTCACAACTCATTGTACAATGGCCATCTGCAACAGAGAAGCAGGAGTGATCAAGAGGTAAAATGGGACTGGAAAGAAAATGAAATAAGAATGATGGTGAGGACCAGCCAAGAAAGGCTGGTTTTGGGGGTGGGAGGAATCTTCATATAAATCCCAGCACTTCAGGCATTAGGGCTCTAGGTGAATTGGCATCCAATAGAAGGATGAAGGTGATGGAAGGTGGGTTGCAGGTGTTCTGCTTCCTAGTTACAGAGCAGAACTGTAGCCTCAAAGGAGGCTGCCTTTTCTCTGAAGGAAGAAAAGTGCAGTGATTATGTCTATTCCTATAAACTGTGGGGAATGAGATTATACGGGGGTGGAGTGGAAGGAGGAACAAAATGAAGAGATGGGTGAAAGCCTTAGGGTTCCCACACACACACCAGCTAATCTCCCGAGACCACATGTCTTGGAAGAGGAAGAGCTCATGCTAAGATGCCTGGGGCTCTTCCACTGCTGAGCTGCACACTCTTCCTGCTGTGACAATACCTCCTTTGGAGGAAATGCTAGGGGGAAGGAGGAAAGGATGAAACTTGGAGCTTTCTGAGTTTATCACCAAATATTCACCCCAAACATATTCCGGATGCAAGTGTCCAGTGTGAGGCTGTAAATAAGAATGGAAGAGCAGTGACTACAGTTTTAAGCCCCCATAAGAAAAAACCTTTATTTACAAGTGACTTTGTGAATTTATTTTGAAGAGCTGTCTCCTTCTGCTCTGTCTTCAATCAGAAAGTGCTATACAGTATGGACTTGGTGAATATAGTTGTTTCTGACTTTCTTACTTAGCTCTGAGCACCTCAGAAAAGTTTAGGAATGACTTTCAATCAGGCATTTTTAAATTGTTTTTAATTTATCTAAAAACAGGCTAAAGAGTTTAATTAACAGGCTCAGAGTAATAGTTATACCATTTTTCCTCTGCTATCAGCTTTCACTTTTATTTACGATGGGAGTCCCCCTTGTATCTCCTTTCCCACAGGGCCCACTATCACTAATATTTCTGTGATCTGTGAATAAACCAAAATTTAAAGTTAGTACTTACAATCAATGCAAATTAATGATTTCTTAAAAAAAAATATTTCAATCAGGAAAAGCAGCTTTGTAGTCGAAAATCCCATGCTGGCCTTAGAGTGGGAGTTTTTCCAGCCTCTGCTTAAATCCAAAAAAATACTGCAATCTTCTGGCACAGACTCACTGTAATGCTTTAAAAACAATTTAGCAACTGTCATTGCTGTAATTACAGTAACTAATTACCATCCTTAGCAAACAAATAGCTTAACATAATACGCAAGCCGAATCAATTTTGAAGAAATGCAAATTCCGAAAGCGAAAAAGGGCATTTTGGCAAACCTGAAAGAGAAGCGGGAAAATAATACACTTTGTTTTATCTGCACATAATTCCCAGGGAATATCATATCATAAATATTTGCATTCAGTTCTTATCAGGACATTTGCATTTGCTTCTTATCAGTCTGCAGGCCGGACTCTGCCAGATAGAGAGTAGAGCTCCACACCATGCACATATTTCTAATGAATCACGTCTCAGGCCGAGAGAATATTTTGGCTGGAACTTTATCACTGAGATGAAGAGGTCATTTACTCTCAGAGTCGGTTCATCTTAGAATTGTCTTGAGATTTTGATGTGATTCAACCAACATTTTTTAAAACGAAGAAACAAACCAACTTTGCATTCTGTTCATTTCTGCAGCACTTATTAAGTCTGATTGTCTGAGAAGTAATTCCTCCCCCCAAAATCAAACTCATACGTAAACAGGTTTGATTCATATTTATGTCCCACACTCCATAACAAACAATGCTGCACATTTTCCAGTGTACATAAGAATAAAGCAATAACAGACTAAAAATAAAGACTGAGAATGAAACAAGCCTCACTTAACAACCATTATCTTGAAATTTAATGCCAAATCCTTTTGTAGTACTTCAGAAATATGTCTGATTAGTGGCAGTTTTCTCAGTAATGAGAGGAAATGTTTTTGATGAGAAAACAGTCTCTCTAATGAGCCATCAGATTTCTTTAGCAGTTTCCCCATAAAAAAAAATATTCACCTTTTTATTATAAAAAGTGCGTCTCACCTGTAAAAAAACAAGTAGAAAATGTCATAAATCTGAAAGCTGCATACATTTTCCTTTTGCTAGCTCAGACACACAAACAAAGGGAACATTCACCAAAAGCACTGAATCAACTCAATTCTGCATTCTGTGTTTTGCATGTATTCAAGGAGGTTTTGTTTATTTTTACTTGGAATACAAGTGTGAGCCCATAAATACATTCTGTGACGGCAAAAAAGTCACTCACGACCTCCTATACCTAAGTATTAAACTGATAACTATTACATGCCATCTGGGAAAAGGCAGATTTTGCACATTAATTCAATGGTATAACATTTCCAAATATTTTAATTGAACTGGGTAATTATTTTCTTTCACTTTGGTTCAGTGCCATACCCCGTTTTTTGTTTTTCTATTTATATACATTTTATATTTTTGTAGTCCAATTCAGAATTTAAAACTATTTTTGTCCCAAAGTGTGTATTTTAAAGCCACGCAAATTACCACTTTCAAGTTCCTGAACTATTGCAACTGCCAGATCCTCACCTGATGCAAGTCGGTATTGTTCAGTGCAGTGTTGCTGTTTACGCCAGCTGACTATTTGGCACTATTTATTCTTTATATAACTTCTGGGAAGTTAAATCTTGACTAGTGATCGATCTGCTATGTGGTGTGTGATTTCTTTTATGTGTTGTAACATAGCAAACAAATTTGTCTCCTGGTCATTTGAAGCAGTACAAAACCATTTTAAAATGAATCTATTTTTTTTCTATGTAGTGATCACTTAAAGTTAGTTTCACCTGATGCCCAAGTATTCCGCTTTGATTTATTTGTCGAAACACACTCTGCAGTTTCTAGCTCATTATTATTCAAATGACTGATACAGCTCATTTGGACCAAGGAAAACATTGCATCAGTGGTGTCAGAATTATCTGAAAACAGTTCCTGAAGCCATACTGCTGTTGCCAAACTTGGGATATTTCTGATAATATACTGCGACCATTTTAGAGTGAGTGCTGTCCTGCCCTTTCCTGATGCAGTATTTGGATGCATTATTATATTGCTGTAAGCACAGGGCAGGATACTTGACTGCCATTCAGCTGTAATGAAGAAGAGTGAATATGTCCAGCACATATGCAAGAAGAATTGATGGAGATCTATAGTTACAGTAATCATCCAGTCATTGTTTCTCTAGGAGAATTAGTGTCACCTAAATGTCCTCCTTGAATCATAAGAAATTGATGGAAAAAAACTCTAGCAGCACAGACACGACATCCTCAAGACCTCTCAGAGGTCCCCTTTGGAATAAGTACGTATCTGAGCTCCTGGACATTTCCCACACACATAAAATGCATGTGGGGGAAAAAAAATAATGAAAGAACAAAATTGTCTCTTTCTAATATACTTTATACTTCTATGAAATCAAATGTCATTTCACTGAAAACTAAAATTTGTTATTTGCTGTGAAAAGAGAACAGTTAAGCTCTTGTTTCTGTGTTGCTGAATATATACTACTGCAGTCAGTGATAATTTAGTTATTTTAGCTCGCTGGGAGCAGTTTCATCCTCATCCATGGCCTTTTTCTTCTTGTGTCTCATTTTAAATTACATTCATCTTAAATTAGGACTAACAGTGTAGTGCAAAAGCCATTTTGAACATGCAGTTGAATTCCGTAACTCATCTGGTCTAGAAATCATCTCTATGGTTCATGTTTTATCATTTGTTTTTAGCTCTTTCTTTGAGGTGGGAAGGGCTTACAGCCCATTATCAGAGTGAAGGATGCAGGAAATCCAAAATATTTATGTTTGTTCATGGCACATGGACAAGAAACAGTGCTCAGGAAAGGGTTTTCTGATTAAGTGATTGAAAACACTCTGGTGTATGTTAATGGCTTCTTCTGTCCAACAGATAACATCATCTTTAGCCTTATCACTGTTCTTGAACTTATTTTAAACATTCTCCTGTGCTCTTCCAATTATATACTAGGCTCTTTTGGCATCCCGTCTTTTCACTGCAAATCATCTCATTTGTTTGCTTTCTAATTTTTTTGCCAGCAGGTTGGGTGTAAAAAGAAGCATTTAACAGATACTTGAAGTGAAAAAATACTTTCCTGAGTGAAATTAATTTACATGGAATTAAACCATACACTTACAGAAAGAGAAAAATTGGTTTTAAAAAGAATAACGCTTGAATTTTAATACCTTGATATCATTCTGGCTGCATGAGCACTGTGAAAAGATAAAGATGAAGGAAGATCTGATCATTATTTAAATGTATGCAGAAGACTCCCAATAAGATAAAATTAGGTAAGATCATGGTAGATCACAATTTTTAAAATACTGAATATGTCCTTGTCTTTTCCGCTCTCAGAATATGTCCAGGATAAGACACTATGAAGGCTTTTGTAACAATCATAGTGCCACTAATAGTAACTTATAAGGCACTTTTCATTGTGCAGAATCCCAACGAGGTTAACAAACTATGTCTGCTGTTTCTTCATTAAAATATTACTGCTCCTCACAAAGAGCTATGTCTATATCAGAAGTACATTTTTATTTAGCTATACACTGCCTGTATCAGTAAGTGGGGAAGACGGATGATCCATAAATTACTATGTAACTATAGGTCTGGATTTGACCTCCTGGACTATTGTTGAAGGTGCAGCAGATGAACACAACAGAACATCTCTGGTGAGAGAGAGGAGGGAGAAGACAAGGAGGAAAGGAATACACAGAAGAGGGAGGACTGCCTTCCAAAACCTGATTCATTTCTGTATTTTTCTCAGTTTTAAATGCAGAAATGGTTCTTAAGCAATGTCTACAATTCAATCCTACCTTCCCCAAGCCAACCAATCTACTCTCCTGGCCAGTGGGAAACTTGTTTAAATCCCTTCAGAGTGAGCTGTGCATTGAAAGAAGTCTGGTACGTTCTTGTTTGAGGGACTAATCACCATGATATTTTACAAGAAATAGGTTGCAACCGTGATGACTACAGCAGTTTAAGAGGAAAGGTGGATGAGCTATAGGAAAGGAAGAGAGCCAGGCTGTGCAGCCCAGGTGGAAAAAGGCACCCCAGAGGAGCTCTAAGTGAGGGAAAGGCCAGCAGGCTATGAAGCACCTACCCATTGTCAGCACTTCTTGTTGACTGAGGTGTCTAAGATGTAGATCGTATTTCCTGGCATGTATCAACTGTAAGCAGTTAAAAGGTCCTAGAAGGGACTTACTCTGGTTTTGTGCACATGAAACAAATCTGAGTATTTCACATCTGTGTATCTCTGGTCTCTAAAATGAGAAGACCTCATTCCAATGTTTATTCTCTTACAGGGGGCAGGGAGAAGTTGTTCAAAATCTGCAAGGCGGTCAGGATTAGGGAAGTACTAGTATTTCTTTATAGAGAAATTAATTGAAGCTGGTCACATTTTTAAAGGACCAAAACAATTGACTGTATTTTTTGATACATATTATCACTGTTTATTGAATTAATTATTCAAGCATGTACAGCATTCAACTACACATAGAATTACTCTAACACCTCATAAAACTACTTGTTGAACATAGTATTTGATGAAAAATGGTAAAATTGCTCTGATAATGGATTCCTTAAGTACTATTCACCCAGCTATAATGCAGATAAGAGATTTTTACTAAAACACAAAGCACTTTAGAATCTCTTTGAATTGAAGGACCTACATAAATATTGTGTTCTATGTATAGAAGGGTATACATCAGTCTAGTTCTATTGAAATTACAGCAGCTATACCCATTTCTAGTGATATGAATCCAACCCAGGTTATAAGCATTGCATAGCACACGTTGGCTTTTATATTATTGAACATACCACGTGCTTGGCCATTTATCTTTCTTTATGTCTTTGTCTAACTTTGTATAGGATACGTACATGAAACTCTTCATGCAGCACTGAAATGCTGGCATCCATTGAGGTGAAAGGCAATTTCTGTTTAACAGGAGACAGAAACATAAAACAAATGTTTAGGACAGGAAGTGAAGGAGAACTAATCCAGCTGAAACTCCAGGGGATTCCAAGCAGACAGAATAATATTTGCAGATGTGATTAAATTATTTGTTATGAATTATTTTTTTCCCATGAATTTAGGCTTTTTATTCTGTATCTTGTTGTTGTTGTTTCTGTATCATAAACTGTATCATAAACTGAACATAATATGTTTTAGATATATTTTAGCCACCAGTATTGCTTTTGACTTTCTCAGGAAGTTATTAAAACTGATATATTTTTGAAGCACTGATGGGGGCCAATCATATTTAAAACTTGTTGTCAACAGGGCATAACTGATCACCTAACCTCATAGTGTTGCTCTGGATTCCTGATGAATGGCTGATGCTTCTTAAAGCCCCCTACCCCAAAAAAAGAATACCAAAGGATGAAAGGTGAATGCCAAAACACCCTACTAGTATAAATATTCATGCTGAAATTACTCAAAGTCTTGGGAGTCATGGACATTACGAATGAAGTGGCAGTTTTCAGCATAGCCTAAAACTGATTTAGCTATAGTGGCAGAAACAAAGACCTGAACAGAGTCAACAGCTTATTATTTTAAGCTAGTCAGCACTTCTTGTATTCATTCTTCCAACCACGGCAATTGTCCAAATTGTTCGGGAGGTCTTTCTCTGTTCTCAGCCAGGACTGGTAAGACTGGTAAGACTGCTGGTAAGGTGATGTGAGTGAGCACAGGCACTGTAACAGAAGGATTTCTCAGAGCCATTAATTTAACCCTGCCTCTATTTGTCACATAGCAGACATTTAAGGGAGTTTAAGGAAGGGTTACCGTGCTACTTCACAGCTTAGTTTTGGTTTTTCTTGCCTGCGTAGGCACAAGGCCACACTGGAAATCACAACTTACTGGTTGTAAGTCCAATTTGGGCTTTATTCCTTTTGGTCAGCAATCAGTGTCGTGGCAAACTAAATGTTTATCTAAAATTCCCAGGTCTTTCTGCTTTTATCAAAATTCTGTGGTGCTGTGAGGAGGCGACAGGGAGGGAAGAAGGTCCTGAGTCTGCGGCAGCCCCGTGGGATGAGAATGCTCCTTCTGGACCCACAGCAAGTGCTTGCTCCCACCCACCACCTTGGGAAACACCACCCATCGGCTGCAAGTGCAAAGACAAGAGTGAAGGGGCTGGAAGGAGTACAATGGCTGGGGAGCAGGCATGTGGGCTGGCAAGCTGTCTATTCCCCCAGGAGCAGGTTATGTGGCCAGGGTCACCTCTCTGTCTTCTCCTGGGCTGCTTCCCACCAGCCCTTCCCACCATTGCAGCCCTACTACATGCTTCTTGGTGTACAGCCACAGAAAAAAGAGAAAAACAGATTCCTGGTAGAGAAAATCAGTCCGAGATGTGGTGAAGACCACTGTGGAAAAGTTTCTGGACCTGACAGGTTTTCAAACTTATATTTAAACACCCATTCTATACCTTGATTCATGTCCTAACCTTCAATATTAATTGTTCTTTTTCATGCAGTCTAGAACAAAGAGAGAAAAAATAGGGTCTCTCTGCATATGGATAACACACCAATTGAAATATCATGGTCGTTAAGTCCGCTCTACAGACACTAATTGATATTGTCTGAATAAGTGGAAGTGTCTGTCAGAGAAGCCTTTTAAACTGCTGACTTGTTTTCCTATCCAGTATACTTAAAATTGGCATGATGTTAGCTTCCCTCTTAGAAACTCCCGTATTTTGATTTATGAATGTTTTCAAATTTTTAAGATTCTCAAAAACGTTGTTTCACCTGTAAGTAGAGAGATAGCTTGTTTGGCTAACTGCCTTGAATGAGTGTGTGCCAGGTAATGAATAATGCCATGTTCAATATTCTAAATTTGTGTTCCAAATTCTGAATTCCGAATGAGCTGCATGGAAGTATACTGATAAGTGACTGATTTTTACTGCAAGGATTGTCTTATTTTAAACTTTAAATTTAGTTGCCTTACTTTACTCAAAGGATTTTTGAGTGGAATGGTATTTAAAGTGATAGTCAATAATATTCCTACATCTTTCTAAGTCTTGGAAGATGCCAAACTGAATAAAAGAGGGATAAATCAGTGCAAAATATTTCTGCAAAATAAAAGGACCAAACTCATCCCTGGGTGTATCTACCAAGAGTTAAGCCAAAAATAAATTTTTCTTAAGTACTGAACTACTAAATCTGTTGAGATACTCTCCTGAGACCAGTCAGTCTTTATAAATAAACACTATGTTTTAATTCCAGCATTCTTCTTAATTACATTATATAACAAAATTGGAAAAAAATACCAAAGTAAGGAACTCAGGGAAAGCATTTACCAGGGGTGGGCTCTGAGATACTGTACTATTTTCCAGTCTGGAATATAAGAAAACATTGCGTTTGTTTCTCATTTACATAACCTTATGATAACTACTGAGTATTTAACAAACATTTTTGAAAACTGAGGTTAATAAACTCAATGTTGACAAAGAGACAAAGGAATTTAGTCTTTTATTAGAAATTTAAAATGAACTTGAACTAAATCCTATTTGAATATATGACTATGGTCATCACTATGTAAAGAAATGTGAGATAAAGATAGAGATATTTTGTTGCTGCACATGCTAGAGAGATTGTGTATTATTCTAACTTCTCCCTTCCTCTTTAATTAACACTTTCCGAACACTAGTGTCATATTTACAAACAACTAAAATGGTGCAACTAATAAGCAAAAAACCATCAAAAGTCCATTACAATTATCACAATATATTTTTCTCAGTGTAATAACACGGAACTGATAATCATTTTTAAGTACAATTAAGTAGCTACCTTAACACCAATAAAATGCAAAATAAAAACCAGCTTGGATATCAAGAAAGGCATAGCAGCAGGATTGCATTTAGTGCAGTGCTATTGTATGATTGCATATATGCAGTTCTGCAGCTGTGGAAATTATTGACTACATTAGCTGCCACTGCATATTTTGGTTGCTCTTGACTTCACTTGTACAAATCCTTCAGGTTATCCTGGTTTATTAGTAAATTTTTTATTTACAGATGCTTGCTAGACCTTTGTCCTGGTGTTGTTTTAGTCCATTTTATCAGCCTATTCTCCATCACTAGTGTGCTCTCTGGAGAAGTGTATTTGCTGACTGTTAACATAAGAAAAATGGCCATCATATTGAACAACCCATAAGCCTCAATGTTTTATTGGCTGAACCCTGTGTGAATTCACTTACACCTAGTTTACACAAGGAATGTTTCTACTTCAGTGCAGCAGAACACATATTTTGCACAGTGATAAATGGCAACAAAAAGTGCAAGTCAAAAGTGAAAGAACACAGTCACAGACAGACCAGATTTAATTCAGGGGAGAAATAGTTAATATTTTAGTAGTTAATATTTTAGGGGCATAGGCATGGAACTATTTGAATGCCGTATATGTGCATCACAACAATTTCACAGCAAGTTGTAGAGAGCAGAAGGATTTCTAAAAGTCATTGGGTCACCAGTGATCCTGTCTCAAGATCAACATCAGAGATTAATTAGTAAAATCAGTGTGAGAATACCACAGTCTGTGGTAAAAGATGCATTCCCTTTTCATAATGTATAGTGAAACTGGGTCCTGGGCAGACAATGCAATTTCTCCTCTGTATGTGCTATAAATTAGTATTCACTGCAAACAAATTAATTGAAATTTGGCTTAGTACTGATACCTTGTTACAAAAAGGTATGCATCTTGAAACAAACAAGACAGAATTTGGGCGTGTCATTTCTTTTTTTTTTCTCAAAATTTGTTCCAGTTGAAATCTGCAAGAGATTACTGATAACAATTTATTTCTCGTCTTCTGTCTTATTTTTTGCCTAAAAAGAGATTGACTTCTGAGTTTTCTTCTTTATGGGCCCTCCTGTGTAGGTTAAAGCGATTTCATATGTGTGAGGAGTACTTCAGGTGCTTTTATCAAGTTAAACAAAAAAATCCAAAATGGTCTTTTTGAAATTTCTTGTATTCTTTTCACTTACCCAGTTGGCATATTGCTTTCTAATGGCATGTAATGTTAGAAACTTTAGCTTTCTTTTCTTATCTATTTTTTTATCTCTGTTTGCTTATCTGTCTCTCCTTGTTTTTCATTACCCTTATGTTATTCATCAAGATAAAGGGGGGCCAGAACTGTCTTTCTATTTCCCAAAAGATTCCTTGTACACTCCATCTTTGCAGGAGAATTTCCTTTTTTAGTTCTTGACCTTTAAGAGGAGCTTGTGCCAAGATGCCTCTGTACATTATCTGAATCCTGCTAAATATGTTTGAAGTTCAGCCCTGTGTTAACGATGTCCACAGAAGTCTTGGCATCATCTTCAAAGACATGTAAGGCCGTATTTTAAAGGTATTTAGGCACCTAAGCATGTTTTTATCTGTAGTTTTAGGTGCCTAAGCATGGATTTATCTGCTGTATTAGCTGATTAAAAAAATGTGTTTATGTGCAGTTTTAAAAATCTGGCCATAAATTCTCAGGTAACTCAAGAAATGTTCAAGCAGAAACAGAAAAGGTTCCAGAGGGGAATACATCACTGTATGATTTGGGGAATTTGGTGGTTGCTTCTTCAGTGTGAATTCAGGACTAGCCTGTAAATCCAGCAATAATTCATGTGAACATTAGCATGTTTGTACTGGAGACAACGAAACATCCATCTAGCCTTCTGTCCCATGTCCAGTAGTTGCCAGTAGTAGACTCAAAAAAAACCAAACCTAAGTGAAAAAACCCAGGGCAAGGAGAGAACAGCACTTCTACTGGAATATCCTGCCACTCTCAGCAAGGATTAGAGATTTCCTGAGGCAGAGACTGCCCATTTAACAGCTCCTTAACATGCTGTCAGCACTTAGTGGTCACAGTACAGAACTGACCTGAGGTTTCAAAAAAAAAAAAATAGCCACAGTATCTCCAGAATCTCCTTTTGAAGGGCAATAGCTATCTGGTATTCTATTACTGCTATTTAATTTATCTATAGGATTATTTTCCTAATACACCCATTATTTTGGAATCATGGAAATTCAATTGCATAAGCACAGAGATTTGTGGATACCTTCTTGTAACCTTTGTGCACTGTCAATGTATCCCTAATCCTTGTTTCTCCTCCTTTATACTTGGTGATTAACCTATCTCTCTGTCTTTACCAACTTTCCTGTTACAGAGATGAGACTTACTGATCTCTAGAGTCTCCCCTGGAGCTCTTTTTAGAAACTGATGTCATGTTTACCTCCTCCCTTGCTACCAGGACTGAATCAGAGTTAAGCAGTGACTACCAGACCACAGTTCAGCAACATATTGAGATCTTTTAGAGCTCTTGGGTGAATACTATCTGGTCCTAGAGATTCTTGCTGATCACTTTATCCACAGGTGTTCAGTTTACGCTTCTGTTTGAGACAGTTCGTCAAACTTGTGCTCTACAAGGACTCCAGTGTTGGACTACCTCTATGCCCCTCAAAAATTAATATTAATGCAAGGAATTCTCTGAGTTTTTTCACTGCTAAAGCTTTATTTTCATCGTGCTCCCCTTTTGCACCTTCATCATCTATCAGCTCTACAGACTCTCTGGCCGACTTCTGGTTTCTTGATGTGCCTTTACTGTTAATTTTTATGCCGTTAGCAAGTTGTTCCTCAAAACACTTTTTGGCCTGCCAGTGGTTTTATATTTATGGTTTGCATTTAACTTACTGGTGTTTAGACTAGAAAGAATTTTGCAGACAAGCTAAATGCCAAGATTATCCATGGAAGTAGAAGTGGATCAGATTAGGAGTCCGCTTTTCTTATCTTGACAGTGGCTAACCCCCGATATTTCAGAAAAAAGTGCAAAAAAGGGAAAAAAAGTATATTTTTTCAGAGGACCTACTCTAAGACATTACAGTGGCTGGATTTTTCCCTGAAGCATAAAATTTTATATCACTAATATTTTTAAATCCAATCCTTGTACAAACCTCTTCCTTGAAGCATAAAATTTTATATCACTAATATTTTTAAATCCAATCCTTGTACAAACCTCTTCCTTGAAGCATAAAATTTTATATCACTAATATTTTTTAAATCCAGTCCTCATGTGAAGTTGACTCCTTGCTTTTACATTATCCAGCAGCAATGAGTTCCACAAAGTGTGGGGGAAAAAACATCTTTTCATTAACTTGAAACCCACCAGATTTCAATATCACTAATTTTTTTTCTTTTTCTTGTGCTGTGAAGAAAAGATTAAATAAATAAGTCAATTCCTATTCTTCATATATTTCTTTCTGTACTGGATTGTTTTAAGGGTGAGAGCTTTTATTTTGGAAGAAAAAAGGAAGAAATTGGATGCAGTCAATATAGATTTGATTTATTTAGGAGCAACTTTGACAAATTTGTGAAAAAAGACTCATGAAATGGAACGTTCCTGGTTATAGTAAAAGCAAGAAGGTGAGGAAAGTAATCACAATAAACTTTGAAAAGGAAAATGTCAGTAAACTATGGCTAGGTAAGTCCCTTGGGAAAGAATTCTGAGAAGAAAAATGAAGTTCAGAAGAACTGGCCATACATAAGAGAGACAAGATTAAAGGCATAGCAGTAAACTATCATGAAGCATAAGCAATGTGGAACCAACACTGCTACATCTGGAAATCTTTAATGCAATCAAAAAATGAAAAAAGAAAAAAAGAAAAAATGCAAGGGGAAGGGAAGGGAAGGGAAGGGAAGGGAAGGGTTCCAACAGGTCCATGTCCTTCCTGTGTTGAGGACTCCAAAGCTGGACACAGCACTCCAGGTGGGGTGTCACCAAAGCAGAGGAGAGAGAGAAGAGGAGAGGAGAGGAGAGGAGAGGAGAGGAGAAAAAAGGCAAGATAATACTTTGACAAATATGATTTATTTTCCTAGAGTTTTCAACAAAACAGTCAAAACAGTCCAGTAAGTGATTATGTTTAGGAACTCATACAATACAGAAACAGAAAACAGAGTGCTTGATTTATAAAAATTAACAAAAAAATAAATTAAAAAGGACACAGGACACTGTAGACTTAATTTTGTTATATTGAACTTTATTATTAGCCAATAATCTGTAAGCACATAGAAGATAAACATGGCTTTGTCCAGACAAAATGATCTCAACCCTATCTATTTTCTGTCTTTGTCAGAGTAATTGGAATAAGCTGGAGGAGATAATGATGATTTATCTTGACCTTTGTAAAGATTTTTATGCTGTCATATAGGACACTCCCAAGCAAATCAAGGGAATATGAACTATATTAAATAATTACATTTTAGGTGAAAAACTAGTTGAAACAAAATACTCAAAGAGAATATCTTAGTAGCCCTCTGTAAACTAGGAGTCAAACTGAACCATATACAATATTTGTTATGACCTGCATTAAGAATGGGGAAGCACAGTTATACAATTGGTGAATTTCAAAACAAAGCAGGAGGATTGCAGACACTTTGAATAATAAACCAAAACAAAACATTAAAATCTGGAATTAATGACATTAAACCCAAGGGAAAAAAGTAGAAAGTGACACATACAGAAAGGAGAAATCAAATGTTACTGTCCATGAAAAATGGACAGTAACTGGAAAGAATGCTGTACTGGAGAAAACATCTTCAGCACCACAGACTGAGTGTGAGGCAGAAACATGTTGTTGTTTCTAAAAGAGAAAATCTTAATCCCAGATGCAGAAAAAGGATAGTTGGATGGGAGATTCAGGAGGTAATTATTCCGGTCTATCTACTACTGGTGGACTTTATCTAGTTTTGGGCACCATGCTTTTAGAAAAACTGAGTTTGGAGAGAGTCCAGGAGAGAGTGACAAGAGTGATTAGAGGTTTAGAAAGCATGGTGTATGAAGAAAGGTTGAAAGAATTTGGTTTGTTTAGTCTACGAGAAAACAGACTGACAGAGAGACGTGGTAGCAGCCTTTCAATATGTAAAAGTTTGTTACAGAAATAAAATTACTTGTTCTTTATGTCCACTGTATGTAGGTTCAGAAATAATTACAACTATTTTCTGTAAAGAAGATTTGGGCTATATGTTAGGTGTGACTTTGTAACTGAGATTCTTAAGCAATGGAGTACACAAATGAAGAAATTTGTGCAATCCCAGTTGATGTTTTCCCATATCAAGTAAGCCAAATATTTATGTACTGTTTAGGGATGTTAGGTCCTCTCTAAGGACTGGGGGGGATTAGATGGTCTCCTTACAACCCTGTTTTTCCATCATCCACAGTTCCTTATTCTGAATAATTGTACCTGTTACCTAGAAGCATGAAGGAAATGTAACCAAACTAGTTAAATCCACTATCTCTTATTACTTACTATTTTTATGACTTTACTCTCATTTTTGCTAATTCTAAACAGCCAGATACATTTTTTTTCAGTATCATTTTATAGTAGTTCCCTGATGACTCTTATATTAGTAATTGGCTGTCCGTAAACTTCTTCTCTACCTACTGTCTTTGCTTTAAGGTAGGATAACCACAGTTGAACACAAGGTTCCAGTGCTACTTGTTTATATAATGACCTGATATAACTTGTTAGGATAATTGTCTATCCTATTCTTTATCCGATCTTATATATTATTTCCTTCTTTGATCATTGTTGACACTGAGCTGACTTTTCTTATGATGCTCATTCACGTAGACTCACGTGGTGTTCTAAACTCCTTATCTTTCTATGTGCTGGTTACTCTGAATAATGTTGTGTCATCTGAACATTTTGTCACATTGTTGTTCATCATTTTTGTCCATCGTTCATATATATTAAGAAACAGTTCTAGTTTGCAGCCTTTACATTCTCCAATCTTAAGCCATTGCCAGCATAAAACTATTCAATTAATATCCTCTGCATTTTTCTGTTCCACAAAACAAATGTTTATAAAGCCAATCCATAGCCTTTATTTTGCCATAACTTCTTATGGAGGGGCATACAGTAAAAGTAACTCCACATATGACTTGGGAACAGTTGAATGTCTTTGATTTAGTGGAAAAGAACAGGGTCTTAGGGAGGCTATTTTAGATGTCTACTTCAGATGACATGAACTAGTTTCCTGTTACACTCCACTGAATATAAAGATAACCTGACAGCCTCAAATGTGGAGTTTCAATACGTTGACCAGGCAAATTGTCCTAAAAGTGTATGTGGATCTTGGAAAAATCAGGCTGCTTCATTGTGACTGAGAAGTATGTTTTGGAAAACACTAGCTGCTGAGACTTCAGAGGCTGAAATTATTACATGTAGTAACTACTTCAGCGTGAGCACACATTGTGCTATGGCACTTAGATATACACAAGTCTATGAGGCCAGATGGGATCCACCCAAGGGTACTGAGGGAGCTGGTGGAAGTGCTCATCAAGCCACTTTCCATCATTTATCAGTGGTCCTTACTAACCAAGGAGGTCCCAATTGACTGGAGGTTAAAAAGGGGAGATTTAGGATAGATATTAAGAAAAATTTCTTCACCAAAAGGGTTATCAAATATTGGAACAGGCTACACAGGGAAGTGGTGGAATCTCCATCCCTGGAGGTATTTAAAAGATGGGTAGACAAGGTGCTTAGGGACATGATTTAGTGGTAATTTTGGCAGTGTTAGGTTGATGGTTGGACTCGATCTTAAAGGTCCCTTCCAACCTAGACAATTCTATGATTCTATAAATAAATATCAGAAAAATATTTGTGGTGGAATCCACAAGAGGACTACAATGGCATGTAGACTCTTTACATGTGTGACATAGCATGGACTTCCTCAGTATATGGCACACAAGGGGGATGAACCATCGAAGCCGTAATAACATCAATAGTAGAGCGTGCTCAGGGATCATGAGTCTTGTGTAAACTCAGAGATGTTCCTCAGCATTAAGAGAAATCAGACAGCTTCCCAGACAAGCTTAAACTAGCATCTTCTGCAAAGCAGTGCTTGAATACCAGAAGAATGTTGTGAGATTCTCAGTTGACCCACTACATTAAAAAAGGCCTGATGACCATTTCTTAAGTCCAGAAAGATTATCCTCAATCACAAGACAGCGGATGCTACAGACAGCAGGAAAGTTTGCTGAGAGTTGAAAGCAGAGTTGGCCTACACTGAGTGCCCTCCATGAGGACACTGGATTCTTTATAAATTGAGCACAAAACCCGAACAACCGCAGCAATCCCTGGGAAATGATACTTTGTAGCTGAAGCCTAATGGAAGAGAAATATCATAAAATCATAGAATTGCCCAGGTTGGAAGGGACCTCAAAAGGCCATCTGGCCCAACATTTTGTGGGAAAGGGAGACTAAATGAGGTGACATTTCCTTTACAAATGAGCCAGGTTGTCTACCCTTATGACTGAGCAGATTTGCTGTTAGTTGACAAGAGCCAGGATGAATCATGTGTTGTTGGCTGAGACAGGTAAAGACCTACAAAAATCCTCTTGAATTCCCCATCCCATCCAGATGCAACTTCTCCATGTATGACTGCACGAGGAGGTCAAGAAAAGAGAGGAAATAAGTAGATTGACAATGTATTTATTATCATTAGAAAAAGTCTTTTAGTAGCATCGTGACCAGCCTTATCTCCAGATTCCCTTACCTCTTCCAGCACTGACAGTAATCACACAAGTAAAAAAGAAAGAGACAATTCTGCTTCTGGGCTTGCTCATTCCATGAAAGTCAATAATGAAAGTGACCAAACTGAAGCTATGATTCAACCATGGTATAGATGGTTTCTAGGCAATTTCTTATAGAGCAGTAAAGCTTTGTACATGTCATTCATTTGAAAGGAATCAGCCACTTGAGATAGCTACAAGAAGAGATGTCAGGTTTTGGAAAATAAAACCCATGAAAGTCTACAACCTAAGAGCACAGAATTAGTACTGCTTGGGATGAGTGGGTCTGGTTAACCTGGATTTTTGCAGTCACTGAGCCGATAGGGATTATTGCATTGTTTTATGTTTAAAACTAAAACCCCAGGATTTTCTCTGCATAATTATCACTGGCTGCAGAATCATCTCCTTGATGTTGAATCAAAAAACTTTAAAAAATAAAAACAGCTACCATATGTTCATCACTGTGATCATTTAAAACATGCACCAGGTACGAGCTGATAAAAATACTCTTCTGAATCTTCAGGGAGCCTGAAATTTTATCTGTAGCAGAGATGTAACCAAACTGGTTCATTCAGTTGGATTGTCCATTGTGAAACTTAAAGATAATAAAAGTGCCACAATTGTTAACTATTTAAGTGCTGATCAAGTGGAAGGATATTTCTGTGACTATTCCACAACCCCACCCCTCTACCATTTTTTATTTGTGTTCTTGTTTGTTCCTTAGAGCTCTCAAAATCTCATCTTTCATCTTTCCCTATCACTGCCCAAGGCACTTCCACAATGCAGTTCTGTGCACACCTCCCAGAATCTGTAGCACCATGAAGATGTCTGGTTAGAGTCAGTGAGATGTTCCCAAAAGCAAATGAAGAAAACAGTAGGACATTTAAATTTTCATTTCCATTTTCAAATGGTTCTGGCTGTTTCCCCTAATTGGCCAAACTGTGACCATTTTAACTTCTGAGCAGTAGTTCAGTTAGAAACAAGTGGGATCACTGAACCAGGGAGAAGGAGTGTGGGTCTGCCATGGGTAGAGGTGTCACTGTCTGATCCAGGCAATACTGCCTAAATTTGAAGAACTGGTTGCACACACAAGAAACTGTCATTGTATATCTCAGAGGCTGTTCAATGATTGCAACTGTGAATCCCATCTTGGGCTGGGATTTATCTCTGGTAGATGTTTCAGGCCTTCAGTCTAAACTGCAGTATAATGCAGAGATAACCAGGCTAGTCTTGCTACCAGAAGCAGTACAGATATGTTAGCCTATAAGCTCATGGTATGATAGGTGGTAGTTTTCCTTCCTGTTTAAAGCTAGCTCAGTTATGTCTCTAATGCACTGCTGTCTGCAATGTGACATACCTTTAAAAGAGTTCCTATTCCAAGAAAAAAAATGGGTATTATTAGCATGGCCACACAGGAACCATGTGATAGAATAAGGATCTGACTCCTTAACTCTCAAGCTCCGCTGTTTAATCAGACTACCAGACTGTTGTGTCCTCTTTGGGAGCCTGGCTCTGATGGTGCACCCAGTACCCATTTGGCAGCCCACATCCAGGTTGCTACCTGATGCCTGGGCACCGGTAGGACACCTTCCCTGCCCAGCCCCTAGTCCCCAGCCTGACTGAGCTGCAGATGGAGTTCCTCATCTCAGTTCCAGGGCTCTAAGCACAATGAGAGTGATTTCCAACCCTGGGTTAAAGGATTCTTGCATCCAAACACACAGGGACCTTGTTGTCACCTAGTTGAACAAAAATGAGTAAGGACACAAGCCATGATAATGTAAAAACAAGTAAGGTATTTATGTACAAGATCTGAATGCAAAAAAAATGTTCATAAAGCAGGTGTAGAGAAAAGAAGGGAACTATGCTTATTTTAAAGGCTTTTTTCATAGTCTGTTGACAAGTTGACAAGCAGTTTATAGGCTTGTTTTACCACATGGCTGTGAACTAGAACTCATAGGACTTTTTGTCCTTAATTTTGTAGTCATGGAACAAATTCTTTGTTTGCAGGAAGACACTTGCTTTGAAATTCCTATATCTTTGGTTCATTCATTGGGAAAATTCTCTTCCTTCAGGAACAATTATATGAAAACCAAAGCACAATGTCCTTGGCAGAAGAAGTTTCCACCTTGTTGCCATGAAACAAGAAATGTGACAATCCTACCTTATACAGGCAAATTAGTGCATTAAGTACCACACCACCTCTGGTTTGAGACCAGGGAAAGTCATGAAGAAATTATTTCAGGTGAAAAAGAGCTAGGAAATCTAACCTGTTCATTAAGGTGTACCTTGCAACCAACTGTCTTTCCTTGGACTCTATTAGAAAAGTTATGTTCTGAAATTACTCCATATTTTCCTGCTATGGCTACATCTGTTACCACAAGGTTCTGTGAGAAACAGGAAATTTTTGAAGTGAGTTATTGACCTAAATTTCTGGAAAATGAATGGATATTCACCTAATTCCCCAGCAAAACATTAATTTCCTCAAAGTTCTTCATAATTTCCATACCTACAGGTCTGTATGGGTTCCTTCAGTAATGTGCTGTTGAATAACAAGATAGTAATGGTGTTTGATATGTGCATTGATCCAAAATAGTTTTGAGACTATTAACCCAATAAAACTCCTGAAGTATCTATTGGCCTAAGTACTTGATGGAAAATATTCTGAAATGCTGTAGAATCAGGAGGATTTCCATGTCTGAATATTTTCACCATGAGCGTCATTAGACTGTGATTCCAAAGCAACATACACAAAAAGCCATTGTAAATCATTCCTTTCTCTTTGGATCTCACAAGGAACTTGCCAAGGCTCTTGCCTCATTTATGTTGAGATGAAAAACAATTAACAAACATATAGGAAAGAATGAACTTTAAAAAAAGGTGCATATGAACACTGTGCCCTGTAGCCAGTAGATTTTATAAATATACAGAGATGATAATTAAGGACAAAGAAGATTTTTTCATCAGAGTTGAACTTGTTTCTGACTTATGCTGCTTGGCTGAGAAATCCCCTCAACCCTGTCACTCTCCTTGCTGTGTTCACACACTGCAGAAATCACAGTGAACATGCTGCCAAAGCAGATTGTGGTGGTTTCTTTCCTCATCAAACTATGAAACTGTTGCATTTATCTGTACAAAAATGTTAGAGCTGCTTTCAGACTCCTGAAGAAACAGTATTCCTCTAGTTTTCTTTGAGTATCATTATGCCAGAATGTAGTAATATCTGACTTAGGCAAACTGGCAGCCCCTGGTCCAGGGTAGAAATACAACTAATCAGGCTTTAAAATACAGAAGGTGTGATATAGAATAGATCTCCCAGCATATCTGTGGGCTAAACAACAAGGCAGATAGTGGTTTGCCCTGAGGAAAAGGCTAATGAGACAAACGGCCCCAGCAAGATTTTTCAGCAGTTAAGGTGTTCTACTTTAGACACCAACCTAGGATTGTTTCTGTTTGTGTCACTAGAGCCCTTGGGAGCACAGACGTTCTAATAAAGTTTTCTGGTTTTGCTTTTTCTGGACGTTATTAGATCTCTTGTGTGGCATGGTCATCTCTAAAACGTCTTTAAGATCAAGCTATAATTTATTGCAAAGACGGGTGTGGTTAGTACATGGGGATGCAGCTCAAGAAATCTGTGTCCAGTTGCTGGTTCTGCACAGCTCTCCTGTTGCCCAGAGTCCATAGCATGGATGACTCCTTGCTGAGTCCAGTGCTTGCTGGGACACTCCAGCTAGCAGCTGGTCTTGCTGGTATGCACTGAGTGAAAAATGACAGACTGAGGCATGTGTGTGCCACTTTGAGAGCCTGCCTTAGAAGACTGGCAGATGCTTTGAGTCTCTAGCCTGTTGCAATAAATACTGGCTGATGGTTGATTGATTAGCAGTCAGGTAGCAGGTTCTAATGATCTTTCAACCTTCCAGCATTTTTGAGAAGGTCCTTAAATGTAGATTTGCCTTTTTCCTAGCAAGGCTTACAAATTACTTGCATTTAAGTAACGGAGTAAGTAACAGGTTAAGTAACAGAGCCCAATATTTCTACCTTCTGGTGGAAGTCCCATGCCAAATTTGATCCACTGCAACAGTGAGAAATTTTGATGGCGTATTCTGTGCCTTTGCAGGAGATGGAAAAAAATTATTTGCCTCCTCTCTAGTTTCTGCAGGGTGATTGATAGCCTGATTAAACCAGACTGACTCCGTTTGGTTACAGAACTGAGGTTTTGTTACTGTGAAAAAAAAATCCTGTTACACTGCTTTGCAGTTTAAAAAAAAAAAATCACGTGGATTTAGACAGAAATATCTGCCTCCATGGAGACAGAGCAATGTTCGGAGAGGACAAATGTTAGTTCTCAGTTTGAATATTACTTGCTACTTCCAGAAGTTTAGAAGAGTAGGGTCCTCACAATACAGAGAACTGCATCTATATCCTTTGTGGTGAAGGCAAAGGCAGTCTTATAGAACTAAGATCTACTTCTGGTAGATATTAAATAAATTTATAAGTATTTTCAATTACAATACATGCTAGACCTATGCTTATAAAAAACCCATTGAAATATATAATAACTGCATATTTGAATAATTAAGTGATCACCTTTTGTTAGTGAGTTCAGAATTTGAAGAGGTAGATCTGTATTTCAAGGGGGTTTACACAGGGCTTTGGTTAATCAAAAGAAATAATCATACCTAAGCAAATAATAAATACCACTTTAGATGGGACTTGGAGGTTAGCAATCATGGAATGCAAATGGCAGATCTCTGGGTGAATTAAAAAGAAATTTTTGCTACATTCCTAGAACTTGTTTACATTTTCAGCATTTCATTCCACCATGTACAACCACAGAATTCAGGAATGCCTTTATATTTCTTCACAGGTTTCTATTTTAGTATCACAGGATCTCCATTTCTTTTACTGTTTACTTCATGCATCCCAAGATTCATTATAAAAGCTTTATCACAAACAGCATTGGATTTTACTTGCTAACAAAAGTCTTACTAACTGTACTTTACTGAAGATTGTACATAAAGTATGTATTTGTTATTGCCTAAGTGAATTGTATGAGCTTTACATCACTTCAGCAATTATGCCAAGCTGATGAGTATAATGTGAATAATCCAGCAATTGTTTTTGTATTGTGCCAGCGCATAAGGACACTGCCCTAACCACTGCATCCTGATTTAACAAAGGTTATTTTTTTTTAATAAGACATACTAATCCTACTGTATTGGTAGCTCTGTCCCCTTTTTGAGTTGAGCTCTGCTATCCCACAAATTGGATGGAAATCTCATTAGTGGAGCTATAATGAGCTGGCAATGAAACCCCTTCAAGCTTGCATGCTTACGGCCATTTGCCTGTTTGTCTTACTCTTCATCATGAGCCTGAAATTGCCCATTAGGACTGCAGTGAAGAGCAAGTCTGACTGGAGCTCTGATGCTGATGGAGACACCAAACAGCCAGAAATCTTTCAAAACCAAAGGGGGCTGTGGGGTATTATTTATGGGGAGGCCACACCTGTGTGCAAGTGTATATGCTTGTTCATCCTTAGGTCAAACTACAGGGAAAAAAAAGAAGAAAAAAAAAAAAAGAGACAGTAGAGATAGAATAGCAGGATAGAATTAGGAGGGAAAAGAGAGCAAGGACAGTGTTTTATTAGAACTCTTAAATGTGAGCCAGAAGCATTTTATTGTACCTGAAATTAATAAGCTGTCAATGAAAAAAGCTTCTACCAAGCTCTTGCAGTGAAGTGTCATGAATGCCAGCACTCGTGTCAGAACAGGGAGAGTCCCAAGATGTTTATGCAGATCCTTTGAATCAAAACTATTTAAATCTCACTCCAACACAGAAGAAAAGAAGTGGAAGCTCTGGTGAAATCCTGGCCACTCAAAAGACAGGTGCTTCTGTTGCCTTCAGGGAAACAATATTTTAAAAAGTTAATATCCAGCATATTGAATACTTCAGAAAAACTGAAGCCCTGTTGTGGTGGCAGAAGCCTCAAAGCTGCCAAAGGCTAACAGGAAATTGAGTAAAGTATTCTAAAACCCAAGTCTATCATGGGTACAATAAAGTCGACATAGTCTCTACAATATCATCTAGACTATCACTGTATTTTAGTGTGTTGTATATTGTCAACAAATAAACTAGAAATCAAGTTGTCAGTAAACCATTACAGAGAGCCAAGAAGCTTTTACACTGTTTTTAAAAAAAAAACATTGTGACATAGATTTGAAACTGCAACCCAGCTACTACTTTAATGGAGAATTAAACAGGCATGGAAGTTCAGTCAAAACTCTCATTCTCTCACTCTGTTTATCAGGAAGATTAGGCTTTAATGAGTCTTAAGAATATTCCATTTGCACTTTCTTAAATGACAACAAATAAAGAAACATCCTTCTCAAATTAAGACCTTCCAAATAAAAAGAAAAAAATGAAGAATTTTAGAAAAGCTCCAAAATTTTGCTAGCATTTAGCAACAGGAAGAAAACGACCAAATATAAATGGGAGGCAAGCCCAGGGTGGAGTCCTCAGAAAAAAAAGTATGTTCAATAAGATGCCATGTTTAGACCGTAAAACTGCATGCTTTCATTTTCTTGCTTTTATACTTTTCTTTTATAAATGTGTTTCCTGCTTTGAAATCAGGAAAATCCTTTGCTTTGTTAAACTAAGATGTATTCATAATGAAGTCAGGACAATCTGATTGACATAGTGTTAAAACACAGTTAGTATTATGCACCAAGGCAAGAAACACAGTCATGTAGCAAACCAAAGGTCAACCTGATGACAGTTATAAAACACTTGAGGTTGGATTAATTATACTTAAAATTAACTATCTAAGAATTAGAAATATAATCTAAGCTAGCCTTACAGACTTCTTCTGTTGTCAATAAAGAGACAGAAAACTCCAGAGAGTGATTCATCACACTTTACAATGAAGTCTCCATTCATTGTCCACAGAGGGAGCCTAGATGACAAGTATAAGCTTTGAGAAAGATACGATAGAATATTAAAATTGAATAGCTGAGTTTTTACTGACCCACGGCCATCTGCCCAAATTTCTGAAAATTATTTCTGCCCTTAAGGAAGAAACATCTCATTTAAACATTAATCAGCTCCTGAATCACTGCAGCTTTCAAACCTGTATAGGATACAGTGATTCAGGAATAAATTCCAGTGTGGATCAGGTGCTCCTGTCTTGGGTTGGCTATACATGCCACAGATGCAAAGTGGACTTTCCTTCTGCTGTCCAGTATTTAAATGTTCCTCTCTATATCAGGGCTTTCAAGGCAGACACCATCTTTCAGGCAACTGAAGGTTGATAACATCAATCTCCCACTTAGAGATCTACTGTGCTAATGATAAAGTATAATTTATCTTGTGTGAAATTTGTTAGCTGGGAAGAGAATTGGTGTGCAGCAATGTAGTTTAAATGTCATAATTTGCACTACAGACCTGGGATACTCATTATGACTTACCAAGTTTTGCAAGTGAGTAAAAAAACAAAACCAAAAAAGACAATTTGAAGTCCAAGATGCAGTATTTCAAGATGTGGGGGTTTTGTCTTGTTTATTTTTAATTATTTATTATAGCATTGCATGGAATGTGTTCTGTAAAAATAATGGTCTTGGTAAAAGGAAACTTTACTACAGCACTTCACTTTTAAATCTTTCTTAAATTAAAATACATGTTGGAAAGTTTGCCAGTTACAGATCATACATATCAGTGATTATAAATTAACTGCTTTCTTTTCTGAAAGTTTTGTTAATCATAAAATAATGGCTCAGTGAGTATTGAATCCATATTGATTGCCCACAGCTGGACCCCATCAAGAAGTCTGCAGCTACTACAATATTGTACTGTTTTACTAGGTCAAGATTCTCAAAGTAGACTTACAGCGAGGTACTTTATGCCATGCTGTGCTCTCAGCCAGTGTGTGTGTGTGTGTGTGCCCACCAGTAGGTGTGTACAGCTTTACCTCTACATGCATTAACTAAATAGCATGTAGGAAGACACAGAACCACAACCAACTGTATCAGTTTCTTATAGATGAAATAATTTCTTTGCAAGTTGTATACAAGATGGGACTATCTGATAATAATGCTGGAGAAGAGAAATGAGAGCAGTAGTTACAATTGATCAAATACAGTATACTGTTGAGGTCACTGCTTGTTTTAACAAAATTCGCTCCGGCAATGCCATAGACTAAGCGTGCTGGCACTAAAACAGCTATAGAAGACGTATTCCAAAGGACCTGAACACTATGATACAAAACTGGAAAAAGCAAGAACGAGGACAAGAATCACATTAGATTTCTTATGCTATGCTCCACATCAACATTGCTTCATCTCAGCTCTGTGAGAGAGACCCTGTCTGTGCACAACCAAACTGCTGAAGTCAATCCTATTTTTTTGTCTATAAAGAAACATACAGTCCACCATGTGAAATGATGATGGTTGATTTTCCTTGAAAGCTCTTCATGGATTGTTTACTAGAGGTGCAGTACATGCACCAACATGTTTCCAGTGGGCAAATGAGTTTCACCACAGTGACAGCAACACAATGCAACAGTCATTCCCAAAGGAATGTCAGTAAGAGCAACAGCTTGATAATGGGATTATCCTTTTTATTGACAATTTACAGTCTTTTCCCTACACTCTTTTCCTCTTTTTTTTTTTTTGTAGATAACTTATTTTTTTAATATGCACTATGCTAAGGAGCTCCAAAGTCAGATTTTTTTTTATTTTATTTTTTTTGTCCTGGGTTACTCCACTCTCTTCTGCATATTGTCCACATCACATAATGATAACTATTCTTGGGCAATGTGAAGTTACATTCAAGTTTACACAACTTTCTTTATATGTAGACAGTGGCTCAAGTGTTAGATACCTCCATGTGACAGTAGATTTTGTCAACAGAGAACAGATAGCAGCGTTAACATGATCTTTTTTTTTTTTGAAGGGAAGATGTTACGTTTGAACAATATGCCACAGAGCTTGCAATCATCATTGGTTTTGTGTGGGTATTTTATCCTTGTGATGTTCTTTTGTTTATCTTCTAGTTTCTTGGAATATTAAGTTGCCAAAATTTATGTTATTATTATTTTTTCATATCACATTCCAACGGATTGGTGTCATTGTTTATAAATTGGCAATGTTTTACCTCCAGCTAAAAAACAGATCTTTAGAGTCAGGGTGTGGTCAAAATGTGAAAGATGTCAGGGAAAGAAACAGCCAGGTTCCCAGGGACTCTAGTTACTGATGGAAATGTTCAGGTCATTGTTCAAGTCGTTGACAGATTGTCTAGGAGTTTTCAGCTGAGCCACAGAAGAAGCAGTAAAAATCAGTACTCTTCTGATCATTCTCCTTCCTGTCCTTTTCAGTGCTCTCCTGAAGGGTTATATTCAAAGTGGTTGGGCTGAAATATTAGAACTGTACTTCCCTTTCTGTCTTACGTTAAGCTTATGGCCAGGCTGTGTCGACAATGGTGATGATGATCTTGAAGTCTCTGGAATCTGTTTTTCTGCCTTTTGCTGATCTATCCAGATACAAGATCCCAAAGGTTCTTTCCATTTTCTTTCATCTGCCAGTAGATCAGGCTTCTGATTTCATTGTCTGTGATGCCTAGGAGGGGAATATTGGCCACACAGATCACAGTGAAGGGCAATGCTGATGCTATCTGTGGTTTACACATTGTACCAAATGTATTATGGCATTATGTTTTATGGTCTTTCACGTGTGTTTTCCCTCCTCCCTTTGTGTGTGAAGAGGCAGTGTGCAACTGCAGCTAGGACTGCAGTGAATGATTTAACTGAGCTATCTTACCCAGAAGAGTCCTTATTGACATTTTAATGTCTCTTCACCCGTTTTCTGTATCTGGGCCTCCTGCCTCTAAAACTGATTTTCTTCCCACGATTGGATTTCTTTCTTGCTTTTTCTACAATTACTCCCTTACCCAATAACTTTAAAGCTTTTCTGAGAAATAGCTCTCTAAACACAGGGTTTTCAGACTTCTTCCAGCTTTCCTCCTGAGTATATTTAATATTTCAACATCTGGTTTTGGATGTAATACTCTTTATAGAGTAAGTCACTTTTTTGGGTTACTTTTCCAACGACCTCAATTCTATTAAAATCCATGCAACATATAGTCGGGATAGGGCATGGAAGTATTTGCCTTGAAGGGAGGCTCTTTCTGCTAATTTGCCATTTAAGGAATCAGTTTTCTCTGAGGGATAACAGTTCAGTGGCTTCCTCTGGAGTTAAACATAAATAATTTCTTGCAATTTGTCTGAACTGTGCGGATTTTGGAAAGACTTGATTATCTTCATGAGGTTAGGATAACTTTACCTGACCTAATAATCATCTGAGATTATTTGTACATGGGGTGGTTCTTAGTATTTTTTTGCAAGATGCATTACATTTTCATTCAAATTTTCCTTTGAAGGCTGAATAATGGCAAGTTATAAATTATGAAAATTGGAATGATAACAAGTCCCCCAGGAGATTTTCCCAGGGGTTATGGACTGGGTATAAGTTGCAGTCTTGGAGGGTGAGATATGTCTTTGAGATATTTTTATTTAAATTTGCAAGAATTATGTTACTGTAATGCTATACATTCTTAATGTTTTCTTTATTCATATATGAGGGAAAAAATCCAAGACTTCATGGTCTTTGCATATTGTCATGAGATTTTCTGGCTTTGGTAGTCTTCATAACCAACGCGTCAATCAGAAGTTGAACCCCAGAAGTACTTGTACTTCTTTTGCATCCTTTCCATTCCCATGCGAAGTTTACATTGGTAAGAACATTGTGGTAGATTTGTTCTGATATGATCAATGTTTGCAGTTTACACACGGTTGAGAGATATGTGCATATTTAGGAGTTAGGAACTACTTGAAGGCCCGTGCTTTTGTTTTCTATAATTAACACTACTCTGACATGCATCTTTAATCCACCTGGTATTACTTTTCTGTTTAATAAAGCTGTCTGAGATTTTTTTTGCAAAACTTTATGGACTCCAGAAAATTTCTAGAGATTCCTCCTCATAAAGTCTTTTGTTTGAAGCTGAATGGCTTTACTGTCTCCATGCTCCTTTTTGATAATTTATCTTTTCATATCTTTTAACCTGTAGATAAAGAGGGCATGGCTCACTTGCTCACTGTTGGATAAATGATAAATATTAACGGTAACCTATGTATAACAAATTCAGGTAAAGACAAAAAGAGAATATTTTTTCTGGCTTCACAACACTAAAAGGTTCTGTCATTGCAGATTTTTTAATGTTGTTGGACAGTAAAAAAATACTTCATTCCTGAGACTGTGATCAACCTTGTTGACTGGAAAGGTAGATTTTTTTTTTGCTGTTAGTAGTTAGCAGTTTTCCTCCAAAAATCTTTCCTCCAAATCTTACCTTGTTCTTACCTGAACTTATTGCTGGATTTTCTTTTGGATTTGGCTTGTTTGGGGGTTTTTTGTCATTCTCCTTCAGCGACTCTGCTGGAGAAATACTATTATCTGAACTCCTTTCGTTGAAGAAAAGATACTCTTGGGAAAAATCCACAGGCTGGAAATGTGGACATCCCAGCAGTCTTACACAGAAATTGAATAACAAAGGCTAAAGGACTAAAACCTCAAGAATGAAGAACAATTACCTATTGTTATCTCTGGACTCTTTCAGAGAAGCCAAAGTAAAATCAGTATAGCATTCAGTTATTCACAGAGAAAGAAGCTACAGAACTTTGTGATCCATAGTAGCAAAAGCAATTGATAAAAAAGACACATTAATGTCTACTTTGATCGGTAATGTTTGTGACACCTCGATCGTGTCTATAAGATTAGCTATCATTACAGCCAGAGACATGTCTATTCCTCATTTATTTCAGTAGTCTATCTGGAAAGATTTGAAATATGAATGGGAAGAAATTATATGCCACAGGAATGGGATCACCATTACTTCTCAAAATAAGCATGGCCAAGTAGCAAAGGTAAAAGTTGTAGTGATTATTTCCCAAATATATTTTAGTTGGAAAAAAAATATTTTTTTTTCTCCAAGTCCAGTCCTGTTTCACCTATAACAATAAATAGTATGTGATCTTCCTGTCTTTATCTCAATTCACAAGCTTCCTTATTTTACTTTTTCCCCCTGACTCACTGTTGAGGCGAGTGAGTGAGCAGATGGGTGGGAGCGTGACTCCTCACCAAGGTTAACTCATTACATGTTATCATAGGCTGGTTTATTGTCCTGCTTTCTGAGGCTCATGGCATAGGTGCATCTTTGCATTCTTGCTTGGTGAGTGTGGTTTTGAAGAGAATCCCCTGACCATGCCCACAGGTGACATTGCAGAGATGTCTCAATGCATGCAAGATGATTTCCCTTTTGAGGAAGCTAACCAGAAGAAGCTCTAAAAGGATTACTCCTGATATGGGACAGACACTAAAGGATATTCTGGCTGCAGAATAGGCTGGAACTAGCTCATCATGAAACACAATGGATATTGTGCCTGAAAAAACCCTTTTCTTGTACATATCCATTCCTGTAGTGATACCTGCTAAAAAGTCCAAGACCTCCTCTAAATACGAAGCATGGGCTAAAGAAGTAAAAGACAAGATGTATTTTCTTTGGTGTTTCGTAATTTCTGGATGCATCTATCATGCTGTAGGAACAATCCCTGACCTACAGACCAAATGGTACAAAATATCTCCCACATTGATCTAGACCAATTATCCCCAGCCATGATATACACCACTTGGCCCAGATATTTTCAGGCCGTAGGAACTCCTCTGAAATATACCCTAAAGTATCATTTTATTTTTAGTTTGAAGTGATTAAGACATAACAGCTCTGTCATGGCCTGTGACTTAGTATTTATAGCAGTATGCTGAGGATATATCCAAGCTATGGGCAGTGGGAGGACATGAAGCAGGCAGAGTACTTGTAGGTATAAGGCTCACAGAGGCAGAGACTTGTACTTCAGTACATTTTCTTTTTATCCTACAGCAAACCACACACAAGACTGCATCTGAGTTTCACCTCAGAGGTAAATAACAGTGAGAAAAATGCCTAGGGGCAATCTGGAGTGTGTGTAGTTTGGACAACCAGTGGAGAAGAACCTGAGAGAAATAAATGGATGAACTGAGAGAGTAGATGCACTTTCTGCTGAAGAGCAGACCACTCCTCAAGAGGAGAGCATGTAGTTTCTTTCAAGATACCAAATGTTGTTAGCTATGCAAATAGTTTCAGTGTATTTCTATAGATTCATACTGAGAAGAAATTTTGTACAGTTATTACATGTATGATGTTCTCTCTTGATATAACTAAATGCTTATCACCAAGGGGATTACAAAGAGGTATCATTTTCAGTCCTTTCAAGGCTGGTTCATTTTCTTCACTGTTAAGCAAAACAATCTAAATCTTCCCTTAAGGATAACCTTGGTTTAAAAGTAGGCAAAGACAGTCACGGTAAAAACACAGACCTATTGCCACCTTGTCGAATACCTCAGCCAGACAGGATTTAAACAGGAATTTCAGTGTAAGAGAAGGAAAATGTCTGCAAAACTCTGTGTGCCATAACTCTAGCCAAGACCAGCTTTTAAGACTTTTACTGATGACATTCAGGTTCAGATTCAGCGAAGTGGCTCTGAACTTCCCATTAAACCCGGGCCCTGGGTCTTCATCTCTTTCTGTTAATTAGTCTTAGTCTCTGAAGAATTATGATGTCTTGTGATGCCAGCACAGCTCTGAAAGGTCAGTTAGTATCACTATCTCCTGTTTGCAGGGCTTTATCAGTCCTCCAACACACTCATCACAGGAAAGGATAGCATCCTTCATCAGGATGTTCTGGTATCCACGTCCCTCAGTGTCCTGCTATTTGGTTATTTTTAAAGTCTCTGAATGAAAAGAATTAATCACTCATACTTTTATAAGTGTATAAAAAATATCACTCCTTTACCAGGAATATTATTAAGTATTACGTCGCAAGTGGTATGAGTGACTCCAGGAACAAAATTTGAGATTCAGGACAGGATTGCCAAGGTGCATGAATCATTCACTTAAGTTCAGCGCAAATTCACAAAGCAATTCTCAGAGGATTAATCATTTTAGTAGAAAGTATATGAAGTACAGCAGTTGGGTTGGGTTTTTTTTGTTTGCATGGTTGGTTTCATATGGAATTTTTTTGGGGGGGCCGGGGCAGTGAGGATTTATGGATGCTTCAATTTGCAACGGATGTCTTGAAACATAATCTTTGTTCTGATCATTCCTGAAGTTTATTTTCATTTATAGTTATTCACTTCAGTGTGAAGGGCTGATGTTTTCATACTTCTTTTGTTATTCAGATTACATATAATGTTTGCTCTATATGAGGGCTTATATTTAGGTTTAGATGTATGCACTGACCTTGGAGAACTAAAGTTGCTCAATACACAGAACAATTTACTGAAAGAGCCACCAGTGGAACCCTGGTGATTTGAATATGGTTCTTCAGGTCTAAATTGCAAATTATCCTCATTTTCAGTTGAACTCATACAAAAGTAATTTTTTCAACGTCAGAATTTGACCATATTATAAGAAAGATGCTTATTCTTTTTAATTGTTGTGCATCTGGAACACTAGTATGAGGTTCACTTTTATTTGATTGCACAAAGTGAGGAAAATTCAGGCCTTACATGGATAAAATCAACGCCAAAGGAATCTCTAACATTACTAGTAGAGACAAAGGGACTTTGAAAGCAAATGCCTCCAATTATTGAGCAATACAAAAAGGAAAGTCTTTTCAATGGCACACTTGTAAGGAGAGTGGAAATGAGCCATGATGCAAAATGGAACATAATCTAGGCTGATAATCTACCATGTACATAGCCTCTCCCCTGCTGTTAGTCTTGCACTGACAGTCCAGGAAGGTGTTAAATGCAGGCAGGTAGGACTGGGGAGAGAAGAAGGAAGAGATGGGCCAGATGCTCGCTTGAACCTCCAAGAATGATTTCATTAGATCTGTTTGTTGAACACAAAAAATAAAGGAAGAATATTTGCACTTCTGGCTGAATATTTTTATTGGGATTTGATGATAAATAGAAAGGAAAGGGTCACATAATAGGGAATCAGAGAAAAAAATTATGGACCTTGTTACACGTGAAAATGCGAGGCTATGTTCTGAGTGCAGAATCAGGTTCTATCAAAAAAAATGGTGTATCTTTATAGACTGAAAGACTACAAACTGTGTAAAAGCCAGAGTTCCAGCACTGAAATCTGTTTAGTTACATGAATAGTTCAAAACTTCATGAGGTTTTAGGGGCTACTTTTGCTTCATTCAGTTTACTGCTCTCCTAAGAACTGATACGTTCTCTGGTGGCATAAGAGAGTGAAGACCGAAGGAACTATTCTCAATTACATCAGTAGGAAGTTGGCACCATGGTATTTCACATAACATTATATTATTCTTGAAACTGATTTCTATAAATCATATATTTTGCTCTTTGAGCTTGTGATTATACTCTGCAGCTGATTAAGTTTGTTTTTAAAATTTGCATTTTCTGGAGCATAAGATATATGAAAATTTTGCCCAACATATATGTCAATTTGTGTTACTTCTACAAAGCTAAAAGGTATCATATTAATTTGAGTGTATCGAATGCACCAAATTGCTAATAAAGAGCAGGATGCAAGAACTGTTCATTGCCAATGAGCAGTAAGTGCTTAGAGAGGCGTTGAAGTATGGTATTTCTAGACAAAACAGGTAATAATTTCTGTGTCTTCTCGCAGTTCATCTTCCTGCTTTAACATATTACATGTTATAATGTAATCTATGAGATAGAAACAATACCAGGAGTCCTAATTAAATTAAAAGTAATTACCCGTTGTGTAGATACGGCTTTCAATTGAGCAGCTGCAAGTTGATATTTTGTCATCCTCAGTTTATCTATATGCACATGCGTGATTCTTTGTATCAGTTATTAATGACGTTTTCTCAGTAGTCATGAAGTGTTGTGGAAAACGGGAGAAGAGGAAAAGGATGCATGAAAAAAAGGAAATACAGGAAATGCAGACAGTGAATGAGTACATTTGCTACTGTAAGTTGTCAGCTGGTATGCTAGTTCCTTAATCACTTATTTTCTGTTATATCTCAGGGTGGTCTAAAAGAAGCGTAAGATAATGCCTGGTTTTCACTAATTTTTTCAGGCTATCAGCAAATTATAAAAACACAGAATCTGTCAGATTAAGCACAAGTAGTTAATTCGTTTGCTTTATTAAGGTCCTTCTTAGGTTCTGCCCTGGAAATGTCAAAATATCCTACATTGAATGTAAATAGAATTTAGTTGTTTAATGTATAGATATAATAAACACATCTTTAAAGGTTTTTACAGTAGAAGAAGAGAGGAGAGGAGAGGAGAGGAGAGGAGAGGAGAGGAAGAATCTAAGTGAAAATAAGACCCAAATGGGGTTTTTTGTTGTTTGTTTATTTGTTTGTTGTTTTGTTGTTGTTGTTGTTGTTGTTGTTGTTTTTTAACAATGCAATAAATTTTCCATTTTTAGAAGAAAAACTTTCTGGCTTCTAAGCAGACTTTTATGTGAGAACAAAGAGAAGCTTCATTACAGAAAAAATATCGCATGAGAGTATTATTCAGACTGATTTAGTGTCTTTTTCAGCTGCATGGTTCTCTTCTAACAATGGGATATAACATCATCCTCCAATTGAGAATATTATGCAGCTGCTTAAGAGTGTATGCAGGGTGATGTCCATTTGAGTGACTGTTATCTTGCTGGCATAAGCCTGCTACCAAACAGGAGCAATTATTCCCAATGCAGTCAAATTAAATTTTCATAACTACGAAGCTGCATTTTACCTTGGGGCCCTACCTGATGCTATTTCTCTATTCTTCGTTCCTTAATCCTCTATATTAAATCTAAACAAATCAATGTTTACTAACATTAATATTTTAACATACAGTACTTGGTCTGCCTTCTGACATCTTGTGCCTTTATTAGTAGCATGGTGAAGGCTTTCTGCAGTGAACAGCAAAAGGCCCCTTTTTTGTTTTCCATTCTTGTCAACTGGTTTATTTCTTCATGTGCAAATGTGCACACACAGGCACATATTTTTCTGCCACTTAAATCACCAAAAATCCTAAGTAATAAGAGAAAACAAATCATCATCTCACCACTGAACAAGGGTCATATTATGAAAAGACGAAGCGTTAAAAAAACCTGCTTCAATTCCTGCATTAATCAGATGAACAAAGGGGGTTCACTTTCCTTTAAATAGCCATCAGTCACTTCTCGCTCCCCAGATTTACCAGTACAGGTCCATATACCTGTATCAAAGCACCCCTCTGCCTAGAAGCTGAAGGCGAGGGCTTCACAAACCATGTCAAGAGCAGAGCACCTTTGCTGCTTGTGAAGCTGCTTCCCAGATACAATGAACCCACAACTGCCCTCACAGCCACAGATCCCCTATTCCCACCCTACAATTCCTTCATATTCCTATTAGATGTCTGCCAAATACCTAATTACAGTATGTGACTGGCTACTCAATACCTGGAACTAGTGTTTGTCTGTATGTGATACAAAGGAAATTAATGGATAGGAACACAAATCAATTAAAAAAATAATTAAAATGGTATTCTGTTTCCGTTCCTCTTTCCCTTACTCCCATCCTTCCCACTCATTTTGTGATTTTTTCTGCCTATATCTGTACCGTTAGTCCCCTGGCATTATTCCTCTCTCCCCAGTGAAGTTTGAAACTCCTTTCAATTTAGTATCAGCAAATGCAATTACAGGCTAGTTACTTTCACTTCCAACTCATTAATGAAAACGTTAAATAAGACTGAACCTAAAGTGCCTTCCTAGAAAACCCACCAGATAGTGCTTCCAATTTCTATAATATGGTCACTCTCTCTCTTCCCAGAAAGACTTTTCAGAAAATATCAACATCACCTCTTGGAGTTCCTGGATAGTCATCCAGATGCCTCCAGGACTAAGTATAATCTCTCCCATCCCCTTGAGTTTTGTGCCAGCATATAAATTAGCAAACCAAGGCTTGAAAACTGAGATCCTTTGCACACAGCTACTGTTAGTTTAAGGGTTCACTCCCTTTGATGAAGATTAGGAGATGGGGCTAGAAAGAAAATTACCTGTATGTGAGGCTTTATAACACTAGCACAGTCTTACCTATGGCTAGGACTATAAACTTGAAAGCAGGGTTCAGTAGGCTGTGTCCATCAGCAATAGGAGAAAAAAAAAAAAAGACAGATAATATGGAAGCTGATAATTACCAAACTAACATCAGCAGCCACATTTTCTCTGCCTTTTTATTATTAGAAAAAGTTAAATCCTGATATCTAGTTCATTCGTTGTGTTTTCTGGCACACACTAGATGTTTGTATGCCTGCTGGGCTGGAATTCTGATGCCGGAAAAAATAAAATAAAGCGTGCTGCAATTTCTAGCTGGCTACTGGGCTCTTCTCTGCATTTAGCTTCAAAGATTTGTTAAAATATATTTTTCTGCACCACAGCTCAGAGTTGCTAAATCCAGAAATTGAAACATTCTGGGAACCAAATCATTTGGGGGCAAATCAAAGCTCTTGGAATGTTGCCCTAGGATTTTGAAGATAGCAGTTAATAGTAAAAAATGTTCAATATTTTTAAGGAAATCCCAATTATAGAAGACTGCACCATTCAAATCCTTGATTCAAGAGTAGAATGAATGTTGCATGTCTAACAGAGGAGGCTGCATGCCTGTATTGTGAAGGCAGGAATTAGTGATGGACAAAAGGAAATCCCTTGCATTTTACATCTGTTATGCATCTGTATTTACATGTTGGTAACAGTTGCCTGTAAATCCAAAGGTGAAGCTTATTTAGTCATTTAGGTCAGTCTCTAAAATAGGTCTGACAACAATTACAGTTCCCTGCCCAATTTATATATATTTTTTTTTAAATATTGGTGCTGTTTTCCAAGTGAAAAGAATAAAGATTAGGGGCAGGAAGAGTTTAAACAGTGGCGTTAAAGCTTCTTTTCCTGCTCCTTTGGAATTACCTAACCCTTGTGTTACCTTACCCATTGGGTAATGATATTTTAAAGCATAGCTTAGCAAAAGTATAAGTTTACAGAGGCTGTAGATACATTGTCATTTTCATCTGACGTAAATGTATGTCCTGTGTGAAGGGATGCACAAGGCACCAAGACTGAGAGCCAACCCAGTCACTTTTCAGGTTAGTCCTCAACAGTACCCTGCTCTCTGACCAGTTGTGCAACTGCTAGTGCCATCACAGTGGAGAAATGAGTAGCTGAGGATGGAGGGAAGAACCTTAATAGCAATTTACATCAGACTATAATGACTATGAAGCTACAGTCAGAGATAAGCAAAACCGACAAAAATAGACCTTTAAGACTTTTCCATATGCTCCCAATCCCGAAGCTACAGTAACCTTAGGATTTCAAGGGCAGCAATTGTATAACCTGAAGGCCCTGTCTTTTTAGGCAGTTACTGGTGATCCTCAGGGAACAGTCTGTAGCCAAGGTCAATAAAACCTTTGGGCAAAGGTGACCAGAGAGCCTGAGGAATTGAAAAAACATAAGACTGAAGAGCACCCTGAGAGTTCTGCCAACTAAAGCCCCTCTATCATGGTCATTTGTATATTGGAAGCCTTGTACAGTAAATATTTTTTTAAATGTGACAATTTATAATTAATGTACTGTAATACATGAAAATTTATAGTATAGTCAGTTCAGGAGTACCTGTCTTTAGAGACCATGTTCTACTGAACATTGGGAGTACTGCATAACTAGCATCCATGCAGTAAAAATGTAGTAGCAATGCAGTAGCATTGCAGTAGCAGTGATGTACACATATGCTCAAGATGTACATATTAAATGGTAGCAGCATGATGTTTTGCATATGGGACTTAAAGATGTTATGTATAGAAGAACAACATCTCTTCACAGTAACTGTATATATGCATTATGAAGCAAAAGAAAATATTTCACCAACCTGGCTTCTTAATACTTACATTTAAATGGTAAAGCTGGGTGTATTATCCGATAACTTTATTAAACGCATTATTCACCTCATCTGTGATTTGTTAGCTTCAAACACAGAGTCATGCAGTTAGGCACCTGATCGCAGTGCTTATATTAGGACTGGAGATGCCCTCAACACTCTGTGAAGTCAGAGAAGAGGATGTTTCCAGATGATGATTTAGGACTTCCGTGCCTGCATTTCTCCAGTGACTGCAGAGAGACCTTAGATTCATTGTAGTTTCAGCAGCTTTAGTGAAACTCTACATGACTTGATATGAACCATAGTAACAAGGATGGGTGTCAGTCACATTTGCTTGTCTGTAAACCTCACAGAGTCTCTAATGACAATGGTTAAAACCTGCACTGGTTCTCATTCTGGAGTGTGTTTCACTACTTCTCTAGTATCACCTTTCCATAGCAAGTTTTTTTATTCATCTCAGCAAAAGACAGGGAGTTTGCAAAATATTTTGTCCATGAAGGTGTATTCCACAACACAACTTTTCCACACATCCTGGTAGTTGCCTGGAAACTATTTGTGGTTTATTGTTCTTGTCCTTTGAAACCTAAGAACAAAAGAGAAATTTCTTCCCTATCTACAGGTACGTCTGAGACAGCATCAGATGTATTAGCAACAGAATTTGAAGCAGAAAAACAGTCCTTTGGCAGTGCTTTGCCTATTTGAATTGCAGATGGACGGAGCTATTAACCTGGGAAGGCACATGCCATGACACGCCAGAGCCAATGGAGCCATCCAGGGATCGTGGCTGCCCTGCCTGGGGATCCCAACTCAGCACTTCAGGGCACTGTTTAGACAAACTTGTTGCTGCTGACAGCAAATGCAGAGTCTCTTCAAGCTCAGGAAATAAGGTTAGTTAGTGCATTCATTGCTCTGGCTTTGCTGTTTGCTTGCCAAGCAAAACAAGAGCTGCAGCTACAGAGCATTTGCAGCAGCAGGGCAGGACAATCTCCTTTCCCAGAATTTTTTCCTTTTCCCCGGTGTGTTGACAAGGCTCACTTCTTCTTCAGAAAAGTAATGTCTTGGAAGTATGACCCAGTTCTTATGAAACAATGAGAAGTAATGGATTACATGTTCAGTTTAGACGGTTCAAAACCTTCCGGACAAGATATTTTTGTTTCAGAAAATAAAATATTTTATTTATTACAGAACATTCTAGACAAAAGGAATGGGTTTGGTAGATTTTCCTTTGGGTGTAAATGATTCTGTTTTGGTAAACAGTAGTCTTCACATACCACCACAGTGCATTTCTGTGTCCTCCAGGCCCTTACCGGGATCCAGCTGAACTAGGTTTAAGACTTTGCAGTGAATTATAGCTCTCCTGGTTTCAGCTGGGATAGAGTTAATTTTCTTTATAGTGGCTGCAGTGTTTTGGATTTAGGATGAGAATAATGTTGATAACTCACATTGTTGTAATTGTTGTTAAGTAATGCTTACATTAGCTGACTTTTTCAGTTTCTCATAGAAGCTGAGAGAAGACATAGAGAGGACAAGCTGGCCAAAGGAATATTCCATACCACAGACAATATGCTCGGTATATAAATGAGGCTTGACTCGGGGGCAGGAATCCACTATCGCTGCTCAGGATGGGATGGGCAACCAATCATTTGGTGGTGAGGGCAACTAGTGTTGTATCACTTTATTTTGCATATTCTTTTACCGTTATTAGTAGTAGTAGTTGTAGTCATATTTTCCTCCTCTGTTACCATTGTATTAAGCTCTCTTTACCTCAACCCAGGAGGATTTTTTTCTCCTTCTTTTCTCCCTCTTCTCCCTACCCTGTTGGGGGAGAGGGAGGGAGTGAGCGGCTGCATGGTCCTAGGTGCTGGCTGGGGTTAAGCCACGACACATGACATCCTGCAGTACAGGTGGCTGTAATATATAAAATGAACTTTAGTGGACTATTTTTTCTGGTATTTACTTCCATACCAAGCCATAACTCTGGCACCATGCTATTTTGAGTGCTGTGTTTGGTTTTGTTTAATTGTCACTACCAGCTCTACATTTTCTAAATGTGTTCAAAGATGGTTAGGACATTTATTTTTTAAAAAAAATAAGAGATGCCTGTGAAGACGGATTTTTAAAAAGCCTTTACTGGCTTAACTCAGCTCTCTTTGATAAGGATAATACTAAGACTGTTCCAAACATTTTTCACAGTCCCAAGTATTATGTACTGAACCTGAGATGCACAGCAATACTCATGTTTCCCACTCAGTATTACCTACTTTTATTTCTCCTCACACTTAATTTGCCTTTGGGAGACTGATTAGGGTTTCTTTTTGCCAAGTGCTGCCATACTATGACTTGAAGCATCAGAGATACTGCCCTCTGATGACATGATTGCTGTAAGTTCTGCCCCTGACTCATGTTTTTCCTACAAGAGTTATGCTGATAAAATTATCTTCTGATATCCAAGAGTCATTGCAGTATCCACTCCACTGTTTAGTTTGCTCCATATTTTTATAATATCTTCCTTGTCTTGTGGAATCCCTAAACCTATGTTTTGCAAATCAGAAATTATTTCAAGAATACTAGTTTTCATATTAGTTTAAAAATCAACAAAAAACATGATTTCATAATATACTGAACTCAACCTTTTCAGAATTTCAGGTTGGATATTAGGAAACATTTCTTTACTGAAAGGGTTATCCAGCATTGGAATGGGCTGCCCAGGGACGTGGTGGAGTCACCATCCCTGGAGGTATTTAAGAAACGTGTAGACATGTTTCTTCAGGGCATGCTCTAGTGCCCAAGATTACTGGTTTGTGGTGGGGTGCTGTGTGGGTGGGTGATGGTTTTTTGGTTTGGAGGTTGTTGTTGGTGGTTTAGGGGGTGGGAGCTGGTGTTTTTGTGTGGGGTTTTTTTTTTGGTTTTTTTTTTTGGTTTTTTTTTGTTTTTTTTGGTTTTTTTTTTGTGGTTGGACTCGATGATCTCTGAGGTCCCTTCCAACCACTACAATTCTGTGATTCTGTGATTCTGTGAATTGGATCTGTTTATAGACTTGATGGTTTCTATCTAAAAAGCAAAAAAAAAAAAAATATTCATGTAGGCAGTCATTCAATCATTTCAGAAATTTAAATCACACACAAGAAAAAAACTGGGCATTCAAGACCGGTATCTTCAGAGTCATTAGTGCTTCTTTCAGGATTCTTGTTACCTATTTGGCACACTGCATTGCTAAACAGTGCATACCTTAAACTACATTAGCTAATAAGTTCTCCAGATGTGAATAATACTTCAATTCTGATTTCAACAAAGCCATAAGGGGGTTATTCAATTTAGCATTTCATCTTCAAGTGAACCATTTCTGGATGTGTCAACCTTAGTACTTTTAACATCATAATTGTAGTTCATAATGTACCTGTTCTGTATTTGCAAAGAAGAATATGCACATGAAGATTAAAATGTGTATGATTTTTTCTTCCCATCTCAAAACATCCTAATTACTCTTCCCTTGAGAGAAAGAAATGATACACAAATAAATTTTCTAACCTCACTGACCAGATTGCTGATGAAACCTCCCTTGCACCCTAGCACTTTCTTTATCACATTTATGACATGTTCAGAAGCAAAGACCAAGTGTTATTAGTAGAAAAAGAACGATTAATTTTTTTGCAAGTTGAAGTGTTAATATTTAATTGTGACCTTTGTAGAAATGCTAAGCTTAAAATGTAAAAGTTAATAAAACTTCTATTTGAAATAACAGCAGATGGCCATGTAGTGAATACAAGCTTAAAATCAGTCTTGGGGCTCTATTATGTTCACACGCTGCTTCAGCTATCAATTACTATGGATGTTGCTGATGAGAGAAAAACTGAACTCCTGTTTCATGTAGTGCACCTTAGCTGAGTATCATCTGACATGAAGGGCTATAGAAGGCTCTGATTCCTAAACAAATCCCCTGTAGAGATGCCTGGCATATTCAGTTAAAAGGTATTCTTTTAAGATTACTGTAGGATTTTTTCCCATGAAAATTTTCATGAGTACAGCCCAGATTAAAAAGTCACATGATAGTAAAAGAAATACTTTAATTCCATAGAATATTTCTTATGAAAAGATGAGAGTGCTGAGCCATCTCATCTTGTGTAGAAATGGAGTTGAGATTCGTGAAAGCAAATTTCAGTGAAAGAGAAAGTCATGTCTGAAGTTTTGAACAGTGAGTCTAGTTTCTGAGAAGCTGGAAAGGCAAAAGCAATATACAGCAGAAGGAAAAGAAGCCGAATGAAAACTGTAGAGAAGATGGAAGCAGACCCAGGGAAAGAAGCAGGTGATATAGTTGAGATGCTCCCCTTTATTATTGTATCTTCTTTTTAAATAGCTTAATCCTTAACCAAGTCTGGTTGAATTTTTGCTAGCATCTTTGGCCTAATATGCCCCACAGAGGAGGATTTTTTTCTTCTGTTTGGCAAAGGCAGAAAATGCAGGTGGCAAATTATTATTCTTTGTTTCATTTCCTTCTTTTCCTGCTGGCAGGTATTTCTAACCCTTATTATGTTTTCCTTTTTTATTTCCAATACTATGCTAGGTTCTTCAGGGCAAAAGATAGGAATGAAAAGAGTTATCGAAATAGGCCTTTCTAATAATATTTTTTCCATCTTTTTTTTTTTTCCCCTTGCTGATTCTCTAGAAAACGTCTAGCAAAAGTTCATCAAAAAGATGCTATAGAGGTTACTTGAATCAAATTTAAATACAATTGCTCCAGTTTGACCATACGCTGCAAAGACACACGCAGGAAATGATGGCCAGGAACAGTGATGTTTATCCACAGTGCCTAACATGAAGATTTCAGGGAATTCCTCAACCTCATACTTCAAGAAACATAATAGTGGATATTTTCACCAAGAAAAGAACATAAACTCAGCAATAATGGTTTGATGGTTCAGCAGAAGGGGCTTGGTCTGACGACAGCTGATGGTGTAAGCATGGGGATATGCACAGTGCTGCTGTGCATCCTCTCAACCTGCAGCATATGGCAAGGCAGGGGTGACCAGAGCTGTAAGCTCTTTGTGAGCTTACCTTTTGTAAAGTTAAAATGTTCTTTGTTTTCACTCTGTGTTGGGAGGACCCATTTATCTTTCTGAGTTCTATTGTCAAAACTGCCTAGTGAAAAAACAGATAGTAAGGCATAAGCAGGGAGCACACCTTAGGGAAGAAAAGAGGACAGGGTGGGAAACAGATCATCAGCTGAAGATAAAGGACCCACTGCACACAGACGCTTGGGTCAGCCTTAGTCACCCAGCTGAGCCTAAAACCTCCAAGGAGGGGTCTTCAGATCCATTCTTAGGTTCCAGCAATCTGGATGGCACCAATGCCTCGGTTCCAGTCATAAGGTGACATAGATGATCAAAAGGTAAGATGCTAGGAAGTTTCACAGATTAATTAACAACACTGTGTCTGGGGCACTCAGCACATAGCAATACTCCAAAGAGATCAAGGAAGGGCTGTTACAGTAAAACGGCAAGTAAGGGAGGTTTGCTAAAGCTATAAAAATTAATCACCAGTACTTTTTCTGATATTTCAGAACAAAGCAGCTTTTCTGATGACTTGGAGGACTAATAGCTGACCTGAATGTGCAGGGAACACTCACAGAAAACCTGGCTGCAGCAGGAAAGCTAAAGAAACTGCATTTGTGTTCACTGTGGAGGATGTAAAGAGGCTCCAACGCTAGAACCTTCATGCGAAGCATCTTAGAGAGTTTGGCTGGAACTAAAGTGTCAGAAAAAGGGATTTTAGAGTGTGTTGATAGTCTGAATAATAACAAATCTTCAGACGTGGATTGAATGCATGCAGGTGCACATTATGATGAAACTATGCCATGAAATTCTTGACCTTCTGTTTACAGAGTATGACTTAACACTGTGAGCTTCTTCCATGCCTCTGAAAAAGAAGGTTGCAAATATGAAGCCAGTTTCTAAAACAGGATCATGAATGCTCTGCAAATCTGATGTCCAGGCTGGGAAGTTTTGTTTTATCATAATTATTATCATAAAAGAAGTGAATCAGCCAACAATTTGACAAATATAGACAAAAGTGTTAATATGGCTTTTGTACGGGGAACTTATGTCTTACAAGTCTTTTACGTAATCTGTTTGAAAGAGTCATTGAGCATGTGCACAAGAATGAGCCAGCAAATAAGTCTTCTGAGATTTCCAAAGGCTTTTCACCAATATTTCTTGTAAAAACTTACTTGTCATCAATTTAACAAGAACAGATGTCTTCTTAAAAGACAGTAAACAAAAGGTAGGAGTAAATGGTCATCAGAGTATGAAAACATTCTACCCTACAGAGACCTATGCTAAGGCTTGTCCTATTTGGTATATTCGTAGAGGATCTAGAAAAGGTGGTAGAGACTGATGAAGCTTGATGATGTTAAATTATTCAGTGCAGTGAAAATGAAAGCTGGCTCTGAAGAGCTGTGGAAGGATCTCACAGTATTGACTAATTGGGCAGTAAAATGGGAGATGAAATTCAGTGCTAATAAATGCAGAGTAATGCATTCAGAGAAAAGCAAGCCTAATTTTACAAACATGGTATTGGGCTCTGAGCTGTTAACACACAGTAAAGAAATCCCAAAGTCGTAATAGGTAATTCTAAGAAAACATTAGCCTAATGCACAGTAGCTGTTAAAAGCAAACAAACAACAAACAAAAACAAAATAGAAAGTTGGGGATTATTAGGAAAAGACCAGAGCACAAACAAAATATGCAATTCTGCCATTAAGTAAATCCAAGTATCCTCTGTGTATACTCTTGCTGCCTCCATCTCAATCAGGATAGAGAAATTTGACTACATTTGATGTTCCCCTTTTATCTATGGAGCATATGGAACACATATTCCCTGTTGAAGTGGGTGAACCTTAGAGATTCAGAAGTGGGTGCATTTGCAGTAGTCCTTCCTTTTGAATTTTTTTCACTTTGCAAGACTGCTTATATGTACATGTGTATACCTTCAGAGCAGTCTTGGTGTGAATGTAAAAGCCTTGTTCAATGAAAGCGGTGCTGAGATAAGCATCAATGAGCAGGCTCACCGGGACACATGAACTGTGCATGGATGGATTTGAGAAAAGATTTCAGCTGCTGATGATTGAGTGAATTTCAAAGGAAACATTGAAATGAGGCTACATGACTACAAGAGCAGGTGAAGACGGGATACAAAATGAGAAGATGTTTTATGTGCTGAAACAGCAGCAGAAGTCAATAGAAGCAGCTTGTCTGGTTGTTCGGATGCTGATTTGAGAAGTGTGTTGACAGAGTTGGCTTTCAAACAGTCTTTGAAGGGGAGGTGATGGTTTTAGTTGAAGGCAGGGTGACCTGAAGGAAAAAAAAATATTAAAAAAAACCCTGAAATTCTTCACTCAAACCTAATTATGTATTAGAATAGTGTCCAAATGTTGTCCCTTCTGAAGAGAAAACTAGGCTAATGTTTTAAAATAACCACAGGGTGGGCGATGGTTGGGCTCTGGGGGCCCAGGTGGATATTCTGCTTCTTCATCCAGAGAAGGTTGTTTCTATAGCCAGGAAAGTCCAGCTGGGAACAAAGTTAGCAGTAACATCCTCTGGGGAGATGTGTAAGAGGCAAAAGAGAAAAATATCAGCCCAGCCCCTATGCTTTACAGGGATTTTACTCTCATATGAAAAGAAAATGTTGAGTATGACTAGAAATGAAAACATTGTGAACAATAACCAGTGATTTTACCGAGTCCAAGGGCTGGGAGTCCAGCTGATCCATCTTATCAAATAACATCCCTGTTTTAAAAGAAAATAAAGAAATCCTGCTGCAAGAATACAAAGGTTCAAAACCAAACAAAACATGAGTGACAAAACAAAAATGAAAGTAGTTGCCCAGGAGGAAGGGCCTGAGGTGTGTGAAGGGGTGTGTTTGGTCACCCAAACTGGTACCTTTCCAGTAAGAAACTGAGGAGGTTGACTGTAACATCGAAGGCAAAGATAGGCTGGTGAGGATCTGGTAGCCTGTCTCATTTTCTTCATGCCATGCTGAGGACCCTCTCTCTTTTCCCTTCTATCCCAAATCCTCTGGTATTTCTCCTTCTCTTCTTTCCACCAGTTTTTGTGGATTGTCTTTTTTCTTGTCTCAGTGCTTTCCTCAGCCTGGATCCTGCTCTCCTGTAGCACAACTCATTTATTTCTGAAACATACTTGGTTCATTCTCTCTGCAAGTCCTACTTCATTTCCCCAATCACTCTTTACCATGAGATAGACATAGAAGAGACACCTAATCAAGTAATATAACCAAAAAGTGCAGTCTGAAAAAGTTCTTTGGAAACAAAGATTTGCAAAAGCTGAATTTTTCACAAGCAACCCACCATAGGATGCAAATCCAAATCCTTCCCCATGAGTGTTTAAATGAAGGCCTTTGCTCTCAGAGCCACCGTTACTTTTCTTCAGACCTCAGGATGGGTTCGGCAGCCCTGCCTTTTCTCGGGGGGTCTGTGAGCACTGCCACTTAGGTGAGGGGCTTCTTCTCACAGCTATGAGCAGGTTGAGCCAACAGCTTTTATTTTATAAAAAATGAACTGTAGAATCAGCAATAGACATGCATTGACTAACTGACGCGCTTAGATACTTCAAGGCTTTGTGAAAAACTTGTTTTGATGACGGCTCCTGTGCACTTAGAGTTGCTTCAGAAAAAAAAGTGGGCCAGTTTTTCCTTTTTCGATAGTCTCTGATTTTTATGATCTCCTAATTACAGTATGTACAAAAGAATTTCACATATGTTTACAAAACAAACACTTAAGGTGCTTGTGTAATTACAAAGTCTGCCATTAAATTAGTGTTTCATGTGTTTGTGTTTTAATTATTAACTGTGGCAGAATATAGCTAAAGCAGAAAACATGTAATTTCTATGATAATAACTGAACACGATTAACAGCCTATCTTTCTATAAACAAAATGTGTTTTTCATTTGCATTCTTCCCTTGTTTTTCCTAAATGCAATTTAGGGCAATGCAAAAGTCTGGCATACTCCCTCTTCACTGGAACCTACTGTGCTAAAAGTGTTTACTTATAAGGTAACTTGATGTGGCATGTTGTAAAGATTTTCATATAGATCTTGGCTCCTGCTCATCCACATATAATTGTCTGTATAGCAGTTTTTTTGTCTTTTTTCTCATGTACAAATGGCCCATATGTCTATTTATTCCTCACAGTTGTGTTTCTTTCCTAATATTCGGTTATGTCCTCATGGATCTCCATACAAGTTTCCTCTCCTCATTTGCATAGTCCTAGTAATTTCAACATACACTTTATTATTGATGATGTCTCCACTGCTGTCTATTTTTTCCCAAAAATTTTTCTCCCCAAAATTTTCTCTCAGATTTTCAGTACGAAAATGAGGGGGGTTGAACTGTTTATTGGGTGACAGTCTAACCATCAAGAATTCCTCCATTGAGGCCAGCAAAATGCAACCATTTCTTCAGTCACCTGAAAGAGAAAGGGAAAAATCCAGGTTACCCTTCCCAGTGAGATATGGTAGGCTGGCTGTAACTCCTCAGTCTTATGCACAGGGTTCTAACTGGGACATTGGATTTCATTTAAGTCAGGTAATAATTTTCCTCCTTTAGCCTCACAAAAAACTGAACGAAGGTTTCCTAAAGGGTTCCCCATAGGGTTTCTCTCACAGAACAGAGAGGAACATCTCCATAACTCCTGGAAGCTGCTTGTGACAGCTGACAAATCTTGAAAATTTTCTGACAGCTTATCTAGTTACATGAGTTGCTGAGATTACAGGCGCTCCTTACAGCCTGCTACAGCACTGCTCTTGCAGCTTCTAGAGATAGACTAGTCTCAATTTCCATATAGCTTTATTCCCTTACTCTAGGCATCAAGACTTGATACCTACTTTGGAAAAGCTGCCTTGACGGACTATTAAAAAAGCCCATAAGCACAACCTCCTGACCACAGGCAGAGGGCTCACAGTTCACCTCGGGCGGCACATCTTAGACAGCCCTTTGAAGGCTCACTCCATTACCTACCTGACACTGACTACAGTCCTCTGAGATGTGTTATCCTTATGTACTCTATGACCTGCCCTCTTTCCCCGCTATTAGAGATTCCTACAGCCTGGATTATGTATAAGCAAAAGAACTAAAGGACATGTAGAACCTTTTTAGCCTCAGTGCCTTGGGCTAAAGCCCCTAGCATCAGGCAGGAATCCAACGGGAGACGGGTGAAAGTGAGGACTCCAATAGACACCTCGTGGCAGAATGCCATGGTACTGAATGCACAAGGCACATATAGACCACCTGCTCAACTGGGGTGGCAACAAACATACTACAGGTTGCAATTACTCTTTCTTAGAGGGAGAGAACCAGGATTGTCTTCACCCCAGGTCTTTTTCTTCTTTAAAAGTTACCACAAATTAGGATTTAATTAGGTCACCTTTTAATTTTCTTCAGATTCACAGAAGGGAAAAAAAAAAAAAAATTGACTGTGAAAATGACCCCTGGTGAAGTCTTCCTTGTGTGATACATACACTCATTTCAATAGACTCTGTATGTATAGCAAAGAAACCCAAGAATTTCACGTTCCAGTTCATATTGAAAGATAGGATAAAACTGAGACCTCACGTAGGCAGACAGAATTTCTTCATGGGACTCTCACCCACTTCTACCGTGGCTGAATTTGATCCAAATTGGTTAACACTATTTTCCTTAAATATTCATTTTTCAGAGAAAGGGTTTATATAACCTGTCGCCTTATATTATAGCTGATGTAAAAAGTTTGTGACTGCAACCCTAAATGTTTTATCACCTGTCAGACATTTCAATGATAATAAAAAGTAACATCCTTTAAATTAATTAGACATGATTAAGACTTCAAGCCCACAGGCCACTTCATTATGCAAGAATTATAAGTTAGCTATTTAAATTACCATTAAATTGATTCTTATGTTAATTGATATCTCATTTATAACCCCTGCTTTTAATTTCTATAGGATCTTATTAAGGTTTAATGCAAGTAACTAAAATGTTTAGCAATCATTCACATAAAGAAAATATACTGAAAAAATTATGATAAATATTTTTCTCTGATTCCGATTTATATTAAAAATAGGAATTACTTTAATAAAATATATCAGATATCACTCATGCAACCCTATTAGTATGCAAATTGTTGTGATTTTCTCCTCTATCCTACCATTCAGCGTAAGTAGAAAGTTGCTGCTTCTACACATGCGCAGCAGTGATTTTCTGAGATATGCAATGATTTGTACAGAGTATTGAAAGGCAGAACTCAGGTCATGGAATACAATCAAACCAATAATGCAGAATGCTAATAGTGGAGATGGGCATTCAAATTCATTTAAGTCACATGTTAATGCTTAGACAGGATACACGTCTTAGATTTTCAAGGGCTGTTTGCCTTGCCTATGGCAAAGGACCAAAATTCTTGGAAAATGTGTAATTTGTTCCTCAAGTCAGGGTCTGCCAGTACAATAATAGAACAGACCTTGTTGTTTCTCCAAACTGTTTCACTTTCTTCATTATTATATTGAACCATGTATAAGATAGGTGAACTCAGGTTAGTGACCTTGCCCTTTTGGTATCTGATACCCATAATGAAATCTCATCTGCCAGTTAGTTTCTGTCCCTGATTATTAGGTATCTGAATAATGTAATTCACATCAGAGACAGAGATCAGGGTTATATCCTGGCAGTGTTGTTGGCAATGGCTGTGCTGTCAGTGATTCAAGCTGAGACAGTATTTTGCTCTTGGTCCTTCCCAGAGAATTCAGAGTCCATATGACGAACAGTACAGGCTAGATCTAAAATGAGATCAAACATCCTTTACATCCCAAATAGCCTCAAAGCTCTTGTCTGTATCGCCATTACCTTCAAGCTTTATTCATGCTTCCAGGCATGCAAAAGATGCTTTTAGTGTTGTGCTGTTAAAAATACCACTCTGGTGGTCTGTGGCAGAACTCTCACAATGTAACAGGCACTTTCAACTGAAAAACCATCACAACAAAAAAAAAGTCCTAGGACCCCCAGCTGCCAGGTTGGGCTCTGGGATATCTTGGCCCCATACCCAAGCATTCTGCACCCCAGAGACTGCTGACTATCTCTGAAGGAAGACAATCCTGTGAGAGCAAAGCACTTGGCCAGGTACCTGGAACTGCATCATGGGGTATACAGATATAGCCATATGTTTAAATACCTTCTCCAAAACAAGAAGTGCAGCTTTGATAGCAGCCTATGCTTTGAACACTTGACACTTCATCTGTCAATACTATGTATAGATAAAGCTTCTAAATACACCTGAGATTATAAAAATACTAAACATAGCTAAACTCTGGAGATTTTCAACTTAATTTACAGATTATATGCTTTATCCCTCATGATATAGCTGTGAGAGGTTGGTCCTCAAAGACTGCTGGATCCTGAATCCTCTGAACCACCACTGGGTAATGCAATCCATGCTAAAGGCTGACAACATCTTCATCTGGTAATACCCTACCTGGATTGCTTATTCTCAACAAACATTTTTTATTAATGGGACTGCCACCTGACATTGTCGTAACAGAAAAAAATCAAAATAATATTTTCCTCTAATCTACTAAATAGTGGTCTTCTGGTACAAAGCAAATTGTGCTTCAGATGCTATCAAAGGTCAGATATTTAACAGTTTAGCAGCACCTTTCCGAATTCCCATTAGTCTGTTAGTGACAGAGAAAAAAATCTTAAATTAACCTTACCAAAGTATCTGTTTTAACTAGATTGCATTAGATCACATTGAACTGTTGTGTGTTAATGGCTTTTTCCTGAGGAATGAAATGTGAATAAATGAATTAATATTGCAGTAAGTAAGAAGGGTTATTGGAAGAACGGATCTATAAAGGGTCAGTAAAGTAACAGTTCAACAGATAAGAATCAGACTCCATTATCACAGTAGGGTAATCCCTGAAATAATGTTCACTTTTTACCTTTATGTTTCTTTATCTTATATTTGTTGTTATTTGTTATTTTTTTGTATCATGGCCTAAGAATTCATTGTAAATTATAGCGGCACCCAGTGGCAACACAATAATTAGATAGTATAATTAATTGCATTATAAACTTTCATTTCTGAGTTTTAAAGCTCAATAGTGAAAAAACCCATGTTGTAGCCTGAAACTTGGCATCCAGAGCTTCAAGGATTTAGCTTGGGAGTGATGTGAGGTTTTAAAATAAATTTTCAAAGATAGCAGTTCAGCTGTTTGGGGGTTTTCTATTGAGGCCTTTTTTTAGCATTTGTGTAACTTTAAAAGCGTTGCAGTATAAGCAGGAAAATTTGGCAAGGAATTAGTTCATAATATGGTTTAATTGCTTTTGGCATTATACATATATATTTTAAATAGCCAAGATGTTTGAGTTTGAAAAAGGTGCTCAACACAGGTGTATTCATGTGGATTCTTTTTTAGCATAATCTGTCAAAAAACAGTTGCCGTTATTCTATAAAATATGCTTTCAAGTACCTATGGCTTAAATATGCTCAAAACTTTCTAAAACATTCCCATATTTTTTCACTCTAAATGAGACATTTATCAGATTTTGCAGGTAAAGCAACTGCAAGTTGCAACATACAAAGCAACATACAAAAATGTATGTTGAGACTATTGCTAGTTTAGTTTGTATCTTCAAAAGGCGAATAGATTATCATGAATTCTTAATACCAACATAGCATTTTTCAAGCTAGATACTGAAGCTTTTTATTAGGGAAGGTTTCACCATCCTTATTTTATGGGTGAACATTCTAGAAATAGAATCCAAGTTGCTGACCAGTATTATATCAGAAGACAGAAGAGAAGACTACTTCAAAGTGATAGCTTTGATGCTAACACGGCCTTGGACAATAGAGTGCATACATTTAAACTGGAAAACTGTAACAACTGTTCAACTGAAAATAAGGTGGAACAGCCAAGTCTGGGTTTTATCCCTTGAAAATCACATCTATGTTTCATTGGATTGTGGGGTGGAGTTGATATTTCAGAAGAAGCCTTGTTATTAAACCTGAATACAATCAGAATTTTCCAGGTTGGAAGGGACCTTGAAAGATCATCTGGTCTAACCTAGATGAGGTTAGATGACATTATTTAGAACTTATGACACTTATGACAGACTGTCAACATTAAGTGAAAGAAGATCATTAATCATCACCCTCTGAATGTTATCTGTTAGCCAATTTCCTAGCCATCTTACAGTCACCCACCCAATTTGTATCTTGCTAGTTTGTCTGGAAAAAGGCTGTGGGAAACAGCGTCAACCACTTTTCTGAAGTACAGAGAAACTCCAAGAGATATTCCAAGAACCCATACTGAGATCCTGTTGCAATGAGAGAGGACACAGCTCCTAGAAAATACGTTTTCTTCAGTACATAGATAGAACGAGAAGGAGATGTTGTTTAAGGGTTCTTCTCCCCACCCCACTCTCCCACTCCTCTTTGGTTCATCTGTGTTACTGGATGTAGACCTGTATACAGAAAGGGATGAAAACTCTGCTGTCTTTCCAAAGCCTGATCCTACTTACATGCCTGGATTAGCAGTCCCTACCTCTGAGATCAACATAGTCAGATGGAGTTATTATGTATTAGATGCTTTCAAAATACTGTGCCTCTCATCTTCATACTGTTCAGTATGGGGTATGGTTTTTTGCCCTGGCTTGTCAGTCAGTCATGTGGCTACCTACTTACTGTAAACCAAAGTCTATATTAGAGAGTTCTCTAGTGAAGCTATTCAGTCCGTGGTGGAAGAGATTTCCTCATGAATTCACATTGGAAATGGTTTTAGGGGAAAGGTGTATGTTAAAGAAATAGTGGGGTAGAGTTGAGTTTATAATGTTTAATGAGAAAATGAGTCCAGTAGCTCAGTGGGGTGGAGTTAGTGGCAATCCTCTTCAGTTGGGAATGATTTACAAATGACTTCATGGTGCAGATAATAGTTCCCAAATAAATTGAGTTGTAGCTTAATTAAACAGCATCGTTGCTTCTTTTTCCCATTTACCTGAAACAGCCATAACTAGGATTAACTGTTGTGTGAGAACATAAAGTAGAGAGGCAGTCTCTAGAATTGCAGACCCTAAAGCTTTGTAGGGATTTAAAGATTATAAGCAACACTTTGACCTGACAGTAGATGGGTAGCCAGGGAAAAGCCTGGACTACGAGTACAGTGTACCATTCTGATAAAATGAACCATAACATTCAATACCAGATAGCGCTTCCATGGACATTGGCCTCCCAATGTTATGCTGTTTGTCAGCACCACTCTTCGAAGATATTAATGCCGTAACATTTCCTCAGCATCTGATATTTGGGCAATTTAGTTAAATAATCCAACTTCAGCTACCATCTCTGTGCAGATGAATCATATACATGTGTCTCTAATGCTCTGTCCTGAAATCGATCTTTGTGTTGAAAAGCTAAACTTTTATACCTCTTCATGGGTGCAGCTTTCAACTCGAGTGCAACATGACTAAGAAAATGCTTTTTCCTTTCTGCCCCCAGACTTTTCTCTGTTGCTATGAGCAGCAGCACCATTCTGCCTGCTGCTCACACCATTAGCATGGACGTAATCTTTGCCTCAGATTTTCAGTTTTCATGTCCAAGCCACGGCTCAGCTTTACACATTATGGCATAGTATCTCTAAAAAACAACAGATGGTGCAGGCAGCCAGGGAAGCTCAAGAAAATAATGAGATAATACTTGTCTTTGTAACAACTATTTTGTAGATCCTTTAGGAATGGCAGGTTTTCAAGAGAATCCTCTCTTTACAGCTTTTCAGTGACTCTCTACCCTTTGTGACTTCAAAAAAAGCCCTACTTGTCTTCATAAGAAGGCCCAAACAGTTTGCCCTCACTCAGCCCTGATTTAATATCTAAAGTTGATATTGACTCCCAGTAGGCCAACTTTCAATTTTTTGTGCTGTCTTCTATGCTACCTCTCATGATTAAGGGAAGATGACACTGAGCTTCTCATGTTGTCTTTGTGACACGGTTTTCTTTTTGTTCTGTTTTGTGCAGTCCCAAGTACAATGCAGTCCCAGTCCGAAGGCAGAAGTGCCAGATGCTACATCAATATCGTTCTCAGCATCCATCAGATATCTCTTAACAGCACCCAAAGTCTCCTTTCACAGCTGTGACAAAGCATGAAGGATTCAAGAGGCATGAAGATGAAGGAGAAACCCTTGGCCCATTGCAGTGGAGCCCGGCCAGCGGAACTGGGGATTAGGGCCCCTCCAAAACTGCACATCAGAAAAGAAACTATGACTCGTGGATCTGAAGGGAATTGCACTCAGGTTAAAAGAGAATAGCTGAAGTCTTTTACTGGACCATTATTTCCAACAACTTCACCTTCCCCCTCTCCCCAATATACATTTTGATATTCATTTTCTAGTTTTTCATGAACAACTGGAAAATCTTACCATTATTCACTTATTGGTGCGTGGGGGTTTTTTCCATTAAAGGATTTTTAAGGGTATGAAAACTAGTTTTAAAATATTTAATTTGATCTTTTTCTCTAAATCCAAAAGCAAAGGTGATGCAGTAAACTAGAATCTGCATGGAGAAGCTCTGTGTACCATGGAAAAGGTGGCTGCTCGGGGCAGGCGATGGGAGCCTTTGAACTCTGAGTCTATTGGAGATGCTCTAGTTCAATCAGGAATTAATTCAGAGAAGTCCTGTGGCCTGCATTATGCAGGAGGTCAGACTAGAGGGTCACAATCATCTCTCTCAGCATAATAATCCATGAATCTGTAAGAGCTACCATCTTTTATGGTTCATTTCTTCTAAATGCCAATGTTTATTTGTAGCTGTAACATTCTTTGATATAACATATATAGCTGGTAGGGTAAGTTAATACTAAAACTTTTGCTCAAATAGTTTAATTTTAATTTGCATAAAAAAATCATAAAATGAGTCATAGGTAAGGTGATGAAAACTTATTTCAGATGTCATCTCAAAAGAAAGTCTAACTACTGTTTCACTAGATCTTTTTCGTAGGCTAGAAGTTTTGTTTTTAAGATATTTTAACTGAGTCTAGGAAAGGATCCTGAGCTTTTGCACAGGGTCAGAGTACAAGAAATTTTATTTAAATATCAGCAGAACTTTAAATACATCTGTCACAGAGCTCTATATTTTTTGGCAGTTTTAGGCCACCTTTTTTCTGTGTAATGATGAAGGTTTGACTTCTTTTGATTTTTCTTTTTTAGCCAAATGAACAGTGCATCTTTCTTTAATTGTGATCCTCATCAACCATTTGGCCCAGTAATAGTATGCAAATTGAACTCTTCAAAAATTAATGCTAACATTTATTAAATAATGCATCATACAATAAGTTAATTTGAAATTCTAAGTTGAACTCCCTGCTCATGAGAGGGATTTTTTTTCCCTGTGTCATCTTCATAAAACATCTTTATAGTCTTTCTAAATACCTTGAATGTGCTATTTGGGTTTTGACAAATTGATCTCTAGTGAGGCTATTGATGAGGAGACATTCTCTCTGTTTCAGAGTTTTGAGATCTTCTATTCCTTGATATCTTCTATTTCCACATAATTATTAGTATTTTCTTAGTTTGAACATTTTGGAGGAAAGTATGAACTAAAAGTAGCATTTGGTAACGATGTAAAAGCTCAGGACACAGAGTGACATCTGCAAATAAGCATTAATTTTACACCATTACAAACAAACAAATTTACCCAGACATAGTATCACACTTGAGGACACATTGCAACACAGAGAGGTGAACACTTGAAGGACTTTTATGTATATGTATATTTATTTGTATATATATAAGCCTGTTTTTTTTTTACAGTTATGAATTCAGGGAAATAAGAATCAGGTCCTAAAAGCAGACCACAATTTACACTATACATTTCTTATGACTAACACAAGTGCAAATTTCCACATTTGCCTGTGTTTAACCATTCTGAATGCCTTTTTGAATACGCCTTTTTCTGAGTCCTGCTTGGAGTTTTTCTTTTTCTCTCATATATTTAATGTGTGCATCTGTCTGTCGCTTTCCACTCATTCATTCACCAGCCAGGACACAGGCAGGTGCAGAAACAGAGTCTGTTAAAATAACTGAGTAGAAATAAATACAGCAAAAGGTAGTAATACCTGTTCAGTAGGAGCAGATCTTTGCAAACACAAACCAAGGCAGGTAACAAAACCATCCCTCCCCTGGCAATCAGCAAAGCTCTGAGCAGCGGGTGAGCGAGCGAGAGCTCTCCTTCCCCATCTCTGTAGCAATCCTCAGCATCCTCCTGCAACACCTGTTTGCTCGACAGAGCCAGGCAGGATGCGCTTTAACCTCTTCTGCTCCTGCACACCACCGCACGGAGAGAGCAACGGAAGAGTCAGTGTTTGTGGGGGAATGCATCAAATAAATAAATAAATATATATATATATTCCCTTTGGTATAATACTGCCACTACTGGGGTGGGGTGGGGGCGTTGTGTTCTCAGTGGAGTCATGAGTTTAGGTCATTTTTCACTTCCTGCATCTTAAGAATGTCTTCACGTTGGTGTTTCAGAGGAAGGTGAGCCTTTAGGTGAGGCTGTCTTTAAGCAGTGGTTTTCCAGGTGCATCTGAGGTTTCCCGGAATGGCAATTTTGCCAAGCAGCCAGCCAGCAGTGGCAGTGTGTGCAAGCAATTGTCTTAATTGGCAGCTGAATAACAGTGTAGAAGGCAGTGGTTACTTAAAGAACAAAAAGATTCGTCCTTAAAGATATGGCAACCTGAAACACTCCCAGCCTGGTTTCAGCCCTCTTCTCCTGTGCAGCCCAGCCAGGCTGAGGTAAGAGTACGGCAAAGGGACACAACCAGGCCCGTGGAGATGTGAGCTGCAGTTTTGCTTCTGACTTGTGCTGAGGACTAGCTCCATTCTGCACATCAGGACACAGGCACTGACTGTTTGGGCTGCAGCTGGAGGTACCATTAGCCATCTCACTCATGTGACAGCGTGCCACTGCTTTCAGAAACTGAGGGGACTTACCCACTTCTTAGCCTGATACGCTTCTGATACATTGGGGAGGCACTTTTGTCTTTTTTGTTTCTTTAGACTAGAAATCACTTTAACAGTCCAAAAGACCACTACTTTATGAGTGGAAAAATATGATCTATTTGAGTATGATGGGCTCCTACGTGAACACAAATGATTTGGCAAATTTTGCAAAGAGAACATGTGGCCTGAATAATCAACAAGAGGAATTCACAAAGGTTTGGCTTGGCTTGCTTAATTTTTTTCTCTGATTTGTCTGTTCTTATAACTGCCACCTGTTCTTTTGTTTTCCTGCATATCTGCAGTTTTTTAAAATTAGAAGAGACATAATGATAATTTAACTTGACTTTCTGCATAAAATAAAAGCTATAATTTCATCCACTGCTTCCAATGCTTTTGCAATAAAGACAGACATCAAGCATTTGCCTTTAGAAAGACATCAAGTGTTGCATTCCAGGTGATGTCTATCACCTCCCTAGGTAAAATACTTCTTATAGATAATTATTTTCAGTGTTTAGAACATTATATCAATTCTACCTGGAATTTGTCTGGCTTTACCTGCCATATATTGAATTTGGTCCAGTCTTTGACTGAAGGTGGAAGGAGCCCTCTGCAATCAGAAATCTTCTGCCTCAGCTCTTACTTGTAGGCTCTGATCAAGTTGCTTCTTTCATGGTCTTTTTGACAAACTATAGAAATAAAACTTTATACTTCTCTACCATTTAGGCGAGATCTACATTGTCAGTCATTCCTTTGGCCCTTTACTAAACTTCTTGCAATTTGTCAAGGTTCAGTGTTCCAGTAATAGCTGCACTAAGGCTACACTACCTTAATTCTAAGAATATTCTCATATATAGATAGACAGAGAAGTCATGTGGGCACATACTATCAATCTTGTGCCAGACTTCTTGTGGTTCAGCTTCTGCTTCAAATTCAGTGGTGCCAAAGACTGAATTTTTTATTCAGATGGGGAAAAGCTGTATCATATCACTCAAGGTTCCTAATTTTAATTACAATTTCTACTGCAAAATGCCTGCAATCAAACAAATTAAATTGAGCTGTGTTAATAACAATGGATGAAGAAATATGATGAATCCTAAAGGGAATAAATAAAATCTGCCTCCCATAAGAAGGGAACAGTTTTCAAAGATAACAGCTAAGGTAATGCAGAATGGAGATCTTTGAGCTTTCTTGGGCATACTGCTAGGTGAAACCATACAGATCATGGCAGCTCGTTGGAGACTTGTTTCGAGATTCATTTTCATTTCTAATCCAGTGCATGGGAGCAAGGAGGTCAAAGGCATTGAAACAAACCCATGTTTCTATGAAACCATTTGCTGTGAAGCTCCACCTGCTACAGAGGAAGGAATACCTTTGATTTTAATCACTTTTAATCAAATCTTTTAATCAAACCACTTAGACAAACCTCTCCATCTTCAAAATGAATCCTGCTGAGGGGAGAGTGTGAGCCCACAGCACCAGACAGAAAGTGGCAATCTAATTGGAAAATACTGCCTATCATTTTGACAGAGTTATAGACTGCCTTGATTGACAGTACTGTAGACCTATTGACTTTTGCGCATTGTATATGTCCAAGGTGTAGGTTGTGTTCATTTTATTTCATTCTTTAATTGGTCCTAGTAAACAATGTATACTATCAGACTTAAGCCTTTAGTAGTGAAACACTCAAGAGTAAGCTCTGCTCTCCAACCCACACATGCAATGTTTCTTCACACAAAATTTTAACTCATGTTATCTAATGAAGTTACTGACTTCACCTAATACTTTCTCTGTAGCAAAGAGGGGCAGTTTTGGGAGCTGGAACTCCTTTCTCTTGATTCAGGGAGATAGTAGATACCCTGCTGAATGAGTGATTTAAGAGACTTCTTTCCTTTTTCTTCCCCACAGAAACTGCACATAAGCTGCAACTTCCTCTACAAGTCCTGCTTGCATTAGATTTTCACTCTATGCAGCAAATTATGACACACTACATATGGAATCCATTTGTTTCTCCACTCAAATTTGTTTAGGTATTCCCCATGCATTCATTACAGAATAATCCATCAAATAATGCATACCTCAGTACCTTCACTTATAACAGAGAATATTGTTTCCTTATGGAGTATCCATCCAAAAAATTCTTCTCTTTTACATGACTAGGAAGAAAGAGTGACATTGCCAGCATTTAGTTTGCTTCAGTTATAGATTTTTGTATCTTCATTTCTGTCACTGGTTTTATTTTTCAGATGGGGACTTCAGCAAAATTCAGCCCAAAACTCGGGTGTATTCACACTGCGAGCTTTGTCTGTTATTCTCTTATTTTTTCTCACATATTTTCAAATAGACTTTTATTCCTATGGGTGCTTGCCGCCTTCCTCCCTCCCTTCTTTCTTCTTTCCTTCCTTCCTTCCTTCCTTCCTTCCTTTCCTTCCTCCTTTCTTTCTTTCTGGAAGATGAGGGGAAAGTTGCTTGGATATTAAGACATTAAAAATCAGAAATATCTCTGGTTTTGTAAGTCAGCTTCAAAATTATGATGTTTTCCATGGAAATCAATTCTATTCTTTGTGCATTTGTGACTTAGTATTTGCTGGCATTGTTTGTCTTCTGTTACAGGAAATAAAATTCTCTCAGTCTGGTAAGGAAGACCACAGATTGAGTATACACAATTTTGTTTCTAAATGTTGGACATGTGTTATGCTATCTTTTTCTGTTGTGCAGCAGTAAATTCTTCCTATCGCACTGAGAGGTAAGCATGTTCTATGTTTGCTTCTTATTTTACAAATTTTAATAAAAATGTAATTAAAATGTTTCTTAGGCTACAATATGTGTACTACACACTTGCTATTTCTATAGCATGCAGTATATCATGAATAATGTGATTACTCTAGATATAATATAGGGCTCCTCAATATGAATATGAATTATGTCCATGCACTGGTTTTCTATATCTATCTTTTATTATGTGGCACAATTTGCTTTATTTTCCTCAGGGCACAGCTTGAGCTCAGTTACCACCTCTGATTTTTGTGTGGATAATAAAATATTTATAGTCTTCAAAATTAGGTGCTGAGACAGTGATTAGTGCGGTATGAACGAGTAACTGAATAGATAAGGGCATGACATTTTGCACATGCATTACCACATACTGAACTTAACGCACACCAAATCCCAATTTGTGTGTATGTACATGCCTGTGATTCCAATTCAGCAATTACTTTCTTCTTACCTGTGGCATTCCTCCTGCAGTTTTACCTGGCCACTGCATTCTTGTGTTTGGAAGAGATTTGGCCCGACATCCTCCACTGCACCTCCACTGTTCAGTGGAGGCAGCTGGGGCCCCGTTCAGGAAGGCTATGATTTTTCTAAGTCTCCATTCAAATTACAATGTGATTGCCTCGATTCAGTTGACCTCCCTGGGTAAATAACAGCATTCCTTGCAATTTTCTGTGTTCTTCCTTCTTCAGTGGATGATACCTTAAAAGCCAAAGTGCTCTTTTTCCTACACAGACACTGAGGTGCCTGTGACACTCCAGAAGTGCTTTTGCCCAGGTTCCTGTGCTGAAATGCCTTCTCCTCTCACCAGATGCTATATTGCACTCCTACTTCTAGTGGCCGCCTTTTAACTGTAGACCATTTCTGTGTCCTTGTACTTATTGATACGTATTTCTGAGACAATTCAGGTCGAAAGGGCTATGTTAAGGTAAAGAAACCTTTAAAGCCAGTCCTCCCTATCAATAAAATTTTAGGATTTGACCCTACCTTCCATGCCTGAATTCTTCTAGACATAGTATTGAATTCACTTCTTGCCTGCTTGCCTTGCTTGATTCAGATCTGGCAATTTAAAGGGCTTATAAAAGCAGACGTTACTTTACATAACCAATCATATCAGAAAAGTGTAAGCTTCCTCAGTCCCCAAAGATATTAGAGGCAGGCTTATTTCTACCAGGAAGGGCCCCATTTTGTGTTATGGTTGATCACAGAGAGCAAGTTATCTGCATGCAGAGCCTTTAAGAATATAACCAGATTCTAGGATAATTCATTAGTCTGATACGTAGTTTTTTAATAGAAAGCAAATTTCTTAATATTATGTCCTTGAAAATTATTTTTTTCTTTGTCAACAAGCTTCTTCTATGACAAACTGTGTCTTAATAATTAAAAAGTAATTACAGAGGAAGCTACCACACTGGGAGTCTTTGAAAGTAGTAGGCAATTCAGCCAAAAAATTGGTGGCATGATACCGATCCAAAGGAATTGTACATTCGTGTGTTCCTTATAAACTAAAATGGCACTGTACTGAAATACCCCACCTATTGCTGTCCATGATTCCTCTGCTAGTATCCTGCTTTTCATCATATTTAAAATCATTGTTTTGTCCCTCCCCAGAACTAATGCCAACATTCCTGTAGCACATACATGCAGTATAATAAACAACCTGATAGCAACATGACTAGCTGAAGCCAGATATTTTTTCCCAACCAAGTTGAGAAGATTTGTAACGGTGAAGCAGCATTGATCAGACAGTGTGTTTTACCATTGAATATCTAATTTAATATTAGTTAAACTTGATCAACAATTCAAGAGTTTAGGGTCACATTATTAACAGAAAACATCAATCCTTTGGATAATTCAATTAAAAAACATCAATAAAAATCTAATTTCAAAAGTCACTAGTATACCAATATACCATATCCGACAGACAGAAACTGCTCAGCCACCATTGAATCATTGCCTGTTTTAATAAGTATTCAGAAATTATACTGAGACTTCAAAAGAAATTGTAAGGAATTGTTAGCAGGTTTATTAATGTTTTATGTTTTATTAAAAGTTTGGGTGTACATTTCACAATGAGCAACATCAAAAATCAGACTTTCTGCCTGTAATTTTGCTTCCTCCTGTCTTTCTGCCTTTGGGATTCGCTCTTTTCCTTTCATCAGCTGCCATTTTCAGCAGCATGCAGTAATTTCATGGCTCATTGCAAGCGCTGAAAACCTTTGAAACCACAAATGCTAACCTACCTGGCCTGCAGCCATTTAGGAAGAGATTAATTTAGCAAACAGAAGCAAAACACTTTCTACTTCTAGCCTGTGCATAATTTCACTTCTATCTATATTTATTTTACAGTGAGCAGCGTAATGACAATTTCAGTAATTGCAACTCTGTAAAAATTTGCCTACCTAGCTTATCTCACTATCACAAGACTGTGAGTCAGTCAGATTAGAAAAAGTACAGCATGTGAAACTGCATTGGTTGCCTTCCAAAAAATATGTGCCTTATATAAAACTTAAGTGATGCTTTGCTCTTATTTGTATACTTATCTACAGGACAATGGATCCTCCATGATGTTTGCTTGGGATGTGTGTGCCTTTTTAATGCACTGTGATTTATGGGTGCTTTTCCCATACAAAAAGATCAGCAACGCTAGTAAGCTGCAAGTGCCAGCCCATTTCTGCAGACTTAGTTACAAATGGCTGTTATGGTGCTGTCAAGCGATTTGAACAGAACTGAAAGTCCATCTGGGGCAAATCTAAGCTATCATGCTTGGAATGAATTCAAATTCAAAATTAGCCTACAAACTGTTAGCTGAAAAAAAGTTCAAAAATGTTTTATTGTTTCTAATTTAACTCAAAGATCAAATTCTGTAAGTAAACACAGAAACTTTTCTTCTCATCCATCTTTTTATTCCATTTGACCAGCATATTCAGAACAAGATGCATATTGCCAAGCTTACAAATGTTTATTTATACAGTAAAATCAGAACGGCTTGATTTCCCCTTTCCCCTGTGATTTGTCTCAGTGCTGAGTATCCCACTTCTTTACCAAGTTCGTTGGCCACCAAGGTTTCTACGTTTATTCTCTGACAAATGTAAAGGTTACAATAACTGAACCCAAAGCCTATGTTGTCATGTGCTGTGTAAAAGACCAGGGAGCAATGAATAGTCATTTTGGTAGCAATTTTAGGTACATAGGGGGAAAAAGATTTCTTTACAACTCCCATGTCTGTCCTGATAGCTAGCACGATGGCTTGAGGTAGGAGGAATCCCTAAGGTATCTCTCAGCCCCTGACTTCTATATTGGTATCCTGGCACTGGTAGCAGGGCAATCTGGTGCCGCTTTCTGAGAGTCATTGCTCCGGGCCTGGGCTGGTTGGAAGGGATTTCAGTGACCTTGAGTGACCTTGTGGATGGCAGTCACTGGGTAATGATTTTGACTGCAGGATTACGCTGTGGTACTTCCCACCGTGAGGGGCTGCAATAAGATTGCTGCCAATGACATGGAGGGAGATGGAGTCAAAGGGAGAGCAGGGTCCTCAGCACTGGAGATGAACCGTTTTAAAGTGCACAGCTTTCCAACTTTTTAAATGAGAGCAGTGAAAGAACAGTTGAATATCATTGTTAGCTTGCTTCACTGTGATTCAGATACTTTTATATCAGCAAAAGGAAACTGTACAGCATTAAACTTGTTTATGCGGTGTTTTTATAATAGCTAATTCATTTAAGCATACAGATACACAGACGGCAGTGGGATGACTGGCCAACCCACACAGATGTACACCTCCAATCTGGCATCCCATAACATTCATAAAATATGTCAACACAGCCTGGATTCCTTCCATAGTTTATGTTAAACTATTGGTGTTCATACCATACAAGCAAAATATTTCATGTTGTTAAAATTTGTGTCCCTAGTAAATAAATATAAAAACTAAACACATTCCCTCTAAATGCACAAGCCATGCACAGCAGCGTTGAAGCAATATGTACTGTTTGTACTTTTAGTAATATTGGAGAAATTAACATTTGTAGAGCTGTTTATCATGCAGGCAAGTGATAATATGGAGGCTCCCGGTTTTAGCTTTTAGCTGTGATGTTCCTCGTATGGTGCCCTCTCCAGTTACTAGATTCCCAATACGTGGGACTACACCTCAGCCCAAGGAGTGAGGAAAATGATCTGATAAGGGACATAGTCATGTGCAGGGAACCCCATGGCCCAGGCGTGCTCCCGTATTGCCACCCCATAGCCTTGCATTGCCCCCTTTGTGCACTCCCAAGTCCCCAGCCACAGGCACAGGCAGTTGGCAAAAACCAGCTTTATTTGGCATGGAGTGTCCTTGAGCAGTGGGAAGGCAGCAGCTCTGCTGAATATTAGTAAGTGCAGATGCTCTAGCGCAGGCTAAAGGCCAAGAATGGGTCTGGTTTTCAGGGTGCAGGAATAAAAGCTGAATCCTATTTTTAGACCAGAACTCACCCAGAATTCTGAATGTAAAATATATTCATAGTCAGAGTCCTCATGATCCACTGAGCACTTGAGCAGCCTTTGCACAGTGCTGTGAGGGTGCTGGTTCCCTTGAATAAGACATCAGTTATCCCACCTCCCCTCAGTACTAGCCCCACGTCACAGAAGACCATGATGGTCTCGGCAACTGCAGACAGCCAAAACACTCAGCTCAGGAGAAACAAGAAAGGTTGTTGCAGAGTAATAATCTGTAGCTCTTGTGGGGACCTTTGACTCCTTAGCACTTGCCCAGGTTGGGGTTTTGACTTGTTCAGAGATCTTCTTTAAACATGATAATCTGAATTTCCCTGAGCGTGGCTGCTTAAAATGCTGCAGCTCCTTGCATCTCTCCTATTTGTATATTGTTATTCAATTATGAAATATTGTTTTTATATTTAGATTGTTAAATTCTGTCACTAATAAATTATATCACTAATATCTAACCATGTAAAGTAAAATAGATTAGTGTAGTACTGTGAAACACTACAGTATATTACCGTATAGTAAAATAGATCTGTTGCCATTATGTTTAATGAATAATATTCCCCATTAACACACATCTCTGCATCTCAGTAATTCCAGAGCTATGACACAGACCAATCAAGGAAATGCATGGTAAACAAGCTATAATTTTGCTTGAGCTGTGCAACATAAAATACTTATTGAAATTAGCGAGTGCTGTACGCGGAGGCACCGTAGGATTAAGCAGATATTCAGGTGTACCCTCACCTTTCCTTGATTAACAAACATGCCTATCAAGATAAAGGAATAGTGTGGAGGGAAGAAAGTAATACTTGATCATTAAAACACGAATGCAAAAATACACTGCTGTTAGACATGCAGAAGTCAGTAAAACCACATGCTGTTTGGAGAGGATTGAATTATCTTCAAGCACTACCATCTAATTAAATATGTATATATTTCTAGGGCCTGAGCTCTGGAAAGCATTCCTATTCAAGAGAGCGCTTAAGCATATGCTTAACTGTATAATGGGGGCTTGGAGGAGGTATTAGTATGTGTAGTCAAAAAGTACATTTAGCAGATGAGCAAAAGAACTTGTTTCACAATCAAGACTGATGACAGTTTGCTATAGGTTAATCAATTGCCTGGTTTCATTACTTCATTTGAAGTTTGTTTTTTTTTTTTTCTGTTAGATGGTGCAAAACATTGTTATAAACAAGTAAATTGTTCTTTTTGATTAACAGATGGCTTGTGACTAGCCAAAAAATATTATTCTTTTTTAAATTAAAGGGAAAGTGTTCCTTCTTGAAACCTTCTATGATGCAGTTCAGCCAAGAGAAAATTTATTAAAATGAAATTATAAACTTATGAAAACCAGGATTTATAATGGAAACACTGATACAGCCATAGCTATAACCATGCGAACCACGCTGCTATTATTTACTATGGTAACATTACAAAAAACTACACTGTTTGGGCCATTATCCTTACAGTTTTCTTTTCAGTACAAATCATTATATTTATTATCTGTCTTCCCGTATAGAGGGTCATGGAAAAGGCCAATCAAAAGCAGAAGAAGCCTAGTTTTCAAAAGGAAATTGGACCTATTTCTAATTCTTCTTCTTTATCAAATACAAGGACTGCAGACTTTTTTGTGAAAAATTGTTTCATGTAAGATAAAAGTGCAGATTATTGGTGAGAAAATGACACACTTTTCCCTACATCTTGAAGATTCTTGGGAGATATTGCCAGTTTTCCTAAGAGATTTTTACCTTACTCACAAATGCATTTCCTTACAGACTTCAAGCAGCAGGTGATGGGGCTCTGAGTATTTATTTAGGAATACACTGCATAATTCAGCTATTGTGACTCTGATAGATGTCTTAGCTATGTAGTATCTTAGAATGTGTATTGTACAGAGTATCAGACAAAATGGGTGTTTTTATAAACACTCGTTTCTAATTTACAGGATGAAGAAAACCAAAGCTGACTTTCTGTTTGTTTCTCTCTTTCATCACTTCTTTCTTTCTCTGTGTCTGGAAAAAATACGAATGTCAACACTGTTATTCCTGCCTCCTTGGAAATTGTCATAAAGATACCTGTATTTCTATGTATTATCAGACTTATTGACAGTAGTCTAGTAAATAGACCACAGTGTATGGACGTAGAGCCCCGGTGCCTGGCTTAAACAATCACCTTTATAATTATGACTAATAAATACGTGCCAGGTTTTTAACTCTTTCAAGCTGTAAAAGAGATGTAGTAAAAGTTACTTCTCTCCTATGGGTTGGACAAGATATGATACGTATTCAGAAAACCTTCAAATGGTAAAACATGAAAAATCACCTTAAAATTATATTTAGGAAGTGCTCCATGACACTTAACTCATCACTAACCTGAGACGGAAGGTCAATGTATGTGGAACTACTTTCTTTTCTTCTGAAACACCCATTTGACTTAGACGTCAGTGTAACATAGCACAATATATTTACTCCATACTTACAATAACTTTTTTACTGTGTTCTGTTTATCTGTGGTAAGATACCATGCATTAAAAGCGTTGCTTGGAACTATAGCGAGTCCATATTAATACTGATGGTTTAATACCATCTGCGTGACAACTATGCTTAATTCAGTAAATATTCCTGACATTGTAAACACAGCCAGTATTTCTGTTAATACAAAGTAGGCAAATTGATTGACAAATATGTTTAGAGATACAGGTCTCAGAGACACTATGGATCAGTTGTTTACTGATAACTGGCAGAACGCTCTGCCTCGATTACTAACAATAAAGCTAAAGAAAAAAAGCCACTTTATGACTGCTGCTTGATGGAACAATATTCCTGTGTTTTTTCCAGACTATGCTGCCAATTTAGGAGTATCAGCTCTGCACAAGAAAGCTGTGTCACAATTTGAAAATTATAATGCTGCTAACACACTGTGGTGTTTCTAAAGTTGTGACACTCAAAGCACTTCACAGTATGTGATGACTGCTTATGACAATTAAAAATCACTTTATTTATTAGGAAAATACACCTTGAACAAAAGAGTTAACCCAAATGAATTTTATTTTAGACTACCTATTGTTATCTCAGAGTATGTCAATATTACGTGCTTCAAAAGAATGGATAGGAAATGTTTATCAGTAGACAATGAAGGCAAATAGATTGTTTATGACAGTATAGGGAATACATTTCTTGGCAAGATTTTGAAGTGCAGTCAGGAGGGTCATTCTTGTGGCTGCTTTTGTTGACATTCATCATAACTGAACATCTAGATTGCAAAATATGTGGTGTTTTTGCACCAAGTGATTCTCTAGGTACAGCATGTCGTGTTTGTATTGGACTTTGACGGCACAGTCACAAAAGACAGGATGTGCAAATACTGCATATACTACTTCTGCTTCTATTTTAAATGTTTCTTGAATTACTCATTGAAATTTACAAATCACTACCAAGCTTTAATTTGTTTCATACGTATCAGATTTTTTAACTCTACTTGGATATATTTTGTAACATTCATGGTCTCCCCTTATTTCTGACACTAAAGCCTAGAATCATATTCTGAAAACAAATAAACAAAACAAAGATTTTTTTTTTATTTTAAAATGCTGTACACCATAAACTAATACTTACATTTCATTTTGAATTTATTTGCATATTCTTGGATCATTTTGTTAAACTATTGTCCTAATGCCCTAATTTTACCACATCACAAATACAATGTCAGGCAAGGTAAAATCATGTTGTGGAGATGATCAAGGAATTACTGTTGTGAGAATTACAGGAATATAGCTAGTTTCATAAAAATATTGCATTTCATAGCACCCCATTTTGCATGTTAATGTCTCGTTAGTAGGATAGGGAATTCCAGTTTTTACAAGGTCTATAAAAATTGCTGAACAATAGGCAGTGAAAGGAAGCCTGGAGAAGCAAAATCCCCATCACCGCCCAGACCCTTTATACTGTTATTTCAACAATGCACAGGAATCTTTACAACTAGTCACCAAAAATAATAGTCTTAATGTGTGTAATCATCGCAGATAGTACAGCACATTTTATTTATTACTGAAGTTATTAATGGCATTGTATTTTTAAGGCTTATGAATGACATTTCCTCTATTTACTACAATTTACATGGCGGCTCCGCTCTACCCTGAGCTTGCCATAAGAAACCTGCTCATGATATCTACCTCTTTTCATTTTAAGTAGTCACTCCTACTCCTGTTTCAGAACAGGCTGGCTTTGTTCAACCGTTCCGTTGCCGAGCCCTGCATCAAGCAGTGGTAGCACAGACCTGCACAGCCTCCCACCATGCTTTGTCCTTCTGCAAAATGAACTTGCACAGACATGGAACCATATGCAAGCTTTGGTCCAGTTAGACCACATGGATTTTACTGTTCCTCGCATAGGTTTATCACTGGTTGAAAGTGGATATAAAATAAGGGCTGTTCTGATTTGGCATCATCTCATACCTACTTCGCACTCACCAGTGTGAGTTCACAGCTGGTTCAGAGCAAAACAAATTCAGGCATTATCAGCACAGATACATTTTTACAGAGCAAAGTATTGTCAGCATGCCACACTCTCTACGTTTGATTAATGTGCACATTCAATACAAATCAGGACGGACCTTCCAAAGAGCTCAGTTCATGTAATTGAAGCCAAATTTTAGGAACTGCTGATTGGTGAGGTGATTTTGAAAACGTGGCACTTTACACAGAGATCAGTGCCTTGCTGCAGTAATGTCATATAAGGTGTCAGAGATCTTTTCGTGCAGATCTGTTGTCTGAAGGTGCAGTCTTAAGATGCACACAGGTGAGGGGGGCATCGTCGCTGCTCCCATACGTGCCTTAATAACAAAAATGAAAAAGCACATAGTCAGTAACACACTCACCAGAAAAAAACTGGAAAACTTGAAGTAAGAACCCAATAGTGATAAGAGATCTTTGACTCCTGATTTCAGCTCAAAACGCAGAGGGGAGATACGAGATGATCCACTCAAATGCTTAAGTGACATAAATGCAGCCCAGGAAAGTGCAACTCACAGGATAAGGAGCCAGAAGGAGGAAACTGGAGGTTCATGATAGGACAGGAAAACTACCCTAACGGAACAGATTTGTAAGGGGAACCGTAAGTTACAAACTGGAGGCTTATTTCATATGTACTTCTCTATTTGGCCTGTGGTCTAGCCACAACACCACGCTCCTTTTCTCCATGTATTTGAACTATTAGCCTTTTAACCAAATTTACATAGGTTTAAAATGTCAGAAATATAAGAAATATAAACAGAAAAACAATTTTTAGGTGAAAATTTTGGGAACTGGAATCTAATGAAAATATTTGTGTATAAAATGCTAAACCAAGAATCGATGATCAAGTTATTGTAATGAGTTTACAGTAGACTTTGAACAGCAAACAAAGTCCATCTGGATTTCCTAACTATAACAGCACATTCAGATACAATGCAGAGGAAGAAATACATCTTTAAATGAGTCTAAGTGTAAATAAAGCCTCACTTCAATTTGGCTAAACCAGAGAAGAAAGCAGCTTTGTTCTACTGCATTTCAAAGGGCATTAAAGATGCTCACAGTTGTATGTATATGAAAACCCCACCCTCTTCACTGTTCTCAACATTGAAATCCATTATATTCACTAAAAAGAACTTGGCACTAAAGTGTCTGAAGAGTAAAAGTATTTCGAGATGTTTAAATCATCAACCTTTACTGATATGCACTTCAAGAGAAATCACCTAACATTTAGATCAGATACCTACCAGACAATCTGAAAGAAAGCTATTAAAATTGTTCCTGCTCCCCTTTGTAAGTTTGCCAGAGTCTCACATGGTATGGTGCATCATGTTGGCATACGACATGATGCTGCATAAACAACAGGGCTGTATTGTACAACATCAGAAATATGTGAAAATTCATTTGGATCTGCCACCAGCTATCAATTTCGACAAGGAATGTATCTGCTCTGGCTTAATTAGAGAGGATGAAAGCAGGGCATACAGGTCAGCCTCCCCAGTGCGTGCACACCACTGGAAACTGCTCGGTGGCAGCCTGCTAAAGTAGTCAGGAGAGGTCAAAATGAGAAGTTTGCTCTATAAAACGTTCTACTTCCCACTTCAGTGGCATTAGCCATATCTGATACAACGCCAGTAGGCACATGTTGCAGTGTGGAGTGCCTTAAAAAAAAATATTCAGGTTTTCTTTTCCAAGTCAGCAGGAAGAATATATTCTTCTCTCCCTTAGCCAGTCTCAGAAATAGGATTTGACTGACTTTGGTGAGACACCTCCTGATTCAGAACAATGCAAAAGAGAGCAAACTCAAACCTTTGGGAAGAGGTTGTCTGTGTCTGTAAAACTGGTGTCATTCCATTTTGCACATAAGATTTGGCCTTCTATGTTTGATTTTTGTATATTTGTGTGAGGTAAATATACATATATGTATGTGCACACATTGTTTTACAGACCAGGATTATAATACTTTTCCTACAGAATTGCCCTGTAACCGTTATTCAAAAAAATATAATCTTTTTTCCTATCCTTTCCTTGATTCACTCCTGTTATCTTATTTTGTCTGCTCTTTGAAGATGTTACATTTATCATAAATTTCCAAAATTCCAAAACTGTAAGAAAAACAGAATTTTAGAAATACTTTAAATTTTCTTATGTCCTTAACTTCATAGTGTTTCCAGTACAGTTGCATTTTACAAAGCAATTACCTTACTACCAGCCCACCCACATAGTGTGTGACCTGTTCTTTTACAAGTCTAAAGGTGACTTTCATTTTCGTGTTGACTTTACTCTGTGCCTATTTGGAGGTTCATTCAGTGAAATAAAATTGCCTTGCAATTATTTCTACTTAGAGAAATATGACAGCTAGAATTTTTATGTTAATTAATCTTTGTTTTTTTTTATTATTGTGTGGCTGCCTATCATAAATTTCCTTGCAATCCAGTTTTAATGCATTCTATAAATTACTGTGGTTTCTCCCAGGCCCATTACGCCTTGCAAATAGTTAACTTTGCATGGATTTCTGTTGTTTGCCCTAATACCATCATATGTGTAATTCAGCAGGAATGGTTTGCATCTCTGAAAATAAATGAGATTAGGAAGGATACTTGTCAAGGATGAGCCTTTGGTCAGACTGTAGTCTTGTTATAAGTATGAATGTGTGTAAAAAAATTAAAATACATTACAAAAAGATAAAGAGTAATAAGAAATCCAGTGCATACTGGACTGAAGGGAACAAACAAGGCATTACATTTCTTCTTGTTTTGCTGGCTCGGTGAAATTAGGAAGCCACTGTTTCCTCACCTGCATGCCCAGTTAAGGGCCATCTGTTTCCTGTTTAAATGTAGTATCTTACATGGTTTTTCCGAACCCCCTCTTGCATTAATCAACATAATCCCAATAAACAGAAACACCAAATCTTGCTTATCTTTTTTACTCAAGGAAAGCATTTTGGTAGTTGCAATTTGAACACAGCCTAGCTTTACTGAAGTGCTTCGTTTTCACTAGCATTTACTTTTGTTCTCCTTGTTTTTAAAATTTTTCATCTAGTTCTAGGGTGATTTTGCAAGCTTTCTGCAACAGCCTGAAGTCCTTTTTGTTACTGTGGATTAAACCAATAATATGTTGATTTTGTCACTAATGCTTTTAATCTGGGTCTTGTGTCATGTGTTATACTTTAACGTCCTCATGAATGTTATTATAAATTTAACATTGAGTTAAAGATAATAAGGTCAAATGTATCCTTGACGTTACACTTTGCCTTTGATGAAGGTAAAAAATAATGAAAGTGTCCTGGTCTCTTTATTATCATAGTTTAGATTTACAGGAAATCATTGGTGGATGGATACTCCTGGTAGGGAGAATCAATGAGCCAAATTGGTTACTGGATTGTGGTAAGATTTACACAGAGAAATAATACCTTTTATTATATCAAATAATTACAGTATTACAATACCACCACAATGAATGCAGAGACTATAAATATCAGGTGTCATCTTTAGAAGATATTATTTGATAAAGTACCATTATCATTGATATCAGGATACTTTCTTCATTTAATTTTAAATAAAAAAATGTACACTAATGAGTATATGTAAAAGGTAAGGAACAAAAGTAGCTTATAAAAATGACTGAGTGAAGTATTTCATTTCATACATACAAGCATGTACACACAGAGGAAGGCTCTGCAAGGATTTCATTAAGGTTTTCAGAATCAACCACTCAAATGCTAGAAAAGATGGTTTGGGCAACATTGATTTGGTTCATTTTTTGCATTCATTCTGGTACACCCCTTGACTGCACAGCTAAGGTCCAGCTGTACACAAGGCCCTACCTCGTCCATTGTACCTGATGGACAATCCCCACTTAACAAGCTGGTTTTCTGTATTTTGTTGTCTCCTCATTGCTCAGTGTGTGCTGCAAGACTGTATTTATAGCATGCTTTTCATACCTTCCCTGAAGGCAAAGTCAGTTATTTTTGGGCTCATCTCTGGTGCTCATTGCTAACAGGATAGCTGTAATGGCAGCGGGGAGAGCTGTGTAACTCCTGCAGTTGCATGACATGGAGATACAACACCTGCAAGGGCATGCCATGCTGTACCTCCTACAAATCCCTCCCTGCCAGCAGTGTATCTCAGCACTTTGCCAATCTATTTTTCTCAGAAACTGGGGATTGTTCTCAGTAGGTCTCATCAAGTGGGTAGTTATGGTGCTGTTATTATTACCAAGCTAAAGCTGAAACAAATTTTGATGAAAGTAGAAAGCTTGCTCTAATTTTGGATTCTCAACTAGATATAGCTAGGATATGATTTTTTTGAGTCCTTGGGAGGACTCTGCAACATCCCTGTACACATACAAAACCCCTTTCATTTGTGTCAAACACAAATGTTTACCACTTCCACAAAACAAACATCCCAGTTTGAAATCAGGACCCAGGAAATGAATAAAATATAATAAAAAAAAATAATGAAATATAACTATTGACATCCTGTGGAAAGTCTAGTTTAAGCATCACTGAGCCCTAACATTTTATGCAATACATGTTGCTGGAGTCCAACCCTTTACTCTGTAGTCCTAATGTCATTTCATGTCCATTCTGCACACGGGCATCTGACCTTTCCTACCCCATCCCCAGTCTGATGAGTCACTCGATGCCATTGTCTCATCCTGAGTCTGTGCTCAAGTTCCTGTCACTGCCCGTTTCAGTTGAACAAGTCAAAGGTTGGGTTCAGTTGCTTGTGACCCCCTTGACGTGCTCTCTGGAGCCTGCATCCCACAGACCAGCAGTTTATGCAGGTCACAGTGAGAACTGGGACAAATTTGGTAGGAGCAAAACTGTTTTTCATAGCCCCAGTGCAAACCTGGGACCACCAACATTGCACTGGCTGCACATTTGTAGGAAGAGAGCTTATTCCCACATCAGTTCTGCCCTCCTGTCCTGGGGACTGTGAGACTCCAGAAAGGGAGTAGTCCATGGGGGAAAATAAGGAGATTAAAGTCTGCTTCCCCGCCACCACCACCTACACTGGCATAAATTACCACTTGAGTGGGCTGACTTTCAACAACAAATCAAGCTGGGACGACAGGCAGCCCCATGTAGGCTGGCTTTATCTCGCCTGTAGGATAGAAACAAGGACCACTTAGCCCAAGCCTCACCACAAAGAAAAGGTGAAATTCTTCACAGCAGTGATACCAGTGTTTTTCAATATGAGCAAAACTGCGCAGTATCCCTCACCTTGCTCTCAAATGGGGTTCAAGTACCTTGGCTGAAATTTTCTCAAAAAATCCAGCCTAGGGCAGAGACAAGGCATAGAACGTTATTTTATCCCCAACAGCTGAAATTTGGCTAAGCTCAAAGTAACTGAAATCAGCAGAGTTTCTGGCAACCTTAAATGAGAAGCCGTGTTTCTAGTCCCAATATATAACGTGCTGAAAAGCCAGTGTGAATGCAAAACAAAAGCTATTAAAGTAAGCTGAACAACCAGGATATTTAGCAGAAGAAAAGTGCAAGGCTCAGGACAAGGAAGTTATTTCAGGTTGTGAGTCAAATAAGTAAGGATAATAAACAGAGACTGGCGTAAAGGGTTAAAGCTTATACAGCTGTTTCATCCTGACTGTATTGAACTGAGCTAATATTGTTAGATGACTTAAGCGACTTACATTTCTATATAATAGGGTGATTTTATAAGTTTATAGAAGCAACAAAGAATGTAAAGCAAGTTATATAAAGGCTAAAAAAAATTCAAAATGAACATTTCTGAAAGGAACAATGTTGCTGACAGAGACAGTTTTATGGGAGAAGAAACACGGGGCTCCATTTACAAGGGGGACTTAAGGATCTCAAGGCCTCCTTACGCACCTAAGTCCAACATTTAGGTATCATTGGTATCTAATGACATTGTATCACCTTGTCTAATCCTGTAGCTACCTCATCTTCCCTGACACCTTGAGAAGGCATGAAACTCCTAAATCCGGAGAGGCCAAAGTACCTAAATAGTCACAGGTTCGTCTTCCTCTGCCTGTGCCACCAATGGGGCTGGATGTAGCAGGCTCAGCTAACACAGGATAAGAGGAGGAGAGAGGAACTGCATCCATATTTTTACCTAAGAGGTCAGTGGTGTTTTGTTTTTTTTTTAAATTGGACTGTGAAAGGTCAAGGTTTAAAACTGCCCTTCGTTTGAGCCCTTAAATCACATCTTCTGGTTCCCCAGAGGATGCCCTTGGTTGCAAGGTGACCTGCAGTGGTGGGACCTTCTCTGCCTATCATGTGAATCTATATGACATAACACAGTATTTATTTGGGCCAGTGAACGGATAAAGGCAAGAAAACAGCTTGGTAACATGATTTTTTTTTTAGGACACTTGAACGAGATGAATATAAATAAAACCTTCTCCTCAACAGGTCAGCATTCTGATTTCATGAATACGATTCTTCAAACCCACCCCTTCTTATTCATTCTATAGGGGACCCCTGAGAACTGACCGAATCAGAACTGGGAACTCCATTAGATGGCAGGACGCTTTAACATGACAAAGTTCAACACAGCAGCAAATAAATCTCTCTGTTCACTTCCCTCTCGAGATGACTTCCTTCCTTGTTTCCTGTCGCTGGATATGAGCTATGCAGGAAAGGGGGCAGGGTGACTACCTGGTGTAAATCCTTCTCTTCACCTGCTGATATTTTTTAATTAAAATTAACCTTTTAATAACCTTTTAATAGTGTATTTGAATTGGCATATTCCTGACTTCACTCTACCTGTCTCTTGTAGTCTTCTGAAGACAGGCTGGGAAAGCTGTGAAGCATCATATTTTCTAACACAGTAAGTGTACAACCTTCTTACTATAGCAAGTCTTTCTCTGTGAGCCTCATATTAAGACACCACAGATACTGGAAATTAAAATGGAAAACTTTATTTGAGTAATATTCCAACAAGCTCTGCTCTTGTTAAAAGGGACATTTTCTAGAAAAAAACAGCTCAAAGCCTGCCCCTGATTTTTTTCCTATGCTGTGTTTTGGACTTGGAGCAGTCTCGCTCCTCATGCAGGCAACAGATCCCAACTCTTCTCTTTAAATTCCTCCTAAAAAATCAGGGGAAGTTTCCTAATATGCATCGATGCATAGTCACTCATCTTGCTGCTTCACCTTATAGTCCTGTCATTTAACTCACATTAACAAATTCAGAATAAATGAAAAGGATGTAGGAAAAGACATAAGCTCCAATGCAAGGATTCTCTGCTTTTATGTCCATGGTGTTTCTCCTCCAACTATAGCTTATACAATAGCATGTATAATTCCTTAGTACCCGGATTTTCACTTCTATAGTTTCATAATGGCCAAAGCACTGAAAAATACATCCACCAGCCTAACATTAGCTGCTTTGTTCTTCCCTCTAGTATTTTTCTTTCATCCCTTCTTTCTCTTTTGACCTCCTCTTTCTCATTTCCAGTTTTTTGTCCCTCTTTCCAGTATTATAATGCCTCTCCCTTCTTACTAAACTTCAGTTCTACTTCCAGTCACTGTGGAACTTGTTTAGTTTTTCTTTCTTCTTCTGTCATATTCTGTTTTTATAGCATTACCTCTTTTGCTTTTGCTGATCCATTATTTTCTCTGGTCACCCAAATTTTTTACTTCTTTATCTCTGTAGAGATTCCATTGTCTTTGTCTTTTTGTCTGCCTTCCACCCTTCCTTCAGTTTTTCCTTCTTTCTCCTCAGACACATTTTGTTTATCTTATTAATATTCCAGAATATTTCCTTTCTGACTTTAATGGAGAAAGTTTTATTCATTTTGTCTAGATTTTCCACAGTCTGAATTCTCTTTTATCTCTCAATTTCTGACTTCTAAGTACTTAGAAGCCACAAATATTCATCCAGGAACTGGAGTAACTTAGGTTGAACAGATACTGTTGATCAGACATAAACGACATTAAAGCATAAATGACGGATGGACTGCTCAGGAGCATACAGGTTGTCAACCCAGAACTGCCTGAGAATAAAATAAATTCACCAGTTTTGAGGGTCTCAGGAACTCTTCAGTGCAGCTTAAAGGGGTAACCTGAGGAGTTGTGAAGAGAGGGATGTGGGAAAGGCAGGGAAGATGAACTAGGGGAATATCAATTTTATGTTGTGTTTCTTTATGCCTTTCAGGTCATTAACATTTTGGGTCTGTTGAAGCAGCTTGAGAGCACCATTTATATTTATTGTTAGACTCTTCTATAAGTTGTGTTATGCAGAGCATTGTTGGCTCTGCTAGGGTTATTTCTAACATGGGAGCAAAGTTAATTCCTCCCAGAACAAAGTTATTATCATAATCTCCTAGCATATGTCTATCATAACTATGCTTTTTCTTTGGAGTCCTTCCAGCAGGTAATTTTGGGAGACCATTTAAGATAGTCTTTTTTTTTTTTATTGTGGTTGCACCAGACTTTCTGCTACTACATTAATGGGGCCTTGGGGATTTTGATTACTATTACCCCCTTTTTAACTTTTAAAATGTTATTTTAAAAACTGAGGGTTGGGCTTTTCATTCTTCCAATTCAGCTTACAGAGTGCAAAATGAAGGTCTGGCACTCCAGGGTGTATGTTAGCTACAGGATAATGTTTGTGGCAGAGAAGTATACAAGGCAAAGAAATGGCTTTTGTGGGTGATTAAATGCTGAAGTGAAGCTGAGGTGTTTGATAACCACAGAAGCTATTTATTGTGTGTATACTCCAGTGCCATGAACATTATTCCTATTATACAACAAGACAAAGGAAGATTCAACAAACCATAACGAGAGAAGGATGAAGCGGTGTTTTGGTTGTTGCATTTTTACTTGATGGAAGTTTGAAAGTTCTGTTTCATTTTCTGCCTTTCCTAATGTTTCCTTTGTGGGGGAGATTAAGGCCACAAGACCGAACTTGGCCTGCAAAGGATGGTAGTAGTGACTGAATTCTGAATAAATACTGGAAGTTATCATATCTTATCATCAAACAGCAGTGTTCACTGTTTTACTGTGACAGAGAGAAAGACCATGCTAATAGTATTCATAAAAAGCATTTCTTTAGGTTGTGACAAATAAGCTTAGGAAAAGAATCAAGTATTATCGGGTTTAAAAAAAAATGAGATATATTAAGAAGATAATGGTAATATACATCTTCTACATGTTCTATTAATCCTCACAGGAGCAGTGCGAGTTCAGGAAATATTGTGAGACCAAGCTCACAAATACTACTTAAATTCTCAGCAGGAATTCTGTTCTGCCAGTTCCCTGCTTGTTTGCTGCTGTTCCTGCGGAGCATTTTGGGGTTTTTGTATGGCACTTAGTGCTACTCAGTAAGCTCCATCAAGACCTCTGCTCACTCTCAGAGGGAATTGAAAAATGCAATGACATTTAAATAAAAAACACCCAGCATACAGGAAAACATACCTGTTTCTCACTGTCATTACTTAATAGGTATTCATCTTTGAATCACTTGAGTTGCTAAAAAGAGCAGAAACGAAATGGTGTGGCTAAAATGACCAACAAACCGGTGGAAACCCTGAGCAGAGGAAATCAGTCACAACCAACCCCACCGTTGGTCTTTGTTTGTAAACGTTGCTCATTAAACAATTATGAGCAGAGAATCTATTTGTGAAGTGCGAACTCTGTTTGCAAATGACTTGCCTGTAGATAAACAAAGCCTGCCTTGTCAAATCATGAGAAATAATTTAACCATCTGTAGTCACAACAGCCCTGTGAGTAACACCACTTCAGAGGTGGGGAACTCAGAGACAAAAATTTCTTGCATCAATGGCAAAATGTGAATTAAAGCAAAAAAAAGCAACTGTTAATCATGCTATGATTTTGTTGTTGTGTTTGCACGTCTCCTGACAGGAAATAATACAAGTTCCCTAGGAATTTTTATTACTTTAGGCAATGAATTTCAATGTTAATAACACTCGCTGTCTGCCTATAGACATTCCTTCAGACCAGGCTGTTTCTAAAAGTTTTTCTAAGTCATTAAAATATTATCTGAGCATATTGTTGAGTACTTACTGCTTTGAAAGGTGCTGGACTGTCATCACAAGCTCACCTAGCAGTGGATGAGATTAAGGGGGCTTGCACCTGCCAGCCATGAGACAGCAGCAGGGCATGGTCCTGCTGCCCCCTCCGAAGTCCCTCCCTGCCTCTGCAGTGCAGGATGGTGACTAAGGCAGGCTCCAGTGCCCTCCGGCCCCTCCGGCTCACCTGCAAAAAATATTTCCTCACTATCAATATGTGAGCTGTTGCCAGCTGATTTTCCTCTGTTTTACACATCATCATATGTGGCTTAACAGATCAGTGCCCTCTCCTGCAATACTCCAGCACCCTACCGAGCACATCTTCTCATTTGGATGATTGATTACTCTAAGTACCCTTGAAACGCATACCAGTTTTGTTCAAAAGGAAGGTATTTTCTTATTATTTTTGTCCATATTTTATATTATTTACAGCATCTAGACATTTTATATGTTCATTTTAAAATGATAGCTGCTCTTGAGTTGTATGTGAAAAATAAAAATGAACTAATGGAAGTTTATTTCAATGCCTAATACACAGCTACACAAAACAACGGTATGGACTCGGTGATTCTTGCCGTTGTTTTCCAGGTACAAATTTCCATATGAATTATAGGATAATATTTCTGCTCTTGAGTGGAATGTGAATATGGCTTTCTTTGTGGTATTCAGGCTAATGTGCATATTTAAATGACAAACAAAGTTCTACTTATTCTAAATTATCTCAAATGACTATAGTATATGAAAAAGAACTGTTATATTCAGATGTATCATTTAGAAGAGTATTTCCATTCTCCTATGATGTGACCTAATTTCAAAAAAATTGAGACTGGGAGTTGTGCTCTCCTTGTTTTACACAGCAGATGTTAATGCCATTATCTACTTAATTTGAAAGCTGCACTGATTTCCACTCTGTTTCTTCCTTTGAGTGTCATTGCTGTACAAAAAATACTATCAAGTGTAGCAAAGGTCATTTGAAGTTACACCCAAAATGCTGGCCTGACTTTATAAGTAATAACCTATTCTTTTAAATCATATGAATGTGGGTGGCTGTAATACGACTATTGGGTAAGGCTGAGAAGAAAAACAGAATAACAGAACTGGAATTGTTGTCATTAAAAAACATCATAAAAACACTACTGATGGCCATATTCTCTACTGCCATAAGCACTTTCTTAATGTCAAACTGAGTTGGGGCAAAATAACACTGGCCCACATTTTTGCATACTATTTCATTCTAGTAGTTTTATGATCAAGTCTGCTCAGTTTACAGGTTAACTTTTAAGTAAATTACACTTGCCAAAAGTTTCAGAGATTTAATTGTATTCATCTCAATTCAATTAGCAGCAGTTAAAGATTTTGGAACAGAACCTTGTTAGCAATATCACCAATGGAACGTGGGGTAGGATGCAACACAGTTTGTCTCGGCTGCATCACCTACCGTTATAAGGCAGTTAAAATCCTTTTATCACTAGTCATTTGTTTTGATAGCGTTATGAGAAGATGAAAGCACAAAGAAGTGCTGTCTACTGTCACTGTTCTGATCGCTGTGCAATTTAAAAATATACCGTCTCTGTGTTCCATCAGTATCTGCTTTTCTAAACTTAAAAAAATCTGCATTGGTGTTACTTTAATTCTCGGCATAGTTAATCTCATAAAATTCCTAAAGTTAAACCTTCTAAGTCCTTCTGAGAATGCAACATATTGCAAAATGTACTAGTGCTTCTTTTTATATATGTTTTCAACAATATGAAAGTTCATCTGCCCATCATATGAGTCATGAAGTCATATTTCTTTGGTCTGTGGTCTTACCAAAAGTCAGGGCCATCTAGTCTTGAGCTTGTTCAGTATTAAGATAAGAGACCTGTGAGAAAAATATAGGTTGTTAACTGAATTGGTATTGATAATTCAGTAGGTGGCATTCTTTCTGTTAACTGCTACATATTTGCTGGATCAGAATGCTAATAGAGGGCTGAGCTTTTAGTTAAAAAATTCTTAGCTACATGATTAAAAGTAAAATTCCTACACTTGTGTTGGCAGAAACTCCTATAGGCCACTACATAAAAGTATCATAAAAGTATGAACAAGAAAAAAATGTGACAGACCATTAAACATGCAACAATAGAGGCTGCAAACTATAATTTGGAGAACTGATAAAAACTTTTTCAGCAACCTAATGGATGAACTTATGGGCCATGTCAGCTGGATGATGAAAAATGTATACTCTACCTGATAATATTTTGGGACAGAATAATGCTGGGCTATGTAATGTACCTAAGAGTTTACAAATATTGGAAAAGAAGGAAAGCATGTTTGCTAAAGACTATCTCAAATTATTTTTGCCATGTAATTAGAATTCACAGTGATGTAAGAGCTGAAAGTAAAAAAAAATTGTTAATTGCAATAAATTCCAATACATGAAAATTGCTTTTGTTTTCTTATAGTACGATGTGGTGAGATTTCATAGAGTTGTTTACACTGTAACTTGAAGGTTACATAAATGCCAGCTAAATTTAAATAGAGGTGTAAGCTGACATTAGGGTAGGAGGAGATCATCTGGTGTTTTAATGCACTGGGGTTACGTGGTAAAGAAGGGCAGCTTGCTGTCTGTAAGCTGAAGCCTGTGTAACTTACAGCAAAACAAATCCCTTTATTTCTCCTTTCCCTTTATCACCACATTATTCAATGCCCACTATAACTTTTCGCTCCCTGTCTTGTCATGCCCAATTATTTTCAGTGCAATAAAGATCAAACTTTACCTCTCTAATAAAGATCAAGATCACTTTAGACCTGCAAACAACATTTTTTCCAGCTTATTTTTAGTTTTGAGTTTTATCTAAGTAGTCTAACATGGAGAATGCTTTCCAGGAATATAGCTACCATTAAAACAAATCCAACTAACAAAAAGAAATTAATAGGTACCTAAATCGTGCAGAGTTGAGGTTGTTCTTAAGATAATCACACACACTAGAAAATATTATAATGAGAGAACCTTCTAATTATAATGAAAATTATCTTTATTATTATTTTCTCTTTCTTGAGAAAACCTTATGGGAATAGATTTTTAAAAATGGGCTTGAGAGAAACCATAAAATATCTTTACTGAATGGAAAATAGCACAGCCCATGTCTCAGCTGTGCAGTCATAGTCCTGAATCCAGACATTTTGGCAACCATACAGTATGCAAACAAACATAAACTTTGTAAACACATGATTAGACACGACTCTTCTGCAGGATCCATGTTTAGGATGGTCATAAGATCCTCAAACAAAGAATTAATGCATCTGTATATACAATCCCCTTAGTGACTGATTATGAAATTGTCACAGATAAACCCTCCAAAAAAGATTCATGTGGTGATGAAATACTACCCATAGTATTAGAAATATATACCAAACCCATTCTTAACAAACATTCCAATGTATCGTTTTCAAATTGCACCATGCACCATACTTAGTCTCCTTAATAAATTACTACTGCATCAGACAGCGGACTTCCCTCTGCCTTAAAGATGAAAATGAAGAAAAGGTAGGAAAAATCCTAGTGGTACTGTCTCTGTATTAGCATCCTGCCTTTTTCAAGTTAAAGACCAGAAATGTAAAATATACAGAAAGATCTTTAATCAGGAAAAGAGAATTTTAGAGATAAAGCCCAGAGAAAGCTTAGAAAATACTGTATTTGTTCTGATTAAAATATTTCCTTGTTTCTTAAATTTATTCTTCAAAGTAGGACTTAATTTAAAATTTGAATTAAATTTAGATCAATACAAATTGTATATGGTTGAAACAAAGTGAGAACAAAATACTTCAAGTGTAGGTTAAATAAAAACTTCGTTACACCTGAAATTAACTTAAAAAATGAAGTAAGAAAAAAATACTTCAGGTTGACCCCAAGTGATTTTTTAATTGTCTTTAATTATGGCCAAACCTGAAAATAAAATCACTTACTGTAACTGTTCTGTAGAAGAGAAAAAAAAAAAAAAAAAAAGATGAACACTTTTTTTAGCAGAAGAGTTAATTTTATTCTGAGGTAGAAGTTAAATAACAATTAACTAAATTCCTGTATTGTTTAGAACAAACCACTTAAACAGACTGTTTATGCTACATATAAAATTTTACTGGAGGTGCTTTGTTTTCCTCTCCTGACAGCGCAAAACAACAGATGTTCAGGCGAGCCATACTCGAGGATTCATGTGAGACAAATAATGAAATCTCTAGTCCTTTGTGATGAGATATCACTTGTTAGTGATGTAATTATTTAAAAAAAAAAATATAGGAAGAAAAGAAACATCATGTCACTTGATAGCATGTACTGGTGTGTGGAATTATGGAACAAGAGAGCTCTCTCTTACTCTAGTCTTAATGTCTCACTTGTTTAGTTGGGAAGTTAGTGTGCCAAGCATTTACTGAAATTGCATGAAGAATTGTTAAATCCTTGGCAAATACCATGTAGAACTCAGTAAACAGATGTTACTTGCTTTGAAGACAAAATATGTTTGGTGTCACTTAATTTGTATTCAGATATGTTGAAATAGAATGATAGTGGCACAGGCTTGAGGGGTGTATCCTGTGTCCCTTACTCCAATTCGCTACAATCACGGGTGATACGATTGTATAATTTCTTTTATTTCAGCCTTTACCAGATTAATTGCATTAGGCAGATACAGCATAAAGGATCATTGTATTTATCATACATTGTCAGGGTAAATCACCTTCACATAAATGTCCATAATATACTTAAGGGGAAAAACCAAATGGTTGCAGTTTAAGTTTTAGGCAGAAACAAATTTGTAGAAAGTTTAGTGATCCCAGAGGCAGAAATAGTAGCACGTGAGCAAGAGAAAAGCAGGAAAGTAACAATTTCTTGTACACATATCTACCCCGTTACAAGAAAAACCAATTCTGTTTCTTTTCTTTACCCAAGCACTTAAGACAGTTGGTGAAATACTAGAGCTTAGATCTGTTCAAAGGGTGAAGTCAATGACAGAGGCAGATCTGTTTTTAACACTGTACTATATGTTTTTGGAAAAGAAAATTTAAATCCTTGAGGACGAGAAGGGGAAGCAATTTCTGAGGTCTTGAGCTCTGCTCAAAAAGCCTTTTCTCTTGGCTTTCCCACATGGCCATGCTTCGTGTGACTTCCCTGTTTCTACAGGTGTCTTTCCCTCCTCCCTGCCTGCACGTGCCCAGCAGCAGCAGCCCCCCCGACGGGCCTCGATGACCCCCCCACCCCAGCTCACAGCCCTTCAGGCTGCCACACGTGCCCCCGGTGCATCACTGACTTCCCTCTGCCGTTGCCTGTGACCCATGGATTTGACAGTTGTCTATTTGTTGTTCTTAAGAAGGGCTCAGGAGACCAACTGACCCAGCTTAATTAGTTTATTGATTAGTACTATAAAGTCCATAACCAATTAGTGAGAGTAAAGTTATTAATGTCCAATTCTGCAACAGTCTACTGCCAGGGTGCAGCAGAACAAAGCAAACACAACACACAGCTTGTCATACCCCACGTGTACCCCACTTGTTCCCCACACCACACGAGAAACCATTCTATTCTGTGCACTTCTCTCCCCTTTTTCCCTAACACAGGGAGAAGGATACAGCTTTCTGATTTTATTCTGTCTTCCTAGTAGCACAAAAGTAATAACAGAGCCAGCCACTGGTAGAGGGACTTCAGCACTTTAACTTTAAAAAATGACTGCTGTGGGGTGGAGTGTAGTGTGAATGCAAAACATTTTGAGAATATAAAACAGCGTAACAAGACTTTGGGTAACAGGGCAATAGATCCTGTTCAATATCTTTCTCAATGAGATTTAGTTATATCCATCATAAAAATAGGTTTGCTATAGTGTGAAATTCATAGTTATGTGCTGATGCTTTAGTGGGAAATTAAGCATGGTATTTTAGAATTAGTAGTTGAAGGTAAAGGAGGAATTGTAGAACAGCCAGGATGCAGTGATCAGCCTTTGTGCTCTGATAGCAAGCAGGTTGTTCTTTACCCATATACAGGGAAACAAACTCTATGCTATAAATGTGATATCGTTAATACATGTTTTGAGCTGTTGTGTTTGGGCTATTAGGCTCATCTTCATAAGAAAAATTTTTATTCCTCTAATATGACTACAATAGCTGGAAGCATCAACATGTTGTATAATTAAAGGGCTATGTTAAACAGGTAGAACCGACATGGCTACCTCTAACGAAACCCAGCAAGAGCAAAAGAAACTCATCTGCATCGAAATGTTTGGGACCAACCATGACTGATTCTGGTCAGGACCTGTAAGGCACATCATTAAATATAGTCCTCAGTTTATAATGGTAGAGAGATTTCCTGTTCAGTTTCCAGGAGCCAGCTTATTCCTTGTCCTTGCTACAGTTCTGCTCTCAAGACTTTTTTGAGCATTAGCTTTTATAAGGGTTACCTTTAAAGAAATACAGTAGTTTCTTTCTATTCCAACTTTGCAATTTTATTAGGATTTGATTGTGAATGTTTTGATAGTAGTACCGTTTTTCACAACATACCTCATTGCTCTTCAGAGGTAAGCAAAGCTACTGTGGCATTTTATTAGCAAGGACTTTACCTTGCAAACAAAAGAAGATGGGGTATTGTGTTTGAAATGGCTCCAACAACTTTCTTTGAGCTTAAGACAGATACATTGAAATAAGTTTGTTGAAAATAAGATCATAATCCAGTTTCATCGTATAAATTTGATTCAAAGAGGAAAGGCAGTGTGACAGTTCATTACTGCAGGGTTTCTTGCATGAGTTTGTTGATGCCTTGCTCTCGTGTTGTGAACCAGAGTCTCAGCCCAAGACTCTAATTCATGATGATACTGCAGTGCACCTCATTTCTGAATGTATGTTGTAATACTGTGCTAATGGTTCGTTCTTTCTTATGATAGAGTGGTTGTGCTCTGGAGGAGGATATAAAAACATGAACATAAGTGGCCTATATTATTTCCTGCTTGGAGTATTCAGTGACATACAGGGAGCATGAAAAAGCTTGTACATTTTGCTGTCTTTTTCCAGAAAATGGGTTTGCATCTTGTGCAAAACTCTGAAGGAATCATTAAACAGGGAAGGATGAAATAGTAAACTTTGATAAATGAATAAGTAGCAAAAACGTTTGTGGAAATCAGAGGTTTGACCCTTTGCAAACCGAAGAAAACAAATTGTCAGTGGAACTGATGCTTTTCTCCAGTCTGTGCAATTGCTTGTTGGAATGGAAATTTATTATAAAAGTAGGAGAACTGCTTTTTTTTTTTTCTCCATTTCTGAGGTCTTCCTAGAAATTTGCAGGTGATGAGAGAAACCTTCATTCTAATAAAAGAATAGGCCAGCTTACTGATTGGAGAAAATTACATGAAGTTTTTTAATCAAAGTCTCTGTGGTCTGCTGTCTGATTTTCTAGGCCAGATGTCAAATGTTTTTCACTGATGTCGATGTTGAAGTAATCACTAAGCCAATTCCAAGAATGAGTAAGTGAGACTGTAATAACATTTCATTTCAGTATTACATAAGCTTTTTTTCCCAGCTATGAACAAAGTAACAGGACCCCTCTGATTCAATATAATTACACAAACTATTACTTTGAAATTTGTGAGACAGTTTTATGTGTGGTCAATTGCTCTATACATATATATGGGAGGTTTCAGTACAAAATGCAAAAACACATTTACAAAGTTTTATATTTTTAAACATTTACATTTAATTTAAAACATAATTACATTTTTAGTATTTAATCTATTTTATGAAGTTTATCTTTGCTACTGTGGTATTAACCAATAATTTGAAAAGGCAAGAATTTGCTAGAAAAAAGACTTTGGTTTGCAGTTTGAAAATGGGGAGAGAAAGTACTAGCTGGCTCAATAGATGATGTACCTCAGTGAGTGAATCTCAGCTGATTATTGTGGGAGTGTGGCATCCAATAAAATATTTTACAATTTTGATGTAGCATATAATCGAAATTGCTCATAGTCACACAGAGAACTAGTCTAGCAGAACTAACACCGAACTTGAAGAAACATGTTTTCTATTGCTGTCTCAAGAGGAAAGTGGTGATAAAATGGACCAAATAGGTATTTGTTTCACAGGTAAATACAGAACCAAACAAATCTAATATGAAACTATATGCAGCGCACAGAGTAATCTTACTCAATGAGTAAATTAAATATGAATATTAACCCAAATGTACTCAAGTGACAGACTCAGACCCTTAGTAGCCAGAAACTGGTAGGATGTTAACATCATTGACACTTTCACCACAACTCAGACTTTTAGTAAAAATGGCATTTTGATTAAATAACTTCTGCTTATTTGGTGATCAACTATCCAATCTGTTGTTCCTTCAGTGGTGAAGCCCCGGCCTGTTTTTTAGACAGAATTACATATTTCTTCATGAGCTTTGCTATGGTGCTCAGTCCTACAGTTTCATAGCCGGTGACGACAGCATGTTTTCACACTGCTCTTCTGAGAAGTATTATTTATGCTCATTTTGTAGCCAGGGAACAGAAGCGTGCAAAGTTTGATGCAAATATGTGTTACTGCTTTACTGTTTTCTGACACCCATTCAGGATTGTTTTTCAGCATCCTTCACCTCAGAGGACACCATTCAAAGCTGAGCTTGCTCTGATGTTACATGCAGCTGTGATGTTATTTGCAGTACCTATAGTTTTTACACATATTAACTGTGTATAGAGTATGTGTACACAGATAATACATGTAGAAATCAAGGCCTTGGGGGACACTCCAAGTGCTGCTCCTCTCGCTGGGTGTGCAGGGCAGACTGGGCTCCTCATCCTGCATCCAAATGAAGTCAATTCTTACAAGCAAGGTAGAAACACTCATTTCAGGGATGGGAGCACTAGATCTTTTAAGGAAGGGTCACTAGAATAATTTAATGGGGTTCTGAGACACCATGTCCTTTTTCCCTGTGCTCATTCTCAAAGACAGCGGAATCCCTTTTGGCTGAAATTTCCCAAACTTACTCTGCCTGAGCGAGCTACACAACAGGAAAACTTCCATTGCAAAACCAAAGGTTAAAGTCTGAAAAATACGTCAGCAAGTGAAAACAGAATCTTAAAATGGGAAGCATCAGACAACATTCAACACAATACACACTGCCAGTCCTACTGCTGATAACAGGGCAGAATATAAACAAGTTGGAGAAATACTTCTGTAGCACAAACCCTCTAAAAATGTGAGATCTTTCAGCTCAGTCATAGTGATCCCAGGGACAGTTCTCTATGCCACTGCCATCCTGCCTTAGTCTACCCAGTAGTTCAGAGGACAGGGAATGTAGGATTGAATATACAGTATATTTAAGTAGATCAGTTAACATTTCATTTTTAGACCGATCTCAGACATGATCTTCTGTTATAGACATGTTATAATGTACAAATTGTCCCATAAACAGAGCAGGTTTGTGATTAAGACAGAGGAACTCTGCGGTGATTAGTATAGTCCATTGCCACTTTGATAGTGTAATGCTGAATCAAATGCAAAACTTGGAGAGACAACAAAATGTGGCATTTTTCATTAACATTTAAGGGACCAGAGCCTTGTCAAGGACAAGCACTCTAAGCCAAAACCTCTTGAAAATCATAGCTACTATATCTCAAATTATGCAAAAAAAAGCCTTCCCAATAAATAATTACTAATTTTCAATATTTATCATTTTTTTAAATAATTTTATTGCCTCTTTAATGTTTGTTGAAAATACCTTATTTGCCTTTAACCCCTGTTTGAAATTGTTCATTCAATTTTTTTGGTGAATTTTTGTCTCTCCATCATTTCTTATTTCAGTTGTTTTCTTAGCTACAATAGGTCACTGGAGGCTCATATAATTGTTTTCTACTCTCTGGTTGGATGTGTAAAATTGTAGATACAGAGCTTTTGATGTGGAAGCTCCTGGAAAATAAATACCTGCAATTGTTGAGCTTGCAACATTAAAATATGTTTTATGAGATGTTCATGGTAATGAAAAGACACTTCAAGAAAGTATACGGGAAGAAAAACCCTGGTATGAAAATGTCCCCAAATCATTTTTTATTTTATGTAAGTATTTATGGAAATAGTATCTGCTGTAGTGGGCTAGAACTTACATGAACAATATTTCGCCTTACTCTTCAGGGAACCAGAGAAATAATATGTAAGTAAATCCTTCCATAGATGTATTTTTTGTTAAAATATTACTATTTCAACACTTTGAAGACAAGAATTGGTCAAAACCTGATTACCATGACACAATCAACCATGTCAAAGCATACACTGGTGAATGCAGGCTGAACATTTAAAATAGCACCAATAAAAAGGTATGCACATGCTTGTATTTAATGTTTCCAAAATATGGCTTTCAAAGTCCTGCATACACTTTTGGAAGAAGAACAATTTTGCCTGATTCGTGGTAATAAAGACTGTAAACATTGATCCAAAAATATCCTTAATAAAGCTTCCCATAGCCAGTAAAATAAAGCAACTATTGGGAGGTCACCAAAAGCAGGAGGATGACAGGACAAATAGCTCACTCTCTCCATACTGGCTCTGACCATTGAGATGTTTCTCCCATCTACTCCTCTGCTTTCTCCTCTCTTCTATCTGTAGCAGTAACATAAACAGCAGGACCGTGGCTCCTCGGAGTGTGGACAATGGCAACTTTCCCAAGCAAAGCTGCAGATCTTCCAAGCTTTCTGTGAACAGAGCAAGAGCATGAGTTTAGTGACTCTTTACTGCTGGAAGATGGAAAAGGCGAAAGCTCACTGAAGGAAGCTGAGACTGAAGAGAAGGAGGGGTAGTTTCTATGGGGAAAGCATGGGGAAAGATAAGGTTGACTGCTAGCAGCAGGGTTTGGGACAGGCTATAGAGGGAAGAGACCAAATCATCTTGCCAGCTAGCAAAGCTGGAGTGCCTCCATCATAGAAAATATTAGGATTCCAGCAATTGAGGTGGGTTTTTTTCCTAATTTTTACCTTCTCTATGAAGAGTTAATTTGTCAAAAACCCGTTCACACAGCCATACATACCAGACAAGAAGAGAATTTCTGGCTGAACACCTTTCTTGAAGCAGCAAAGCACCAAGTGACTGTGGTTACCTCCTCAGCTGCAGAAGGCCAGCAGTTCAACTCTGACTAAGGCAGAGCAGAAAATCAAATTCCTCCTGGATCACAGGAAAACTCATGAATCACTGGTCCATTGCCCGTTCTGGAATGGATGAAGTGCTGTCTGGCTTGTCTGTTTGAGGGGGCTTGGATGTAAAACAGGAATGTTTCTAAATATCAAGACTTTTGTGGATGGGAAAACTGTGCTCAGCCCAACTGCTGCCAGAATGTGGGTGGGAGAAAGGAATCTGTTTAAATAAAAGCTGTGTTTCTGAGAGATAGAACAAGGAATTTGATTTCAGTGAGATATAAAAGCAAGAGAGCAGTGAAAAAAATAGATGAAGATTGTCAAGGTGTTAGAACAAAGGAGGAGAATGGCTTCTTGTAACATTTTATTGAAACTGAGTTTAGGGAAAGTCAAAACTGAAGATACAAACTCATAAAGGTATATTCTGTATATTAGAAGCTTTAAGTATGAATTGCAGTTAGAGCAATAAACAAGAAGGCGGCCAAAGAAGAAATGACATTCTACTCCAACAGAAACATACATAGGCTGTCAGTTTGAAAGGGAAAAGCTAACAAGTCCTTGTTAATTAAATAAGGTGGAGAAAATGAGGTACTAGCTTTTGGAAAGGTCTCCTGGGATAAAGTTAGGAACAGTCTCTCTCTGTACTTTGGATTGAGCAATAGTGTCTGTCTGTGGGACTGATCCATACGTAGAGTTGAGCTTTGCTATTTCCTTTTGTTTGGACTGATGACATTGCTGATGCATCTTGCCCTTGGGTATCTTTTCCAAAGAGACTCCTCCCCAGCTCCTGAAATACAGGCCTTTCTATTGCCAGCAATGAAGTCATGACTTACCGTCCTGCATGGCTGGACAACAGATTCTTACTGGGACTGCCACGAAGCTGTGCTACCGTTACCCTTCAGGCCCCTCTTGGTGACTTGTTGAACCATGCCTATACCATGGGCACTGTCAGATACTTACTGCTGCTTTGTGAGCTCTTCCTGTGTCGCTGTGTTACAGAATGCTGGCTCATCTCACACAACACGTACCCCATCAGAAAGGCATCTTTGCTTACACTAGCTGCAAAACTCATTTTACACAGCCTGTTTTAGCCCATCACAGCGGTATTGTGTATTTTACATTAACAGACATGCTATTCTGGTTTCTTTGAAATGTTGTAGAGGATGGACTAGCAGTGCAATCCTGGTCATGGTCCCACCTTTTCCTCAGTCTGAGTAATCAAAGCAATATCATTAATCCCTTCACAGAGATGAGAGCGACTTAGCTGTGTTCACAACAATGGGTTGCTGTTTTTCAACTGGGGCTTTATTCGTAAAGTGGTCTCTGAGGCAAGAGGACATTTTGGGGGTGCAGCCTTGAAAATGTGGCACCACAGTGAATTTAATATCTCTGCACTGTCCTGCAACATGATTTCACTAATGACTGACTCTTCCGTCATAAACTGGAGCCGCAAAGACTCTACAGGTGTCTCACACACTTGAATTCGGAGACCCATACTTTGAGGCAAAGATTCATTGATTTGGAATTTGGGTTTTCTTATGGGCTTTTTCAGGAATGACTGAAAAGATGGCAGACAACATCTTGCTTTTAGGAATGTTGTAGGGGAGATGTTATACATCCATAACATCTTATTGACTCCTGGAATAAAGAATAGCTGGACTGCCAACATGAATGGTGGATTTTAAATTAAGTGCTCATCTGATAGCTGTGAAAATGTCTACCAGCCTATTAAAAATTAGTTATTCCTTCAAACCACCAGATATCATGCAAACAGTACTGTGTAGAGAAGGATCTCTGTGGTTTTAGATTGCTCAAACACTAGTTAGAAAACGGGCTTGACCTGTATTTGAGAGTTGAACAGTGCAGTAGAATTCATTTTCTCCCCTTAAATTTTCTTAATCATCGTCCAGGACACGTTCCAGTACTGATAACAACTGCAAGCCCCAAATAATGGCCTTTACAAAAAGAGAGCCCAGGATAAACAGCTCTGCAGCCAATTGCTCCCAACTTTCAGCTAAGCAGGCAGAACAGTGAAGATGGCTTCACTCCAGAATTATCACAACAGAGACCACACAGATGGGGAGATAAAAGTTTTCTCGGTAAGCTCCTAACAATGCACACCATTTTGCTCCAAAGCACGGGAATCCAGAGGTAAGCCACCTGCGTTCTCATGACGTCACTGAAATAAAGGGCAGGGGCTGAATACTTGATGGGTGCTCTTTTATTATCGTATATCAGGTGTCACCTGCAATTTCATGTCTCAGGCAGTATGAGAGAATCCATCTGTCACCTACCGGTGAATCTCAGTGAAATTTCTTTTCTTTTGAAACTGAGACTGTTAGACTGGTGAAGCAGATACAAGACACCCCAGATGTTAAAAAAAAAAAATCAAAAATCCTTAAGGAATTTAAAAAAAAAAGTTTTACTGGAAACAAATTGATTTTTAAATTTTAGTACTGCCACATTTATCTTGATGAATAACAGGACCTAAATATGGTGCAACTACACAATGGATACATCACATAAGTTCTCCCAAGGGTCTAAATAATTTTTAATGCTTTTAATACTAATAGCTACAGATGCCAGTGTAACACTGGCAGGTGAGGATAAAAAAAGCTCACTTAATGTAGTATGTTTTGAAATCCCAGCTTTTCTCCTGGGTTGGAAGACTTCATATTGCCGCCACTGAAACTTCAGTAACAGCTGTGTGGGGCACAGGACTCCTGTCCACATTGTCTCCTGGATGCAGCTGGCTATCCTATGAGCCACTGCATCTCTGATCATCTCTTTGTAGTGTGCCAAGGAAATTGTGCCCCATCCGTGTGATGCCATGCCCTCCAAATGAGGGAAAAGTTATCATCAGCCCTTTTCCTAGTTTAGAACATTTCTAGGGCTTAAGAATAGTATGGTCTAGGTTGATCAGGGGACATTTCTGCCACATTTTCTCCCATTGTGTAGTGGTAGGAATAATATCAAGAGAAGTAATAGTACTTGATCATACAAATATTCTATGAATGCTTTCAGAGTGATGCTTAGTGAATGGATACTACTTGACATCAATAAAAAAGACTGGAGCAGATTTAAGTCCAAATATTGTTGGGTTTTTATATTTACTGCAGTATACTGCATGAGGGCATTTTCCGGTACTGCTGTGACTTAGCATTATAAATCACAATAATCAAAAGTTGTTGGGGAGCTTTATGATGTTACCCAAGATGCTGACTTGCTTACACTAATAAAAGTTGTGAAACTAATGTTGGCTTCTGTGGCTGAAATAAGACTATCTAACTTTGTTATTTCAAAGGATACTTTACAATACTCTTGGATTCTCTGGAAACATTCCCTTCCTTAATTTCAGTTATAAAATAACTTTTTACTGAAGTTGAATTTAACTTTTGTACTGGATAAATATGCAGAGAAGCAGAAGACAGGAATAATGCAAGAAATTAAAATAAATCAGGGTTCAAACCTCATATCCACATTTATGGCTCAGTTTAGTCTCGCCTTAAGAGATGAAAAAGGAAAAGCTGAGGATGAGCTGGTTAGTGTATTTTCCAGGTTCTGCAGCCAGAAGAAAAATCAGGCTGGAACTTTTAACACCACAAAAGGAAACAATAAAGAATAAGGAGTCATATTTTCCCACAATCCATTTTCCACTCTTTCTCCTATCAGCTTCTCCTGTCTCTTACTTTGAATGTCATTGTATAAAATGTGTACATTTTATATGTTGTGCACATTTTTTTACCTGACAAACATTTCCAGCTGGGCATCTCACTGCCTTTATGCACTGTGACCAGCCAATGCACCAGCCTAATACACATGTGTATGCCACACCACACTTGCATACACTAAGCACCTATGCAACTATTAATCCTAGTTCCTTCAGGAGAAGTGATAGTTATGACCTGGACTTTTTATTCAACCCAAAGTGTCAAGAGTTCCTCCTACTGCCCTGGCCAGTTACCTTGTCAAATTAGTCATTCAAATTCTTAGGCAACAGATCAGGAAAAATTTGGGTTGCTTCACTCTGCTGCACAAAATCTGTCCACACAGCAAAAATTATCTCTTAGAAACTAGAGAAAATCTGTAAAATTAACAGTAGCAAGGAATTATCCAATACTTATGAATGGACTCAAATATGAAATACATTAGTATTATCATATCATTAGTTATTAGTTATTTTATAGAGCCTACCACTCACATCAGAGAAAACACTTATTAGGCATGATGTCTATTTAAATGTGAAGTTTTAAAGAAGTCCTGGTAGATTGTAAACTAGTAGCTGTCTTCCATACTGAGCAAGCTGATGGAAAGCCATAATTAAGAATGGTCACATATTATTATTAAGATATTCTTAAGATTAAAGCACTTCTATATTAATATACCATTAAGACAATGTTATTATTAAATACAATCTGAAAATTTTAATATGAAATTTGCAGAGAGAAGCCATGTCTCACTGACCTAGAAGAAAGTTCTTTAGTGGAGCCAGTGAACAAATAGATAAAAGTTAAAACAAATGAATGAATAGTTTAAACAGGATAAAAAATAGATAAAGATTCTCTTAGCATACCTGGAACTCTACAAAATTAAAAAAAAAAATCTTCTAATGAAGGATTTTAAAAATCTAGGCTTCTCACATGAAAAAGTAGCAGGAATTAATGGTTAATTTTCGCAGTGCAAAGGGTTCAGTAGAGGAGTTCCTTACAGACTGCAGATACTTTGTTATTTAACATATTTATCAACAAAGTAGAGATGGGATTTGCATTGAACTGATGGTATAAAATTATTCAGTTAGTTAAAATGAAAGCTGACTGAGAAGTCTTGTAGAGGATGTCACAACACTGTGACTGGGAAATAAAATGGCAGATGAAATTCATACTGATAAACACAAGGTTATGTAAATGAGAAAAACATCTCTGACTATATGTAGGAAGTGATAGGCTATAAACTAGCCATTACCATTCAGGAAAAAGATTCTGGAGTTATAACAATTATATGAAAACATCATTCCTTCCCTTAGCAGCAACCAAAAAAAGAAAATAAATGTTAAAAATTATAAGGAAAGGAATAAAGAGCAAACCAGAAAATATCATGCTACTGCATAGAAAAACAGCACTCCTACATCTTAAGCAGTGAGTGCACTTCTAGTAGTCCAGTTTGAAAAATTATATAGAATTAGAATAAGTAGAGAGAAGTGGGGAAAAAAAGTATGAACCAGCTTTTTATGAGAAAAGACTAAGTAGAAAATGACTTTTCATCTTGGGAAAGGAATAATTGTAGGGAAACATAAATTAATGTCCATAGAATCATAAAAAGGACATAGAAAGTAAATGTGGAATACTATTTCACTATTCTTGTAGCAGAAGAATCCTTATAAACTTAAATTCATGCAAATTTTTATGCATAAGGAAGTTCTTCACCCAGTTCACACAATCAGCTTTGCAATATGGGCGAACCTGTTGTGGAAGCCCAATGTATTACTGGGTTAAAAAAGCAATTAGCCACATTTGTGGAAGCGAACGTTCTCCTAGCATGAGTAAGGAGATTTGCCTCCAACACTGGAAGTCCTTAAGCCTTGCATCGCTGGATGTAAGTTATAGCAAAGAAAGATTTGCCTTGTTTTCACAGTGGATGCCTTTCAGAAGCAGTGATAATAAAACCAGGATTGTGCTACATGTTTTTCTTCTGAGAAAAATATTGCTGATGTTTTGAATTTCTAAGTTTTTGCTGTTTCTGAGAAAAATGAGAGGTTCATCAAATTTATAAAAAATAAATAAAAAAAATATGTGTATGAATTTGTCAAGAAATGGTGGATTTTCATTGGCTTAACTATTAGAAATCCTGATTCCCCCAGTTCTGCCCAATGCCACTTCTACACACAGGCATTTGAAACAGCTTTTTTTTTCACGGTTCTGCATAGAATTAGCATGACACAGACCAGCTTGAACTCCCTGCTGAGCAGAAAAGTCAATGGGAGAAGTAATTTGGATGTTGTCTCCCTTTCAGCAGAGGATCTAACCTCTTCCCTCTCAGCAGTGGGCTTAGGGTCAGGTGTAAGACAACCCAGTCCCCCTGTCTAATTGTCCCACCAATGGGAAAGCAGTTCAGATCCAACCTCTTTGCAGTAGAAGAGGAAAAGAGAAGCATCCACAAATGCGCTCATTTTGGGGGAGTTTGTTTACGTCTTGGCTCTGCAGTGAAGGATATTGTTTTCAAGGACATTTTCAAGTTGATTAGGTTTGATTAACTTCAGGGTATCTATGATAGCATTTGTTTTTAGGGCATTGTGTGTTTGTCAAGGACAAAGTTAAAAAGCCAGGTTGGGAAGCCAGTGTTCCTCCCTCATATTTCCCATCATTCACTTTCTTATGCTTCCACTGTACCCTGACTGGAGATCCTTTCAAAATGCTGTCTGTGTCAGAGCAAAAAGCTCATTTGTTTGCATTTTTATTCACCTGTAATCTCAGAATTAGGCAACCTGGAAAAGGAGCTGTTGATAATGTCTTTCTGATTTTAGAGAAAAATACATAATAATGTCTCTGTATAAAAGCAAATAGGTGTTTTTTACCCTAAGTAAGTTCTTCTGTTGCTTAATAAACAGGTAAAATTGTTTGGCATGATATTTTTTTCTTACTAAGTCTGATAGCAAGAGAAACTTTAAAAACTTTGTTGATCAGAAATGCAAATTCTTATCCATCCCTGCTTTTTAATTAACTTTTTAATTTTCAAATACAAAGATAGTGTTGATGATGACTGGTAAGCTTGGGCTGAGAGATGTACTGATCTAGTGCGGTTCTTTGGAAATCTGCAGAGAAATGAATCTCAGGGAACAAATGAAATTATAATGGGATTTCAGTTCATCAGGGTTCAATTCCACAAAATAAATGTTCAGTTTCACAGATTGTTTCTTAAAGGTCTTCTTCTGTAACACACAGAATTATTCAAGACTCAAATGCCAGATAAAATTATTATCATTTTTTCATATTATCATTGTCTCATTCCCAGAAAGGTGCCATCAGGTTCAGATTCTTATTGTGTTCATCACTAGGAGAAAGGGGGAGGAATATTCACCCCTCGCAACTCCACACAGCTGCTTTTAGAGCTCTAAATCACCTTATGAAGGCTCATAGCTTTTCCTATATTGACTATATAGGAACGTTGGAGTCCTAAGTACAGGTACTTCAATTAAATGGTTACAGCAACCTGAAGTAGACAGTGTGAATACTTGAACCCATATGCCCCAGAGCAAAGATGTACAAAGATCTGTTCCTAGATGAAGGAGCACCAAAGCCAAAAAAAAACCAAACCAAAACAAAACCAAGACCTAATGTAAATTATCTACTCAATGTGGGACATCTGGACAGAGAAAGTAAGACATGCCTTAAGATCCGCAAAGCCTGTAGGCAGTGTCTACATTTTTTAGAGTTAGAGACAGGAGTACCATGCCCTGGAGCACATGAAAACTACAGTTCCTGGTAGTCCACAATGCAGCACTTCTATTTATTGCATGTATTAACACTCTAAATATAAGGAAAATCTACATTTTTATCCCATTCATCCCATTTCCTTCTATTAGACTGCTGATTTCTTATTGGTGTCCAACCGTACCGACAAAGAAGATGGGTGAGATAGAAGATGAAGTTGGAATGACTCGGTGAACCTGCAGAATTATTACATTGAATTAGACACAGAATCACTTTGGGGAAATGGTCACAGAGGGATCAAGAAGGGTATTAAGAGTGGCTGCACCATAAGGGATGTGCTTGGGGGCTGGGTCCTGGAGCTGATGGTGAAGATTCTCCCACCGACACCAGCAGCAGAGAAGGCTTCAGGCTGAACTGGCAGCTGGTGTGTGTGGCAAAGCTGCGAAGGATAAGGCTAATCTCCAAAGGAAGAACTGTGAGCTTGATCTTGATGTGGTCAAGCAAAGGAATCTAGTAAAGGAATTCAGAATAATGACTCAGGCAAATGGTTTTAGCGGCAAACTTCTGAACTGGCTGATTGGGAGTAGTGAAAAAGGGAGATTGCAAAATAGAGATGACAGAAGACTTACATGGATGAATATTTACGATGGGTTTGAGTTGATTTCAGGGAATAAATTATATAAGACTAATCAAAATAACACTATTTTTTCATCATGAAAAAGCAGCAGTATCTATTTTCAGATTCCCATGAAACACAGTACATAATTTTTAATATGTTTACACAAACTGTAAGCTACCGAAGGATAGAAAATGTCTGGCTGCAGAATCCATTCTCTAAAAATCAGAGTACTATGAATATTATAATTACTCCTCTTCCTAGCCAATACCAAAATGGCAGCAAAGGAAATAAAATCCCAAAGATAAGATTTCTGATGGCCTTTTTTTTTTTTAGTATAAATAAAGTGTTACATCAAGAAACAAAATCCGAGAAGGCAGTAGCTGAGCACATCCCATTAAGGTCTGCTTGGAACTGGTCCTGGGACACAACAAGGACTGTTGCCTCCCCCCAGGAACTATATGACTGACCCTCTGCTGCAGGTTGTCAAGGTTTAGATTGCTGCAGGGTAGCAAGGATCCTCTGTACACCAGGCTAGGTTATGGAGGCTGCCTTGTGAAGGCATCTTATTACTGATGAGCAAAATAAATTAGTGGATTAAGGTAAATCATTTAACATTTTAAAGTTAATTTTTAATTGCATAGAAATGTTGATTTTCTGTTTGCTCTTGCATCCTTACACACCCACCACACCTTTTATCTTGAGACAAAATGAAAACCGAGGAAAGGAATAAGCAGAAAATATTTTTGCTTGAACAAATTCCTGCCTGGCAGAAGACTGCATCATGGGACATTGCATGTATACTTATATACCTAGGCCATCAATCAATAATAGAGAGTCTCAAAGAATCATAATTAAATTTAACCATCTTGTAGACTTGATCTATTTTAATCCATAGAAACAAAAGATGTGGATGTCTATGGCTCTGCATTTCCCCTCTCAGTAACACATGGCATCCACAAAGTCTGACATTCCAGAAAGACTGTGCTGCTTCTGATCCTCGCTCACACAGAAAAAAAAAGGGGGGAGAAAAAGAAGGCTCCTGTTTTAATGCTGACAATATATTAAATGAAGAAATTAAATGAAACAATTCTGGGAGGGTATATATAATGATAAGAAAGTAAACTAGCAGTGGTTACATTTTCTGTGGTAGACATAATTGATATGTTTGTTGTCTGTGATTCACACATTATTTTAAGTTTCTGAGGGGGATTTTTATTGCAAAATATTCTGCATTTTAAATACTATTTAATTATGGTTTGTTTCCTTAGGGATTATATCACCATGTGATTTTAATTTGGTATATACCCTAAGGGGCAGCATATTTTCAATTATGAAATATTTCCTCCAGAAACAATAATGGTTCAATGATTTATTGCAGGATCCTATTATAAGGTGCCTCATACAAGTGAAATCTGAAATGCAATTGGCTTAACAATATAGTATAGGCAGGACTAAAATGCATGTGAACTGAGCATATGGGCCTTTTTCACAAAAATCATATTTATATACTTTCATCCTTTGCATAATACTTCAATTATTATATCTTGAAAAAAGAACTTGGAAAGCTGAGAGCTATGAAACATTTACATTATTATCTCTTCAAAAAGTTCATTTTTGGACAAGTATCATTTGGATAGGGATTAACTTAATCAGAGATTTTGAATCTTCTTTACTTTAATTTTTAATCTCTTTTTAAAAATATGTCTGAATCTTAAAAAGGCCTAAACCTGTAGTCACAAAGCACTGCTTCAAAAAAGGGGAAAAAAAAGAAAAAAGAAAAAAGAAAGTTTTTAAAGCAGCCACCAGCTGTAAGAGAGATAGTGCAAGCAGCAGATTTGTGACAGAGTGGAGCATGAAACCCATCAGCTGATGAGTGAAAATCCCTGGTTTCTAATTAATCGAGGTACACAGGCCAAGGGATGAAGAGGATCAGGGAAATGAAATCAGGAAAAAGATACCATCAGTCATTTCTGCGGCCCATTGTCATACTTCAGAATCTGCTGTAATGAATCACTCAGGCATTCCACAGATACATTCAAATGGTGAAGAAAATTCATTGTCCGGTGAAGAGTGTTTGATAAAAATCTTTCTTTTCCCCCCTCTTTGTCAGAAGCCTATGATCAGAAAAGGAAATCCAGACAGCACAACAGGTGTGCTTTTGCAAGCCTGGTGAAATCTGCAAATGAACGGAGGCACTAAAGAATTTTTTTGTACTAAAATTTCACCAAAATGAAAAAAGTCGCTTGTAAGAGCAGGCAGTGGCAAAACGCACTGAAAACAGCGGAAGATTAAGGGGATAAAAGGTATAAACGCTCTTCCGGTTGAGAAGCTCCTGTCCCTATGAAATCTTCTTATATGGAAAGGGTGAACAAATATTTTTTTAAGAATATTTTTGCCGAGTTTAGCATTTCCAGATATTGACATCTGCTTTGAAGAGCTACTAATCCACGAGCTAGCCCCAGTTTAAGACAGCACTAACTGCCACTCTGAAACTTGAGGGGGGGTGTGGCAAACTACCTTTTTTTAAAAGGGGAGAGTTTAGTTCTATTCTCACAATTATTTGGTTTCTTTCAAAGACTGGTCTGATACAACTAAAGGCAAATGGGTTTTGTTTTTTTCCTCTCGTGCGCCTGTATGAGCACGACCTCATCCAAACACTATAAACAAGGAGTTGCCTACATTTTAGAGACCTGTTCACTTCTCTCCTGTCAGACTTGTGTAAAGATTTTAGGATGTAGGAAAAGGTCAGACTGAAATTCTTCACAAATTTAAATCCTCTTTGTTTAAAATTAGGGATAACATATCTTTCTTCTTTTTCCTTTTTGTTTTGCCTATAGCTCAACTTTTTGACCCTGAGCAGTTCTTATATCAGTGTGTGCCTTAAAGTAGTGTGTCCCATTATGTGACACCAGAATATAATTGTTTTTAAATAATCAGGTGCTATACTAAGACATATAAGGATGGCTGATTCATTTTAGATTTAATTACCATAATATAGGGTTTTGCTGTCTATAGTATCAATCACTGAGACACTTTATAGTTGATAATATTAAAATGGCAACAATAATGAGAATTCTGCTTCATGATGAAAATAATTTTAATCATGGGTAGATTACAAATCCATTTACTGTTACGGTTACTGAGAATTCTATTATCTGCCTCCTATTGTGAAAGATGTTGAAACTTGTTTTCAGGAAATGTAAAAGATTATAGAAGTATGCTCTCTATGCAAAGTTTCTATCACAGCAGAGCAACAAAAACCTGCTTAATACCAGGAACTGTTAAAGATGAAACTCACTAAGTGAACTTTTAGCTGCATCTCTGCGTGAACGTGTCCCTGGCTATGCGGATCTATTCATAGGCTTGAGGACAATACTGGCAGCTGGTTTAGATTCTGGCCACGATTTCTTCTATTCACAAACAGTACTTAGCCAGGTGACCAGCTGTGGCCTCTGCAATGAAGGTATTACTGATTACTAGCTCCAGTCTAACATATAGACCATACATGGGTAATCTAGGTAACCTAGAGAGTACTTAGTTCTTCTGGTGGTTGTAGCTCTGATGTTTTCCTATGATGATGGGCATATCATCTCACCTTTTTTTCTTCCTTTTTTTTTTTTCCGCCCTTTTTATTCCATTTGTTGCCCATTACAACCCTAAACAGCTATTGTTACAACAGGGCTGCCATCAGGTTGGTATTAGGTGTGTCCCCTCTACAATTACACCAAGACTGATATGGGGATGGGGAACTGAATCCTAGAGCCCATCTGCTCCCAAAGTACTGCTGTAGCTGGAATGGTTGAAGGTCTCAGGCCATTTCCTATTCAAAGGAAATGCTCAGGTGGGAACATCAAACCCTAAACATCCCTAGCTGGAATCTTCACTGGGGGAAGTGGCTGGGAGTCAGAAGAATCGGGCAGGGGAAATTCTTAGGCTGGAATTGATTTTTCCAGGGGCACACATGCCACTGCTGCATCCCTGTGGTGCAGGAAGAGATGCAGTGTCCAAGAGCTGGTCTGCTCGAATTTCATTTAAAACAAACAAAGAAACCTCACTCAGGTAATTTTAATACAGGATTTCAGACGGGATCTTGTTCTACTGAAACAAATAGCGTAAGTTTCACCCTGTTGAACCTTTTCCTGAAACCATGTGTGACTATGTGTGCGTGTATACATTAGCGCTGCTTTGATTATATAATGTAATGAGCTCAGTGGATTTATTCTGGATTTATACTATGGAGCCTCAGAGCAGAGTTTGGAACAGTATCTTGTCTTTAAGATGCCAGTTTTGTAAATGCTTTTCTTTTCTTAAGGATACTGATGAAAATTTATTACTGATTTATCATGCGTAACTCTGCAATGGAATCAGATTTTTCTTTTCCAGCTTCATTGCTGTTTCCAAATGGGGATTAAAAATTTTTTAAAAACTTAGTAGAGAATCAGCTATCATCAAAGTCCCCAGGAGCTCATTTACTGGTGTGCAAACTGCGCCCCACACTGGTCCCCTGCTTTGGAGGAACTCAATGAATAAATTAAATTTCCAGAGACAGCCAGCTTTATAATCCTGGCCTACTGCTCTCCCTTCCTACTTGCATAATTTTTGTCATTCTGGGCTTCATTCTGCCTGTTCGGTTTCCCTTGCTGACCAATGCATCCGGGAGGAGGGACACGGGCTCAGGAAGTCTAGGAGCATGACTTACACAGAGCAATGGGCAAAATAATAGACAGATACAAAAGCAGCAAAACATGTTTGTAAAACCATCTGCCTATAGAGCAAAATTGTAAAATATACTGTCTGCATTCTAAATTGCACGAGATACACCATTAGTAAAATGAACAATAACAAATGTAGAATCAATCTATTTTTTTTACAAGAAACAGATTTGATGGTTTTTATTGCATAGTTCTCTCCAAATATATTGCTACTGAACCTTGTTAAGCAACCATAATTTCATCTACACCATAAATCTGTTGCTCTTATTTATTTTTTTTACCTTGTATTTAAAAACATGAGATGAAAAAAACAGCACAACTTTACAGGTAACGTGATCTTCTTTCAGCAAAATTGAAATAGGAACAGCAACAAAAAATCCCTTCTAATCAGTCTATTTTGTAACTCAGAAAGACTATTTGGAAAGGTTTTCATCAAAGTGATTTTCTGCAGATAGCTCATAGGTGATCAGGATAAAACCCCTCAGCTTCAGCACTTCAAATATTTATCATATACATGTTTGCTTGAATCTTGATAAGGGTGAGGTTTGGGACTTATGGACACTGAGATAGGATGTCACCTGAGACATTCATCTGATTCCGAATGCAGACAGAAAGAAAGTGCCTAGGAGAGGCCAGAAGAGAGAGGGAGGGAGAGAGTAAGGGATAGTAGGAATGGACAGCCCTTGTTCCCAGCTCTAATATCCCAGTGCAATTATTTTGTGGACATCCACTCCTTGCCTGCACAGGAGATAGGGCTATAAGTGTATGTTATTTTTTAATTACAAGGGGGTAGAAAAAATCCTGATGATGGGCTGGAAGGTGCCATTGCATTGTTATTTTTTTCTCTCCCTTCGTTTGCTGATTATGTGAGCTGGGCTCCTTTGCTAGCCGATGATAAGCAGAATTTCCATGTTCTCTGCATAATTAATCCATCTCTGCCTCTCTTCATGCCAACTCGCCCGTTATCGCCGGCACATGCCTGAATTGCAAAAGAATCCGCTCTTCAATTGGAACTTATTGATATTCTAAGAAAAAAAAGAGAGAGGGAAAAAAACTGAAAATCCTTAAGTTTAAGCCGCAGATTTTTAAATGGATTAATTTCGCTGCAATCGCAGCCATCTAAGGCGGGAAGGCAGGCAGAGCAAATTGAAAGCATCTCCATGTTTGCAGAATTGGGTCCAGAATGCTGAAATGTACTGGCACAGTTCTCTTTTAAAGTCAGAAAATTACCATTCATTTACATCACATGAAATACTTTTTTATGCTAGAAATATTCAAGAGACGTTCCTTAAATGCCTGCTAATGCTAGATAACATTTCTAACTTTCAACATTTTGCTAGACTTTGATATGACATGATAGGAATGCCTGCCAGTGAGGAATATTATATGTACCAGTAATCTCTTTTTATCACATATTTAGATTATATCATCCTCTTCTTAAACCGTCCTGAAGTAGTCTTTAAACAATGTACTCAGTGTCATAGGCTCCTATTTAGTATAGTTACACGAGCCAAACTTAGTAGGGCATATTTAGACTGTCTAGTAGGAAGGGTTTTTTAAAGTGCCAATACACAATCCCCCAAAAAAACAGTTTATCTTTTTCTATCTTTCACAAAGTTAACTTGCATTTCTTAGCCTCCTTTCTACATTTAGAGATTCTGCGTTCGCCTCATTTACAGCATGTACTGTGTTTTGTTATTTCAGTGCAGCTCTTGTGGATTGTACTTACAGTTTGAAAGGGCTCAGCTGTGCTCCATAGCAGCCTGGTATTGCACGTGGAATAACGAGAGCCAGTGGGGGGCTAGGACTTTGCCTTTTCTCCTTCTTTTTTTCCTCAAATATTACCAAAATCCAAATATCCTTCTCCTTTTGTTTCTCTAACAAAAAATTCACATCCTGCCTTTCCTTGACCCTAGGAAGCAGCGGCATTCAGCAACACTGAGAGATTTCTTTAATGCTTCAGCTAAGCCACAACGTATCTGGCATTCCATGTCCATATGCTAGAAATCAGCAATTTATGCTGTTGTAGAAGGTAATGTTGACAATCGCAGTTAACAGAGGGAGAAAAGTTGCTACACTGACTGCAAATGGAGATTTAGCTGTTAGGAAATCTTTGTCATTATTAGACAGACCTCTTTCATTTTAAAAACACATGGGAAAGAAATAAAAAAAATTAGGCAAAGTGGCAGGCACATATCGGAGTGACAAAAAAAGAGGCATGCAGCAAAACAAGGATATTTGTGGCAACACCTGCTTCAGATAAAAAAAAAAAAAATAGCTTAATACATGGTTGGGCCATTTTACCATATAAAATTAACACCTGTTATGAAATGCATGTCACTGGTAAGTAAATAAAATGTCAGTGTTTCAGTTTGGATTTTCAGGCAATAAAAAGCACCATACAGGAATGATCACATTGGGATATGTTTTTATATAGCAGAAAGAGAACAAAGAAGGTTTTCCCGTTGCTTCAGAATGATTGACAGTTCTAAGGCACTAGTGAACTTGAGGATATTTGTGGCATATGACAATTTTAACATTATGGTTTTGGCAAAATCAAAATGTTTAAAAATGCTTTTTATAAAAAAAATAGTTCTGTTCACATTCATTCAACTCTATTAGCTCCTAAGAGAAATAGTTGAAACCACATTTAAAAGAATTAAAAATTTTAAATCACCTGTGAAATTGTATATTTAACAGACAAATATAATCTCTAAAGAAAGAAATTCCTGTGTCCTTTCTGCATATATCCGTAACTGAAATAAGTAAATAATAAGTTAATAGTCAAATAGTAAAAGTGCTTGAGATATTCATTACAAATTGTGTAATGTTTTTAGTTTTTAGTAAAAATAACTATTTTCTACCTAATTTGGGAGGAAAAAAAAAAGTACACAGATTAGATGAACTGCATATTAGCACAGAACTTCCTAATCTCTTCCAGGGAAATCCTGACTCTTTTGAAGTCAGTCACAAAATCCTTATTGTCGTTAGTAACACCTACATTTCATTACAATTTTATTAGTAAAATAAGGTTTAATTAAACTTATACTACAATCAGTGTTGATCTCCTAAGAATTTATACTGCAAACTTTCAGGATTTACATCACTGAACACATACAAAAATACTTAAAACATGCTAAACTTATTTTAGCTATATTTAAATTGTGCCTATCAATTAAAAATATATGCCTTTTATGTTCTTTATATATGTTTCTATACCACCTTTTATATTCTCACCCTGTTGTACATAATAATACTCTGTAATAATTATTTAAGTAACGACAAATGGCTGGTTTCTATACTGCTATTTTATATATGTAAGTATATTGTATAGCAGGTTGCATTATTGTAAACATGAACATGATTTTTTACACATAGAAGTCAAGATATTTTTCTTTCCTTACTAATTAAGCAAGCAGATTTCTGCACTAATACTTTGGAGGATTTTTTGGCATGGCAGTGCAGGATGAATACTTCTTGCACCTGAAAAGAATGCCAACAGCCACAGCATGCAGGGGAAAGGGGGTATGCAGCACACAATCTCCTAGTTATTCCTATTTCAGCATTTTTTTCAAATGATAAATGCAAAATTCTCAAGCTCCTTGTTACCAATCTCTGGATTGATTTGGCCTTATCGAAAATCAACATGTAGCTAAAAAAACTGAGACGAGTGATCAGCACAAACGTTCCCCTGGTTTAGAAGCCTACATACAGCGCAAAGCAAATGATTGCAATTTATCCATGCATGGCACTGCCTGGCATTAATCTGTCCTTAATTTTACAACTGGAAAGCAAGCCTAAACGAATTACCAATTGATTTGTAAATTTTACTTAGAAGAATTTCTGTGCTCCTTCCAAAAATATTCACTCTGTTTAATTTAGGGCTTCTGGTTTTGTGCAGTATATGAACTCTGTTTCTGTGTGCTGGGGATCATTTTTGCAGTTATGCAGTGACACCTATACCAAGGAAGCTGGGAATGCTTCTAAGTTCCTATATGGGGTTCATTTCCATACCACGTGCCCTCTCCATATTGTGCCATCTGGTATAAACTACAGCATAAGCTATGGATTTGAACACACATCAGATTTGGTCAAGTGATGAACTGGCATCCTATGGAATGCTATAGATGTACAGGAATTTGTCAGACTGCATTCAGAATACGATAGTTTTATTGTTTGTCTATATATGTATGCATCATCTGCAATGTAAAGGCTGACTGATACTAGAATCACTGGAAAGCCTTTGTTTCTACCCGTCTTCAACCTCCTGAAGACATGAACAGTAAACCCAAAGTCCTCATTACACTGCATGTCTGGCAAGGGTGGCTGTGTTATCAGGTGTCCAGTGTGTTGACCTTAGCAAGGAGGCCTAGGGAAGCAGTTGTGATATGCAGCCCCTAAAGAAAGATTCTTAGAAACCAAGGAGACAAAGTGGAGTCGACAAGCACAGAGCTGTGTAACAATAACTGGGTTTGATGCTTTATCCATAAAAATCCTTGCATGAGTTCCATTAAAAAAGCTTGGTGTTTTATTATTATGACAACAATTTAAACAGAGAATATCACAAAATCTTAACTCAGTCCACGCAACTAACCAAGTGACTACCCATCTGTAAAAATAAGTGGATAGATGCAATGGGAGCCCATGTTTGGAAAGGAGCCTTGACGGGTGTCCTCAAATGATCTCTAGCTTAGGACATGATCAGTCAGACTTGTAACCTACTGCTATGGATATGTAGCAGTAAGAGCTCCCTAGGGAGCTGTGAGGTAACACAGTGATTCAGAGTCAAGGAATAAGGAGAAGTCCAGCTGGATAGATGTCACACTTCATTTTAATATGAATATATTTGCATTTTGATTTTATACCCTACACAAAAATGTGCCCTTAACTCCAGCTGTATCTCCATGATGAACTATCAGCAGCAACAGTACAGAAATAACTTGCCAGATGTTGTCATACATTGGTAATTCTTGTGTCTAAGATAACTGTTTAGGTCTAAGAAAATAGGAAATTTTCCTATGTGCAGAATATTTGACATATCCAGAAACTGCAATATGGTCAACAAGGTATCCACAACATTCACAGTGACAGACCCAGAAAGCTTTCTCCCATTCCTTTCCCTCTCTCATTCCTTTTCCTCTGGACCTGGAGAGAGAACTAAAGCATGTATAATCCTGAACTCCTTAGTTCTATGAAACAAAGTGAATGGACTGTAGGTAACGCTCAGAGAGCAGGACATGATAGGTAAAATGCTGAATTTAATTGCAGGGTACAACCAATTTTTTTTGCCACAAATCCTGGTACAGAGCTAGAAAGGTGTGGTCTGTGTAAGAAAAATATATAAGCCAGAGTTTTTTAAGGACAGAAGTTACAGTGTAGGCACAATATGTGTATTTTTACCATTATACCAGAAAAGCCAGAAAAAGTAGAGGAAAACATAACTTTTCCCAACATAATATATTCACAAAGGAATATGTACATGAAAAGCCTGTAAATACACTCAACCTTTGGCTAATGTTGCTGACAGAGAAAAAAACCATATCATTTCCTGGAACCAAGAATGCCATCGTGTGCTTTATGTACTCACCTTGATAATTTGTTATTTGTTGAGACCTGAGCTGAATCAGAATCAGATTCCACCACCCTCTCTGGCCCTGGGGCAGTTTGACTAAGAAACAGGAGTGGAGTAAACCTGATGCAGCAAGAAGAGTGGTTTAAAACATTCCCTGGTCAGTCAGTGACAGACAAATGAAGGGGTACAAAATCCCACTGCATTCAGATAGGCTTTCCAGAGCAGTACTTGATGACAGGACTTGAAGATGGAAGATGGCCTTTGGCACATCAAAGAGGGGCAACCGTTCCAAAACTAAAAGGCAAAATGGATGCAGTCACTAAAATAGCAAATTTAGAAATAATGGATGAAGGTTTCCAGCCTATTGGAAAAGAAAAGGTCCTTCTTGGAGTTACTGGATTTTATGCTCAAGTGAAAAACGAGAACTGGCCGTTAAATATTTCCCTGTTGGTGCCACATCTGTACAACTTTGCTGTTGCTTGTTTACAGATATGCCTCAACAATGAAGCACAAAACACTAGAGGAAAAACTTCCCACTGCAGATCTGTTCCGAGGCAGATTGCAGCCTGGGAATAGAAAAGGCAAAGCCGTAGAGTTGCCAACATTTGACAAATCACAGTAAGTCTCTTTGCCTCACTGAGAGAGAGCAAGGGGAGCCCAACTGTCTGAATCTGTGGCATCTAATGAGCAGGAACAAAATGACTTCAAACTATTAACAAAGAAAAATTCATTTTTTCCAAAGCTTCATTTCCTATGGGCCATTGCAGCTCATAACCAAAGTAAAGCTAAAACCTACACAGAACTGAGCATATTTTTTATTTTTCCATTTGAAACCTGGGATTATTTCCTCCAGGCATTTGGAAGGACAATGCTAGCAGGACCCTGTTTGCCAGTAAAACTCAGTTTTGGAAACCATCATCAGTCAGCATGAAAATGGGTCCAATGCTATGGAAATGAGCTCATTACTATTATTTTTTTGCTGGCACTCACACAATTTGTGCTTTTAGAATTTTGAAAAGCGGGACATGAATTCTAAAGAAAAAACGAGTTAACAATATTAAACAGTCAGTTGCTAATTACTGAGCAATCCAAACCTGCGTCTGGAATGACATACTCAGACATCCAGCTGGACCTCAGGCCATATGCTATCCTAGATCCTCACGCATAGCTCCTGCTACTGTCAAACACTGGAGTACCGGGTAAAAAGTTCAGCGTACAGATTATATTATATGGTCAGAGCTGTATATTTCTAGATATATTAAAAAGAATAATGAATACCTCCAATCCATCAGTAAAAGTAAAGGATGAGAGGTGTAGACAGCAAGGTAGGAAATCACCCTGAAATATTATATTTATTTCACACTCATCGCTTTGTTTGGAGCTGAAGCGTCCAATAACTCCAGTGCTGTTCTTCCTCCATAACGAGGTTACTTACAGAGATTTAGAATGTTACTTCATCCCAGTTCCACATTTCAACTGCCATAGATCACATTTGTAATTGTTCAATGTAATAAATGAAGTTTATGATCTACTTACTGATCCTGAGGTATGATACTTGACAGAATGAAACATAAAAAAAATTCTAATACAATGTAGTAAGTTTTAATGGTGCATATCCGAGGATAGTAATATTGCTAAAAAAAATATTCTCTTAAGTATAAGAAGTCATTTACCTTTAGCTCTAGGTTTCTGCTTGGTTCTAGATAAAATATTAACTTTTAATTTATTTGAATTGTACCCTTTACCGTGTTTTTTGCGTATAAAGATGATCTACGTTAAAAAGTACGGATTTGTTTAATTAAGCCAGATACTCTATAGTATCTTCTTGTAACAACCAAGATTTCATTAAGTATTTTCTCACAGTGATATGATTTCGTACGTGTTACGTTATCTTGCGTCTATCAAAAATAGCCCATCAAACAGCCAAAATAGCCAAAAAATAGCCAAACAAATTGTGAAGAGGTCTTCAAAAAATTTAGGTGTCTGATTTGTATTTGCACATAGACATTTGCTTACCTGTGTTACAATTACAAATGATTTCAGCTTGGATTGGTGATTTAGTGTTGCCCAAGTAAGTGCGATGTTGTAAATTAGCCAGTGACCTCAGTCTTACAATCAGTTACAATAAGGCAGAGGAACCTGCAAGCTTAGAACAATTGTCAGGAGCTGAGCCTATGCCACACCGTCCCTTTGGATGTCTAGTTGTAATCCTTTGTGGCCAGTGAGAGGACATAATTGTGAGTTTTGCATGAGAAAAGACTGCAGTAGCAAGACCCCAAAATACCCTGCAACTTAGATCAACAAGATACAAGATATAGAACAGCTCTTATAACAACAAGAGCTGGTTTCATGATGCTCTAGATCATCTTTAATTCTTACTCATGCAAGCAATATGCAAGTATGGTCATGTAACTAGATTTAAATAAGAGACATATAAGCAACTAAGAATTAAAACTAGTCAAAGCAGAAAATCATAAAGGAGAAAATATCGTAGCAGAAAGATTTGTTTTACACATTTTAAATTCCTACACTGTTACTGGGAAATAAATAGTCCTTCATATACAAATGCATTAAGGACTAGATAGTATGTGATTCAAGGACTCTGATTTAAGAACAAATCCTCTATGATTTGGACTAATATTCTTTATGCAGCTAGTCAACATTGTATTTGTGAAATACGAATTCGAAAGAAAGATTATTATACTAGCTTAAAGCTGGATATTTACACATTCACCTCCCATATTCATTAAACATTTTCATGCAGAAAACAGTAAAGAAAAATCCCATGGAAAGCTGAAATCCTAAGCAACTCATTTTCCACTTTAGGAGAAGAGTCTCAGTGATCAGTATGAGCTTTATTATTGCTTTATTTGCAGGAATTATTAGCTCTTTCTTAAATTGTTCTGTTGCAAATCTGAAACATACAATATTTTACTTTACAGTAATATTTAATAGAGAACTGAGAATTGTGAGATAGTTTACAAGTGGAGCTACTATTACACTTCTTGTAACATCTTTCCATTAAAAAGTTAACAGGCTGGATTAATTGCTTCATGATAAATGTTTGTTTTTAAAACCTGCTGTTTTCCATGCAGCAAAACATAAATACTATATACAGTACCAGTACTAGTCTGTTTTGAAATACTGCTTTTCTCCCCCAAAAGTTTATGGTGTGGATACATAGCCTGCATTCTAATATACTAATTCATGCTATAATAGCCTAACAAATCAGGGAACTTTAAAGAACCCATACAAATGTATATGCTGTTTGTGTGGGAAAAAATATCCCAGAGAGATTCTTGAAACTCAACACTGTCATAATAAATTTGAAGATTGTAAAACATAACATATGACAGTATTATTCATTTGAAAGGGAAAATAATTTCACAATTTTAAACTGAACATGCATTTACTTACAAATTACATTATAATTACATCATTTTGTCCTCCCTGTTAGTGATGCATACCAATAGAGAAACCTTGAGAGAAACCTGAAAAATGCCTGATGAAAATGTAAATAATATCCAGAATTACTCAATTTAGTTTGACGTGATTATAAAAGTTGCAATTGCTAAAAGGTATTGATTTCTGAAATAAATATGTACTTTAAAGGTGACAATATGTAGTATAGCACAAGTGTACATTCAAATTATCTATTGCTTTACTATTAATGATTAAGTGCAATTATTAATTATGGTATTCATCTATTTTATAGCCATCTTCACATATCTTCAAAAAAGTATATTAATATCAGAGAACAAGAATTGGAGACAGAAATTATATCTAGTATGCTTCTGAAATATACATTTTTAATCCAGTGAACATAGGAAATTACTTATTTTTGTAGTATATAGAATCATAGAATCATATGGGGTTGGAAGGGACCTCTGGAGATCACTTAGTCCAAACCCCCTGCCAGAGCGGGTCTACCCAGAGCAAGTTGCACAGGAACTTGTCCAGGTGGGTTTTGAATGTTTCCAAAGAAGGAGACTCCACCACCTCTCTGGGCAGCCTGTTCCAGTGCTCTACCACTCTCACAGTAAAGAAGCTCCTCCTCACGTTTAGGTGGAACTTCTTATACTCAAGTTTGTGCCCATTTCCACTTGACCTGTCACTGGGCACCAGTGAAAAAAGACCAGCCCCGTCCTCCTGGTACCCTCCCTTTAAGTATTTGTAAGCATTGATTAGATCCCCCCTAAGTCTTCTCCAGACTAAAAAGACCCAAGTCTCTCAGCCTCTCCTGGTAGGAGAGATGCTCCAGGCCCTTAATCATCTTTGTGGCCCTTTGCTGTACCCTCTCCAGCAGTTCCCTGTCCTTCTTGAACATTTTTGTGACAGTGCAAAATGCTCTAAAGAAAAAGATCTAAAGATGGCATAACTTAAGGTGGTGATAAATAAGGATGTTTCTACATTCCTACTTAGAAATTAGTTTCTAGAATATAACTTTGATTTCAGTGTTTTAGCAGTATAACGTCATTTTAACAAACCCCTGGAATAAAGATGGTGCACAGGACACAAAGTTTATCCTTCTATGGTAAAGACTGAAGAATTTATTCCTAACTGTACTTACTTATAATACAGGAAGTATCAAAACACCCTCAAAGATATATTGATCGCTGATGTGCATTTTCTAATTAGCCTGTTTGGGATGGCAAATACTTAGATAAAGCCTTTAGAAAAGACAAAAACAAATGAGGTCTGTTTGATAGTATAAAGTATTTCACAAGTTATGGATTTCATAAAAATACACAATTTTTCCAAAAAGTTTTAAAACACGGGGTAATGGATTTCTCATTAATAAATATATAAATCATAAATCATTTATTCATACAGTGTAATGTAGCAGTTTATTACATACTGCGTGAATTTTGTAATCAGGGAATCCCCTGATGAAAAAATAGCACAATATTAATTACCAGCACCATCTGTGCTAAACAATAGGAAAAACAATATTTTAATACAATGACTTCATGCATGTCAGTTATCTTCAACATTAAACACTGCAGTTTTGTTGATGTGGTTTACCTTCTACTCATTTAAATAACTGATGTTCTTACAAAGGTTAAAACTATGAATAAATGAATTAAAATTAAATATAATGAAAAATACCAGTAGATACAGCATGGATCAAGCTCATTCATCAAATAAATGATCATACAGGTATAGATACACATATATTTACACAGATATTTTTAAAATTACCTACAAGTTTCCACAAAATTATTATTTACATGCTTGTTACCTGCAAAAGACTAATGTTAAACTTCTAAGAGTTGTTCCGAGCTTTGTTTGTCTTTTTTTAATTATCATTATTTTAAATACATAATCCTTACAACATAAATATGGAATCTACTTCATGACATTGCAAGTATGAGTTGCTTTGGTGTACACAAAAGTATTTAAGGTAGGTTTAGTATTCTGAAAACTCATTGACTTTTCCACCGTATCCTGTCACCCCCAGCACAAAAGAAGTGTGAATCCAGGAGAATTTGCTTTCTTTCAATATGAGATAGGATGAGATATGATGATAGGAAAGAGGTTAGTCTCTAGCATCCAGGTGCTAATTTTGTTTAATGATTTATTGAGTTTAAAAATATGTTTGCTATATCAAAATTGCACTTATCAACATATTGCCTTCTTGAAAAATTCTGCCAAAGGATCCAACCAGGGGTATTAGGATTAAAGAATTCAAATTTACTGGTTGAGCTTCCCGTGGGAAAGTCTTAAATGCAGCTTCCTTATTTCCAGAGTCCCCCACCTATACCCATGCCCACATTACCAAAGGACAACATCCTTCTGTCTGCACATTCTCTCTATTATTTAATTATTTTTGACACAAATATTTTATTTAAGTACACTGCCATCAGATTCTGATCATATTTAAACATATTCCCACTACCAGATATTTTTTTTCCTATCATATATTGGGGTTGTCTATTGATTTGCAACATTCCCCATAGCATCTGTATTAATTTTTCAGTACTTCAAGACTTCGGCAGCATTCATGGCTTTCAAACGTGTATGTTGGAGCCCTAAAAATCTGCAGTAGGCTGTGTCCCAGACAGTGCTTTTATTTTTGCACACATATACTTTTGGTGGTAATAAGAATTTATTGGGATTTTTTATTAAGAATTTTCACTCACTGATATACTTTTTCAAAGGTATCATGGATAACATTGTTTGCAAGAATTTACAGGAGAGGAGACAGTAATGAGACTCCCAAAGCTTTAGGAACTGCCTCAAGCATTTATTTACCATAATAAAAATTAACTGCTTATTTACAGCCATCAGCTCACCTACTGAAGGGCAGTGTGAATTTTCCCAGCCCCTGGGTAATTTGTTTTCCCCAGGCCTCCAGTAAGCTGTGCATTATTCTCTAGCACTGCGTATCTGCTTGCCCACGGGCTGGAAGGCTGTGCCAAAGGCAGGCTGCTCCCTGCTCTCTGCACCATCTCTTACCTTTCCTGCCACTGGCTGAATTTTTCCACACTTTTCCATACCAGACATGGAGTGTCCTGACACTGCCTTGCTGGAGGAAATTATGGATTTGCACTCTTGCACTTGCCTTTTGCTGGAGTTGGGTGAGAAGCCAAGGAAACCTCTCAGACAGAACTATAATTCTCTTTAATGCTCAGTATCCAAAACAAAGTTATAAAGGAAGGTCTTGCACTTTTGAACTGTGACACGCTGGTCATACTCAGCAAATAACAATACTTTATTGTGACATTGATTCTGTAGCCTCTTGCTGTCAGTGGATTTCTGTACAAACTGAATCCATTCAGGTATTCATGTCCTTGCCAGAGCTATCTTGGTCTGCTAGGAGAGTGGTAAATCTCATCAGATACTACATAGGGATGTCTAACCATTGCAAATTCAGCCTAATTTCTTTTTCTTCCTCATTTTGATGTATGCTAGGGGCCACTGTTCCATTTCCGTATCAATAATTCTCTTCCCTAACCAGCCCAGCTATTCTTCCCTCCCAATGAATTCTGGGTGTAGCTGAAAAGATTTATTTCTCCCTTGCAATCTAACAGTTTTCTCAGTTGTGAACATGACTCCAGGCTGATATGTACTTCCATAACTACATCTCTCATATCTTTTCTTCTGTGATCTTCCTAAATTTATTAATTAAAGGGAATCTCCTCAGAAATATCGTGCAGACTTTTACCTTTTTCTCCTTAAAGAAAAACTCCTCCTCTAATTTTCCCAAGCTTGTGTTATTGAGTGATATGTTTTCCCAGTGTCAGTGTAGACTTCAATCTGGCCATTATGTAGAATTCACTTGCTCTTAGTGACTAAGTGACTCCCTCTTTCTGCTGCCTGTACTTCATTATTTCCTCTTACTCTCTTTGACCTAAGTGGTTCTTCTGACAACTGTAGATTTCTCACATACGTGGATCATTTATATGGCTCTATACATTTAATTTCTTCTTATCTCATTCCAATATATTATTATAGGCAGTTTTATGCCTGCCTATATAACACATTTTTCACTTTTTAGTGGTGGCTTCTGCTATGCGACAAGGCTTTTCTCCTGTGGTTTTTCAGGCCTCCTCGGTTCTCTTTTCAATGCATTTCTCCCCTCAAATGATTCCTTGCCCTTGCTCATTTCTTTCTGGTTGTTCCTCCCTTCTAGTTGATCAATAATTATTTTCAGACAATGATGCTTAACTGTTTACCTTTTTCTATTCTGCAGTGACTTCTCCCTATCATTATCTTCTCCACCTTTCTTGACTAGACAAATTCAAAATCTTGTTCTCCAACTGGCCAGTGTATAACCATACATAGAGACAAAACTATTTCATTCACAATTCTGTAGCTGATATTAAAAATTCGATTTTATTAATTATTTTGCTATGCCATTTGTTGATCAGTCCACTTTTTAGTGCTTCTTCAAAGACTCCGAACAGAACACTTATGTTAGGATCTCCTCAATGTATTTAAAATGGCTTCCCAAGAATAAGGGAGTATTTTCAACTGTCTTTTCTCCAAATGGGAATAGTTTTCTTAAGAATGCATATGTTGTTCAGACACTATGCATCTGACTTATTACCTATACAAAATGTCAAAAAATCATGAGCTAGAGTTCATTGTTCTATAAATTGAACCCCATTTATGTAAAAATTGTATTTAAGAATGCAGCTTTTTAAAAACTTATGTTACATCTAAGCAACCATTTTTAGCTAATAGCCTTTGTACAGTTAAGTCTTACAGGTAAGATATTTATACATTTGTGGGTTGGTAAATAAATCACTTCTAATGAGGCTTTCTAAATAACTCCTCTCCATTTTTCCCTTAGATAAGACAAACATTAGAAACAGGACATTACTGCATTTAGCTACCAAGCAAAGGTTAAGACTGTTTGTTTACTAGTTCATTTCTTCTAAAAAGGGAAATACACTTTAAATGGACCAAATTTTCTTTCACTCAACATTCATAAAATTGTCTACATATTCACTGTTATGTCTGGATGAATTTTTCTGTTGGGCATAGGAAAAAAACATGACAATAACTCACAAAAAATGAGGAAATAGTCTATGTGGCATTTGTGCCCAGTTATTACTCAGTTTAGAACAGCTGAAAGAAATAGGTAAAAGATTTAGATTTAATGTAGGTTAGGACAGATGATTGTTTTAAACTTGTGTTTGTCATTAGTGTGGTTACCAAGAGATTGTGCACATAATTGAAACTGTTTGTTGCTTGATAATTTTGTTAAGTAAGTCAATAAAGAGACCAAAGACTGAGCAAACACAGAGACCTAGTTATCCCTTCTCATCAAAGTCAATCCTTTTATCTGTCACAGTTTCAAGACATGATACTATCAACAGATTTTTTCAGAAATAAATGTTCCAAAATTTCCAATCCAGAGAAAACAAAAGATTTTAGAGTGATATCTGGACAAAGTAAATGATAGAGGGGGCAGGGAATAAATTTGTGATGCATTCTTCTACATACTGATAGGCTCCAAACCATAGTTTTTATGTTTGGGAGTGTAAATTACAGTCACTTATCCTACCCTAGTGGATCTACTCACTGTTTGAGGAGATTAAACTGGGAGAGTCATAATGCTTGTTACTTCTCATCCATGCTCCAAATCCTATGCTTAAGGTGTTTTTGAAACACAGAGAATAGTTAATTCTATTCCTGCCCTCAAATTTAAATGTTTCTTCAAAAGGTAGCAAGTTTGGGAGTCAGTAGATCCTTTTATCCTCTATCCTGTATGGGCAAGGATGGTGATATTGTCTTATTCAAGTCAGCAGAAGATACATGAGAATATGGAAGACATATTTATGGTTTTGGAACCTAGACTGAGCTCTTTATCTCCAGTTCTACATAAAACAAGAGCTTCCAAAACATGTAACAAAACTGGGTACTCCTATTGAATATTTAGATCCTATGTATATTGGTTTAAGACATAAACTAATGACTCTTAAAGTTGTATATAGTTGCTTCATTGATAATCAGTTCTTCAAACCATTGGTCCCCTGTGGCAGGTGGCTTATCTCACTTATTTTCCTACCATAGGCATGCAGTTCATGGAAGGTACAATAGACTCCTGTGCAGTGTTGCTAGAAGAAGTGGCTATGTACTGCTGATGGGAGACGAGGTTAAATGACTTCTTAACACTTACACATAGTATAAATAGCTTAGTTTCTCAAAATTCACTAAAACATTTAAAGAAATTTTATTTTCTTCAGACTTTGAAAATTAGGCATCAGCTAGGACTTGGGAACATACCCTAAAGAACGTGCTTTTGAATCCCACCTGTAAGTGCTAATAGTAGAGGTATTATTGTAATACTGTAAATTTCACCTTACTGTCTTGCATCTTGTTTGCATCTCCATGAATTTTATGAATGGCTTTATTTCAACATTTTTTTCAACTCTTTATTTCAGAAATAGATATAAAATCATTTATGTGCAAAGTTGAGGAAAAACTTACTCTGAGGTCTTCTTTTTTTTCTTTTTTTCTTTTTTTTATGGTAATGGTTATATATGACATTTTTGAAATAAGATAATAAATTTATTGCTGACAATTATTGCAATTAAAAAAAAAAGGAATTGGTTTGCCTATCATATATGACACTGTATCATATATGAAATTCAAATTAAATGACGTTCATTTCCGAAAAGGCCGGTGGCAGGAATACGAGGAATAAAAAAATATTTTTTAAGAGCTTATAGGTTTCACGCAGTAAATCACGAATATCAGTTACACCCATAGGAATGAATTAATGCCTTGACTAGTGTTCTGATCCATTGGACTCATGGACATGGAAGTTGGAGACACAAAATTACTGAATGTTAGAAAAGTCATACATGTTACACTTAGTAAGTCAGTGCTTCTTTACAATTGATTTTAAAATGGAATTGCAACCAGCTGTTTACCAGGTAGTGAAACTGAGGGAATCATGTCCCTCTAGACTTGCTTGGAAAATCTTGAAGCTTCAGTGCAGTGCCAAATAGGCTTGAGATGAAATAGGACCTGGAAGCTGCTCATATTTAAACATTACCTTCAGCTGAGAGTTAGATCAGTTGAAAAAAGAAAAGAGGGAAGAGCATGATCATGGAGGCAAGCAAAAACACAGCCAAGTGTTGCACAGTTGTGCATACTCTACTACTCTTGTACTATCAGGTACTGATACCAGTTAGGAAAGATTTGTTTGTGTTGGATGATTTGACAAAATACATCACAGTGTAAGAAAATGGAGAGAGATCCAGTTAACTCTGGTAAACTGACTTACTTAACACCTCCTAGTTTAAGCTATAGTTATGACCCTTCTCCAACAATCTCTCCTGTGCTCAGAAGGCATAAACTGCAAAGAATAAAAAGTTTTTCCTGGCTCTGTAGAATGGCACTGGCAAAAACCCTGGAGAAAAGAAAAGGAAATTCAGTAGAAGAAGTAAAACATCAGGGGAAAGAACCCAACAAACCCTAGGGCAAGAAAAAAAAAAAAAAGAAAAAGGCATGCAAAAATAGTCCATTTTGAAGAAAAACAGTAGTTTCCATCTCCCACTTGAGAGAAGAGCAGTAGGCCAATAAGGACATACAGATCATACACAGACATGTCATGTTACAGAGTTGGAGTTCCACTTCTACTGCTCTATACGTGTGCTTAGAGGGAAGAGATTAGCAATGAGAGGCAGGAAAGGAAAATATGCCATTATGAACATCATCATTATCATCATGAACAAATTCCCAGAAACACTGGAGGATCATTTCTTGCTAGTCTACACAAAAAGATATTTCAAAAATGGGACAAAAAGTAGAATTTGAAACACCTAAAATTTATCTGCATATTTCCATTGTGTTTAACACTTCTTCAAAGCCTATAATTGCGCTTGGTGAAGACTGAGTAATATTAGAAAGCATCTATGGCAGAGTGGCAGTAGCTACGGCTAGGTGGATTTTTCCAACTTAGTCTATTTAATTTCAGTTTTACACATTTACTTTAAAATTATGTTTACTTGAGTCATGTATAGAATCAAAGGCCCGTCTAGAAAGCTTTGTAATTTCAAGATTATTTCATATTAATTTAATTTAATCAAAGGCTGGACTATGTTGCATGTTTTTGAGTGCCAGAGAAAATAATCCTTTATTACTGTTGTTGTTGTTTCACCAACAAGAGGGTCACAGAGTGCATTACTTCCATAGGTCAAGCTTACTGTGCACCCTGGGGTGCTTTTGTTCTCCCTGCTAAGTGTACTGGCTACCAACTTTCTCATTCCTCTGTATTTTGCAAACTCTTTGCAGCTCCTTCAGTTCCTTACTTCATTCTAGAGTTTCTAGATATATCCGTAACCTTCCTCTTCTCCCAGACTAGGATATGCTCTTCTCTTACCTTCATGCCAGAAGTTTTATCTGTGTATCTCTTCCCCTCACTATCCTTTTCCAGTCACCATTCTGACACCCATTCTCTGTGTCTTGGAAACAATTTATTCAGGAATTTCCATATTTTAAAAAGAGGAAAGTGATGTCAAGCGTTACGCTAAAAAGTCTATAGGCTGCTGCAGAGGAGCTTTTAGGTTCTGGATGTGGTAATCAGAGTTCCATCTATTTCTGATTTTCCCTGGCCGACTGCTAGGAAAAGTAATTGGGTTCGACCCATTGATTCACACAAATTGACCAAATATAGAATTCCAGGCATTGCGTGGTAGAAGTAGACAGAAATGCCATCCATCTGGGTATTGAATCTCCCCTCAATTTGGCAGTTACATTGTTGTTACTTCTTTGTACAGCCTTGCTGCTAACCTGTGGATAGCAATGCAAAGCTGATTTCTGTAGAATAATTTAAATACACAGTTAAACTACAAAGCCTACTTAAAATGAAATCCCTGTTTATTACAACCACAACTGCAAGAACCATTTTTTTTTTTTTTTTTTGAATGGTAAATAGCACCATTAGTGTGAACCCAAAGTTAGCTGAGTAAAATAGTCGTATTATTTGCATTTCTCAAGATATGCTTTTGTTAGTCGGGATAGGTATAATTCTTCTTTGTCTGTTTCTCCATCATTCTCCTTCTACAATGCTATGTCAAAACTGACTGATAGGAAGTCATTTCTGTAAAGGTACTACATATTGCCGCTCAATATTAAAATTACTATTGATATATACAGAATAGCAAAGCCAAACTACAGGTTTTAAAGTGAGATGTGAATATCCATGACTTTTAATATGTGGCCATTATGCATAATAATATACATTTTTGTCATAAACTTGTATACTTAGTATAATACAGATAACAACAATACTTCAGCTCATTAACTGAAACATAAGTATTCAACAGTAAAAGACAATTAAAAATAGATATTGCGTTTATTCTTATAAAGGCTTTTTACCATGTAAAGTTAAAGGCTTCCTTGAAATGCATGCAAACTCTATATGCACACTACATACACACTACATCTGTAGGTGTTGCACATCTGGGCAGTATGTAGATGAAGAGAGCCACCAGATTTAATGTATGTATCTGACTATAGAAAGACATTATAGTTTTTGATTTGCACACTACATATTTGCACATTTCATATGTGCACAGTTTTCAGTACACACAATTATGTTTTTCTATGTCTAAAATATCCTCTCTGAAACCAACTAGCTGGAAGACCAGCTGGAGATCTTTTTGAAATATACTCCATAATCTTGAAGGGAGGGTATTTTTATTTTTCTGGCCAGCAGTAAATTTTCTACCTCAGTAGCATGGCTTATGGTACAGTATTAAAGATCCAAGCTTTCACAGCAGGTCGTATTGGCGATGTAAGCTTACACTGATTAAGCTTCTAGGAAGAAACAGTCAAATATAAACACACAAAACAACAACACAAATTCTCAATTGAACTTAGCTAAATCAATGAAATGTGAATTGTGAATTTATCTCACTTTAATATACATTATACAACTAAAACCAATTTAATAAACGGTCAAATCCATGGCCCATAGATTAATCCATATTGATATTTCCAGTGCAGCATTATTTCTACTTTCCAGCGCAAGATATCCAATACTTCTGCTCTGTCAGTTGACAGTCACATTCGATTCTTTTAATAAAATCCTGTATTGCATTACTACTAGACCGAACAAGAAGTGAATTTCCACATGGGAAATTTTGGAAGAAAAGTAGATGAAGGTCTTACTATTATTATAACTAAAGGCAATAATATATACTCTCTTTTTGACATATCAAGTCTATTGATACATGATACAGAAATAAATGCAAAAATTGCCACTAATAACTGCAGGACCACACTTGGAAGATGAAGAGAAACCAGTCTGTGGCCTGGACCCTACCTCACTTGCCGAGACTGCAAGTTCTCCTCTAGTGGCTGTTTGGAGCATACAGGCTTTACAGGTTATCGCTACTCCTTTTGTAAACACGGTGAGGTGGCAACATCTTGCTGCTATTCATTACCTATAAATAATTAATATCTGAAAATGATGAAGAACATTATAACAGTGTTGGGTTCCATCCGCTCCCTAGGCACGCACACCACAATGTTCTGTTAGTGCAGAACACTGTGCAACACAAAACTGGAGCCATACTGCAAAATCCAGCTCTTTGACTTACTTTCTCTCATGCCTTTGGGAAATGGTTAAGATTCTTTCAAGGTGGTGGCTTTTCCTCACAAAAATAAAGTCAATATTGCAAAACTGAAATATTACTTGTAACTCCTCCACTTGGCAAATGAGTTTCCAATGAAATGCACGAAGAGTTTCCTGGCAGCCCACAGGGCATTTCACTTTGCCATCTGCTGGTGGTCCCCAGCTTCCAGATTCCTCTGGTTTAGCTTACTGTTTCTGTGAAACTTTTCCAAAACTGGGAACAACTGGAAGGCACAATTAGACAGCACTCCCATATGGACTTAGCCCAGTGTCTTGCACCTTGACATCTGGGAAGATCCAACCATGTATGAGCATCGAGGTCGAAGTGGTAAGAGCTGGGCAGTCCTTACCTTCAAGGCTCAGCTATCTTAGCTTCCTAGAAGGTCTGGCTCAGACTGTGACTTTAAGAGTCTCCAATTTCTCTGCTCTAGAGCCAAGAGGAGGCAGAGGCTGGATGATTCAACTTCCCATTTTCACTGTGGAGAACCTAGAAGCATGGCAAGCCATAAAAAGCCAGAAGTCTCAGAGCTTGGGTTCTTGTTCAGTTTCACATAGGATTTTCCATATTCTCTTAAATGGAAATAAAAATATTCTACTTTGGTTTTGAACAGAAATTCCAGGTTTCTGCTGAAACTGAGATAAAATGAAAAATTTATAAAAAATAAAAAAGTCTGCAGTGAAAAACAGATTTTATCACAGATCTTTGGAGTCACATGGCCTGGACCTAAGAGCAGCATTTTTCTTTTTTTTGTTTTTTTTTTTCTTCACACACTCACCTGCATTCTCCTCAGTGACAAGGATGTGCTGAAATATGCTATAATCACTGCTTTCCACTGTCTAACAGAGCACATGCACATGAACTTCTCTCATAGCAGTTCCTGAGAATCACACAATCACTCTGTATTAGAATACTGACAAAATAAAGCTCATTTGCCGTGAAAAAGTAAATCTGAGAAAAAATCCAGTTTATTATATACACAAAATAAATTACCAAAGGGAGACAAATATTTTTGTTTGTTTTCTAATCTCATTAAGGTATATTTATTTTAAAGGTTACTTACAATTTCATAGTGGGAATGTGGTTTTGAAATTGTTTTACTTTTCCACACTGTATGCCAGTACAGTTGCTTTTTTACCTTTTTCGCAGCTTATGGAGGATATGAAAAAGGAAAATATAGATAATAAAAAAAAAGACTACAAATCAATCTCCAAAAAAAAAAAAAAATACTGTATTACCGTAATTTTATATAAATGGTACCTGGTCAGAAAACAACCCATTATCATTAAAAGTGAGATCTAGCTTTACCTTTTCACACCAAAATAGAATGTCAACCCTTGAACAATCCCATTGAAATAATTGTATATTCTTAAAGTTCAAAGTGAGAGCCTGATACCACTGAAGTAAAACACAAAGATTCCTCTAACTTCAGATGAATCAGATTTAGTTCCTGGTCTGCTTTGGCTGTTAGTTTGTCTTGGTGTCTACCTAGCTGCATAAGAAAGTAAAATACCAACATGGAAACAGATTATGTACCAGATTTTTATCTATGTGCTCACGTTTATTGACCTTCAGATGTTTGATATCTCTTTGTAGTGCAATTTCCATAGAGCTCTAAGATTCAGCTCACCCTTGCTTACGTTTACCTTGTTAGCAGCTGTGGTATCGTTTAATGTTAGGGTCAGCATTGCAAGAGAGAAACTGATTAGGGACACATGTGTTTTGGAAAGAAATTGATGAACTAATTCTGTGGAAGGGAATGCTCCTCTTCAGGAACTGTTTACTGTTCTCTTTTATGAAGGGGGACGTTTTATTGCAGTGGAAATGATGGATTAGCTTTGTTTGCGGAAACTTCTGAACTTCCATTGTTCAAGGGTCCGCGGAGCAGGACACACTTGTGGGCAAGTGCAGGCAATTGGCTGGGAGCCAAAGGAAAGTTTTGCTGGAGGTCTCACTTGGAAACGATGACTCCAGGAAGTGAAAGTTCGACTTCATTCAAGTTGTGATGAGCGTTCATTCAAGCTCATTTGCAAGCTGTGGCTATACAAGTGAGTTTAATCATTGATATCTTCCAAACCAAGTTTCAACAATTCTCAAACTGCTGGTACAGCCCTTTACATGGTGGCAAAAAGGTATTATGAAGTAGGAGGGAAGAGAATAAACTTTGTTGATGCAGTATAAGGTTAAGCATGATCCAGTAGAATGCAGCGCTTAACTCATCATTCTCTATTCTGTTTTACTCCTGTGAGACAAGAAAAAAACAGCCTGGCAACTCTTCTAGATTATAAACTCTTTAGGGGAGGGAATATGTCTCTTTGTGTGTATGTTGAAGTGCTGCCAACACCTTGGGGTTCTTTATAAATGGTAGTAATAATAATCATTTATTGCTGTGCAGTGCAGTCTGGCCTCCCATTTACATTCAGTATGATCAGTTGTGCTGTGTCGCTGTCCTGTTCATCACTTCTCACCTTGCACTTACATGCAACTTCTATTATGGTTATTTTTAGAATACATAAGGCCCTCAAATAACATGATTACAAGTGTGGAACAACAGCTTAGGAAATAGATAGGAGGATAGTTCACAGAAAGAGGCAACATACTGCACCTAAGCTGTACAAGATCAAACCTGACATTGTAAAATCAAAGAGAGAAGGTTTAGTATTAAAATAATGTGATGAGATTATAATGAGTACTGCTTTTTTTTTTTTTTTCAGTCACGTTCCATCATTTAATGAGTTTCTGGATTTCTTTTAAAAATTCTATATGCGTGCATGCACATGTGTTGCTATATAGGTAAAATATAAGTGCATAAATGTACACATGCATGGGAACTCACAGTTGGGGGGGGGGTGTGTTTATGTGCGTGTCAAATACAGCACACAGAAAATAGTGTGCTGCAGGAAATGAAATGGACCAATTGTAAGGTCCATCTTCCATTCCCGGAGGGAAGTAAAAGGACCATAAGTTTCCCTTTCATGGAATCTGAGCGATCTTTATAGAAAGCTTCATTTTCTGTCAGCTTCAGGAATGGGACATATTTACATACATTCAGACAGTTTGTGATGCCTGGAGGCAATGAGTAGCGAGGAAGGGTGCAGCATGGAATGCTCTTCCAGCTCTGGCTGACAGAGGGTACTGAGTGTTTTGTTCTAGTTGTCAGACGTTAGAGCACCCCTGTGATTTCTCCAGCTTTGTGCTGAAGGCTGGCTTGGGTTCTTATCTCCGGGATGGTGCTGAACTGGGAGAGGCATAAAAGAATCTTTATCTCCCCTCTTTACTTCAGTGCAGCAGAGGAATGAACCCAATATAATATGACCACTTCAGGTAAAGTTTATGGCCCTCAGGATATTGGCATTTTATGATATCTAATATGATGAAGAAATTTTGCATCAGACAAAACTATTCCCCCTTGGTTTTGCTGTTGCATTAAATACTGTAAATTGGTCTGTCACAAATGCTATAACAATCTTTTGTTAGAGTTATACAATGACATATATTTTTCATATAACTACAACAAATTTTAAAATTACCGCGGCCAATCCCCTCCTATCACAGGTGCTATCTAATATGATCCTTCTATGAAACCGCTTGCTTCTCCTAAACCTCTTAGATTAGCTCTATTCACTTTTCCTGCTGGAACACCTTCCAGATCCTTATGGCTCACATGACTGGAAACTTAATCCTAGTCTCCAGTCAATTTTACTTAATGGTCAATATAGTATCATTTATTTTTAGTGTTATCATTTAAATTTGAGATTCATTTTGGTGGTCCTTCACTTGGCTTGCCTTTTTGTGATCATATTAAGTAAAGGCATGCACATACACCTCACCTACATGCAACAGGACTCTGCATAAAACACTGGCTGGATTCACTGAAGATCGTAAATTTATTTCTAGAGTTCTTATTGATGTTACATTTCTTTACATCTATCAGAGTAAAAAAATGTAGTTAAACATCAGTCTAAATAAAGAAATGTAGAAGTGCCTGTAGATTTTTAATTGATTTTGAATCATTAATGTTTGATATTTAAATTGATCTAGTGTAGAAAAACGGGACTATGGATTGTCTTGGTTGAAATTAAAAGCAGTTTAGATACAATGCTGAAATAAACAAAGTTTCTAATTTCACCCCCAAAAATGACACAGTATCATAAAAACACCATTTAAAAACATTTGATTAGTGACTGCTAAACTGCAACAAAACCAGTAATTTTTACTTCTTGAGTCAATGTTATTTTCATCCAGAACTATTTTTAAGGTTAATTTTGCTTCAAGAGGGATTGGTACAGGCCCTAAATAGTTTTCCTACGAGATGTGTATGACAAGGTAACATCTGGATGATATGTAACTGTTTAAGAAAATAATTAATTTTAAGTAATATAACTCAGCCTGAACAGGATGAAGGTCCATCCTTCTAAATAATTTTTATTTATAATAATGATTTTGGAGAAGATGTCGTTATTAAGAGCAGGGAACATGGCATAGGGTATAAATATTCCAGCTCCATTGCTTAGAAGCCCATAGTCAGTAAAGAGGCGTCTGGGGACATTAGTTGACAAGGTCAAGTGCTTGGATTTAATCAAATTCATTTTGTAGCTGAAGATTTAGTCATGGTTATAAGGCAGAGAAGTCATCTCAAGTGAGGAAACCTAACAAGAAAACAATACATCATCTGCATAAAGTGAAATATATTGCTCTCAGCCATTTAGCTTCGTGTCAGAATTAAGGAAGGTTTTGGAAGTACTATTCTAGCATGAGCTATTTAAATAGCGGTAAGTGATAATGTAAAGCAGTCGTGCTTTGTTTCAGTGATACTGTGAATCCCTGGTAACAGTTTAACGTTATTGCTACTGGGATACACTGATGTCATGAACCGATTCAGGATGAAGATCTGTATTTGATTACCAGTTTGAAAGTTTGTATATTTTTAACATAAGGAAATGATTTTCAACACCTACTGCCATCACTGAAATTTAAGGGAGATACAGCATTAGTTTCACAGAGAACTGGGCTCTCTGACCTTCTTATGCAGTTTGAAAATGGAAGACGCTGCAGGAGATCAGCTGGAGAAACAGAAACAAAAAAGTCTTGTAGACCACTGCTTAGTACCTCAATTTAAGATTCAGATCATATAAAATGTTTGAAGTGTAGAACTGTGTATAAGCTAGCATATTTTGGAACAGATGGTATGCAACTGTGATGATTTCAAGATCTACAATGCTCTTAGAAAATGGGGATATGTTCTGAACAGGCAATCACTGATTAATAATTGTTCCCCTCCAAAAAAGGAGATACTGGAAATGGACTTGCTGTGTGTCATAAAGGACTTCCCTGGTGGGTTTTGTTTTTTTCACTAGGTTCATTAACTATATGAATAACTGTGTATTTTAAGATTGACTTGTTATAAATGCCTTGTTCTGAAATTTAAAAGCTGCAACTAGTTGAACTTAATTCCAACTTATTTTTTCATATTCAACTCAAGTTTCTATTTTCCATATGTAGGTATTTTAACAAAATTTATATACAACCCAAAATGAAATACTATTGCCACTATTTTTTTCCTATCTAGCTTTTAAAGTTATAAATGCATGTGCTTCACCATTTTTTGAAACTTCCATTGTATATAATCTTAGCACGGCAGGTATTTCATTGATCAGCAGTCTAAACTTTCCTTTCCAGAAGTCTATGCCACTACTCCTTCTTGTATATTATCTTTCACTGAATAATTTTCCTCAGGTTTATCTCCTAATATCTTAGTCATAGTACAACACCCTTGGTTCTTCTCAGCTTTATTGATAAGACATTCCTCAGGTTACCTGACTTTCTTTTATGTACTGGATTTTCTTTATTTTCATAATGCAGTGCACAGGACCAAGGTTAACATTCTAGGACAAGGAGTTTAACTGAGTTTAACAGACAGAGTAAGAGAGATACATTAACAAATCCTGATGAGAATAGGAAAGGTAGATGAGAACCATATAACTAAGAGAATAGGAATCAAAAGTAATCTACGAGGCGACTAATATGTAACAAAATAAAGCATAGCCATCAACACACTTATTTTTCTGATCAAAGCTTTGGTTACCTGAGGTAAAAATTGATGATTCTTCATGTAGGTCCTATATCTCGCATCCAGAGGCCTTTTTCCCAAACTCCAGGAGCATGGTGGACCATCATAGAAGGCCACCAGGTTGGTCAGGCAGGACTTGTCCTTGGTTAAGCCATCCTGGTTGTCTGGAATCACCTCCCTGTCCTCCATAGGCTTTAGCATAGCTTCTAGGAGGATCTGTTCCGTGGTCCTCCAGGTCCTCTTTCTACACTTTTTTTTTTAAGTGTGAACTGAGAATGTATTAAAGAATTAATTCAGAATCTGATACTACACTTTTTTCAGTTATCTGTCTGTGATAATCTTGTAAAATCCACATCCACTTCTATTTTTAGGCATTGTTTGAAAACGTAGTGAGTGTGCATGTAGTATTTAGATTTGTACCTACTCAGAATTGTTGATCAGTCTCTAATCTGGAAGAAATTTTTCCTTTTGCACCAATTAAAGTTATTAGAAAAAAAATTTTACATCTTGGGAGATTTTATTATTAATTATTTCAGTAGTGAGTTTACCTGAATTTATCAATAACTCAAACAATATTTTTCACTTTACAGGACAAGGTAGGAGGTTAAGAACCTTTTAGAATAATAATTATCTAATTATCCTGAGAAGCAGAAAAGACAGCCTATAAATGAGACATCCAAGCAGCATAAACATAAGTAGTACAGAATACATCACGGAGTAATACAGGAGTGTAACAACAAGAATAATTAATGACAAGGAAATCTAGAAAAAAATTTTGATTTATTCACTGCCTTGACAGAGGTCAATTTTCCATTCTGTCATCCTAAAATTCTCTAGTCCAGAAACAATATGGAATCTCATATAGTTCATATGCAGGCTGCAGTGATGGATTAAGGAACAGATGCTATTTGGGAGCAAAGTGGTGAGAAGGCAAAGGAAATAGTACTCTTAATGATGTAACAAAATAATAATGAGACATGTGACACTAAATTAATGCAAAAATTCATTAATAATTCCAGCATGTAATTCAAGCAATCAATGACTCAGGGAGCAACACTTTCACATACAAAATTTTGCCTTTTTTATTTGCACCAGTCCTACAGAGTAAGTGAAAGAGAATTTAAAAGAAGTGCAAAAGCTCATTGAATAAATATGTTCATCTGTGCCTATTCGAGTCATGAAATCTACCATGTCATGGCCAGAGAGTGGCCATGGAAACAACCTCCAGGGAAAGGATCACAAAAATCTCTCTTGGATGTTGTTGGTCAACGTTCAAAAAACACGAAAATACAAGTAGGAAAATAGGATCCATAAATTAGATTGTTTGGTGTTTGTTATAGAGCTATTTCCACATAAAGGGCAGTTACTTTGAGTGAAACAAGCTTAAACATTGACTATGTTCACATTTTTCACATTATCATGTGAAAAATAAAGTCTCTGGAGCCACCATTGGAATTCTCACTGTTGTGCTGTTGCTCCAGTTAGGTTAACATCTAATGAAATAATTTGTGCCACGTGGAAGCAAAAAAGTCATCCACATTTTTTAAAAGAACATTTGTTGTAAATGAAGTTATTCTCCAGAAGACTTGTACCAATAATATACCTCTTTTTCACCAGTGGCAGCTAAGTTAGTGTTCCAGATTCAGTAGAAAATAGACAAATTTGTAGAAATATCATGTTCAGATAATCTTTAGATGTGAGGCATCCAGCTGGTGTACCCATGCAATAATATCTAATAAACAAGAAATTTAAAAGAATGAACATAGTACACTATGTTTTTGTTACAAATAGTAAGTAATTGAAGTTAGCGGAATTCAGTGAGAGTAAATGTGGTCCGCTGTGTTTCATTAGTGGGACAGTACCAGAAACACAGCCGATGGGTTTAGATAACAGTTTTCATAGAATTAAAACTAAATCAATTATAGTGAGAGCCAAATATTGCACTTCAGGATTTAAAGAGCCTCTCATATTGGAGGTATGGACCAGAGCAAACATAGAGCGGTGGCCTACTTTGGGGTTTGTCAGTAGTCCCCTGAAACAGGTAACAGTGGTCTGGGACCAACTGATGAATGTCTCCCGTCACATGCTGTCCAAGGGGCACGTTGTGCTCCTGGCAAAACCGCCCTAGAGCTGCAGCTTCTTCCTGTCATGTCATGAGGCCTCAGCCCATGGCTCTGCTTGGTCTCACCTAAACACAGCTCTGCTCACTCCCCACTGCTCTTTGCCACGGGCTTTTGCACTACATAGACTTCTGGTCTGATCCCTGTACAACAACTTTAATATTCTCACAATCATGACTAAAATAGGGTCAATGTATCTAATTTTCCAAGGTCAATAACACAATATTTAGGTGGAATCAGTGTAAGTCATAGTCAGGTACCTAATATTTGGGTATCTATTTCGAGAGGGGATTAATTTACATATATGCACGTCTGCTCACTCTGCTGTATAAATAACCTAGAACACTAGTTAGATTTTTAGGTAAGTGAATATGAAGCAAATCCTATCCATAAGAAAGGCATTTTGATATGTAACATAAAGAGTTCTTAATAATGGCTATTAAATAATCAGCAATTCATATGAATGCAGCAGCATTTATCTTTTTTTGGACCAATAGACATAAAGCAAAATTCAGGGAGTTCACTTTACTCCATTGCTTACACCAGTGTGTGCAAAATAATTTGGTTTTATGACTGGAGAACACTACAAAAATGCTCTCCACTCAGTTGTACTGATGAAAATGATTTTATGAAATTGAGGACGACTGTTCCTTGGGTGCCTGGTGGGAAATGGCTAGGGAGTGGTTCTTCTTCAGCATTTTTATTTGGAGAGCTTCCACCTAAATCCTTTGAAAATCAGTGAGACTGGGAAAAAATCAAGAACTGTGATTTCCTCCTTTTTAAGCTATTTTAATTCCTAACTATCAGTATCGTCAAAGGATTGTCTCTAGAGCAACATTTTTGGAAGCAGCTTGATTCAAAATTTAAATTTCATTTTCAAGAGGGATTAAAGAGGAAGACTGAAAAGGATTCTAAGTTATTGAGATACTTCAGAGAACTGTAACCATAGTTTGACCTTTTAGAAGCCTTATGTGATTAATTTTTTTGGATGTTACTTGAGGATTTAAGGAGAGAAAAGTTTGAATTAAAATTTGTTGTGAGCAGATATAATATGAAGGAAATAAACACTATGTGTACTTCTAATGTCAGCAAAATCAATGATGTATTTAAGTCAGCCAATTTTGAGAATAATTTAGCTTTACTGTCGTTTAAGGTGGACTATTTAAAATCTTTTTGAATTTTCTCAGAAGAATATGGGGTTAAAAATTACTGAGTGACTCTGAGCTATATTTTCCCTTTGTTCTTCAGTCCATTGGACTATGATATCTTCCACTTATTTTACTAAGTCTGCTGTGCAAAATAAGCATCTGGTTCTGAAGGTAGAAAACCTTAGGGGGTCCCACTTTGGAAGGCTGTTTGCATGATAAGATTTCCTTTCTAATGCAGTTGATTATATTTACAAGATTATGGTATAAACTGAAGAATTGTATAAATTATGAAGACCCCCTTAATAAACCAAAACATATCCACGCTACTGTGAGGAACCTAAAATCTCAAAAAGAGATGCTCTGCTGGCATAGACTTTGAGGCTTTAATAGTAGATTTTATTATTTATTCCTAATGATGATGATGATGATGATGAAGATAATGATCCATAGTTTTATATATTCCTTAAATTGGTAAACAGTACCAATTCTGCTACATAGAGAGGGCAGGTTATCCCTGAGTGGTAACAGCTGGGGAGAGCATCATTTACACAATATAAGGAAGAGATAGGCCACAAGTACAGATTACACCATAGAGTCTAGGAGCTGTCATCATGAATTTATGTAAGAACATCCATTAGATAGATAGATAGCAGAAGAAAATCTGGGTTTCAAAAGCTGATGAATGTGATTATAAAGCCATAATGGAAAACTAGTAGATCCGCTATGGGTACCACAGGGGGTCATCACATATGTTTCCACGTTCCTAATATTTTTAAACTCTTGATCATGCTTCTATGCATGTTGTTGAGCTGTTAGTGTGTATGCAAGCTCCTTCACTGACACTGAGCAAACTGAGATGCCCATAATATCTAATTTGCTATGTGCAATGATACAGACACTGTTAATTGCTCCCAAAAGGGGTACTACATAGCAGTTACGGTGTATGGGAGACCAAGAAGAAAAGAAAATGTTATTTTAGTTCAAGCTCTGTAGCTAAAGTTGCACTTTATACTCAAGTCACTACTTTATGAGTGTTGCACTCCAAAGTCATAAACAGTAATTTGACAATATTAATGTTATCTTTTCAGTGTTGTGCTATGTCTACATGAAATACTGCTGTTGGCTTATTTAATAAGAAATAAAGATAGAAATAAAGATTTTTAAAGCACTACATCTCTTTTTTTCCCCTTTCCCTTCTGTTTCTGCTATTCTACTATTCCTTGCCTTTTTCTTCCTTTTTCTTGTATTTTCTCCTCTCCTCCCTCTCTGTGCTTGGAAGCTCAAAGAAAATTCATACTACATTATTGTTTGCATTTCTGGGAAAGGTGCCTCTCTCAGAAGCCCAGACTGTAGAGTGTTAAGACCGTGCTAAGGGTAGCATGCTCCTGGGGAGGGTAAGGTCATGGAATGCAGAGAAATCCTCTGACTTGTAACAAAACTGGCCTCTGAAGTCCATGCACATGCCAAAACAGTAAGTTACTGCTGCTTTGGGCTGCACAGTCTTGCTATTGGCAGAAATGTGCAGTGTGGTGTGGGATTATATACATGTTTTGGTAGATTTCTAAGTTTTCAGTGGCCATCTGTAAGCAGTGGGGGCGAATGGGCTGCATTTCAGACAACCGAGGCTTCCAGAAATATTTCCTCACAGGACACTGTTCCTTCAACCCCACGCTCCAGATGCTGCCATATGTGCGATGCAGTATCTCGTTTTGGACATGCATCCGTGTTTTTAGCTTTCTTCAATCAAAAAGCTTTCTCTAGCTATGCCACAGGTACTGAATTTTCTTTTCCAGCTGAAAGCATGCCATACTACATGGTAGCTTGTGCAAGCCATTTTTGCAGTAGAATTTTGCCGATCTTGAGATTTTTTTTTTTCTATAAAGGAGAACATGGATGTCAAAATTCAGAGCTGTTTTGTATGTATAATTTTTCAGAAGTAAATGCAAATTTTTTTTCCAGGGTATTACTGCAATCCTGTGCAGTGAAAAAGAGTATTTTACATTATTATGAAGAGAATTACGATGGCGATTCTGTGATTCTGATTTAAAGTTGCCCAAAAAGTCTAAGCAGTCTGGTAGACTAACTGTTCATCCATAAGATTACCTGAGCAATATCAGAGAGCATCCAGCCAGGAAATGAAGAATAATCTTTGCCACTACTTCTGGATAACAAATAAGATATAAATTTTAATGTGAGATGAAAAGTATCTTGCATAACTGAACTATTGAAAGAGAGCAGTGAATTCTGCTCTAAATAAATACATGAAAAGAGACAGGAAACTGACAGCAAGAAAATACTAAGCTTTGCACCAACCAGAAATGAACACAAATCCAGAGAGTACCCTTTTTAGGAAAAGTCTGCTTAGGAATCCAGAAAGTTTCTGAGGTCACCATTTATTTCTATGCCATTCTTCCTTCTCCATATGGAGTGGACATGGGTTTTGGCCTCTAAACACTGGCAGATTTCCCAGAATGGATGCAAAGGTCTGGACTATCAACGTGAAGTCTGACTCAGCACCGATTCCAGCACTCTGTGTGTCTGGCTTCCTACATTGCTGCATCCATTGAAATCCTGCGGCCAGGAACTTCACTGTAGGGTCGTGATCACTCCTAGGGAGTAAAACATTCACAAAAAATGTAGTAGTAATTCAGTTCTAACTTGTTTACAGGACTGGTTGAAAGGGCAATACATAACCACTGGTCTCACCCATTCTCTATGGATATTCTCAGGTCTTCTGTTGGTTCCTGCGCATGTGAGGAATCCGCCTTGCAGTATTTTTCCTTTGTCTCATCTAGAAACACATCGGTAGAACTTTTCCTTCTTTATTTCAAAAGTCAGAGGAAGCTTTACTTCTAAATTCAATCGTCTTACAGTTGTGCAGTGATATATTGAAGTCTGTTTTCTGGCATGACCACACAGAAAATCTCCCAATTATGAAATTAGAATAAACTGTAGATTTTTCAAACAGCTGGGAAAGGTGCAAGTTGTCCCATAGTCATGTTACAGGGACATCAATTCTGAGCCTTAATAATTTCAAAGTCAGACTAATTCACTATTTCACTATTGACCAAAGAAAGACAAGGAATAAAGTTACAAAAAAATCTATGCTGTATATTCTTTCTAACACTGTGAGTGGAGAATACTTGCGAAAATACCGCCTTTTCCTTCTCTTTCATTCAGAGCTAGTGAACCTTTGCCCATGACTAAGATCATGGAAGAATCCAAGTTCTTACAAAGGAAATTGAAACCTAAGAGCCCAACAGAACCTATGCAATTATATTTTTAACATTACATACTCTTATTGGATGTTTTAAATGGTCAGAACTTGATTGTGTATATCCCAGAAGTCAAGCATATTTTCTTCCAAATTCAATTGCTGCCTAAACTTTGAGATATTTTCATCATATCAGTATCTTTGCATAAAACAGCCATAACCAAATTTATGTGAGAATTCTGAAGTGTACAGCCTTTTTCACACACACAAAAAAGAAAAGATACAAACCCCATACTTACTGGTCAAGAGGTTAATTCTGCTGCCAAGAGAATATTTCAATATTTTACTATTTCCTCTTCTCAATGAGGGAATTGAAAGGTTGTTTTAAAAATCACTGTGTTCTCTGAAGAAGGACATTGTTTTTAAAAGTATGCATGTTATCTACGTGGAAGATAGTTGCTAACACTTGAAAATCATGGAAATCTGAGCTGCAATTTTCCTAGTTTCTTTGCCTAAGTACAGGCATTTCAAAAATTTAAGTTTTGAACTGTGATAACCATTCAGATAGAGGGTTTATGTAAATCTTCGCAGAATCTTAGTAAAGTATAGGCAATTGGAAGTGACAAAGTTCGAGATGATTAAGAAGGGAGCCTCTGCAGAGGTTATTTTCTTCTTCTTGAGATACTGTAATTAACTAAGAGCATATGTCTTCTGAAATGGGCCTACACCACCACTGCTCACATCCAATTATTATTTTGGTTGAAGAGTACTACATTTTAAACTATTCTTACTTCCTTGTTTCTAATTGTCTGTCTACACCCTCAGCTTTTGGACAGAGAGCCACCATTCCCTCATTACAAAAACTGGAGATGTTCTTTCCCCTGCCCCCATGCTCAGACACTGTAGTTGCCCCCCGGCGTGTGGGGGGGTTACCATCCCCCTGGCCAAGATGGCAAAGCACTCTGTGAGCCCTGCCTGGTTGCTACAGGCAATAGCCAACAGGTGAACCTAAGGAGCCAATGTGTGGCACAGACACTGCAACCTCGCTGTGGAGATCATTATAGCTAGTTTAAAAAATTATGCAGTTGAGAGGGGGGAGAGGTAATTTGTAAGATATGAAAAATCTACTTTGCACAACTCTTTCTGCAGGTTAACAGAAAATGCTGGGACTATTCTCAAGCCCTGAGGGAAAGCTACACCTCTTGGCTTGTGTCCACACAGCTCAAGCCCCTGTCCCACAAGAGCCTTGCTGGTACTGTGTACTGGGAACTGCTCCGGTGAGGAGCAGCAGAGATCGGCTCAAGGATTGCACAGCATCAAGGATCTCCTGCAGCTCGGGCTGTGCCCAGCCTCAGCTGCCAGGCATGGCCTGACAGAGCTTTTTGTTCCATCTGGGATATACTACATGCTACTCCATTCTGCTGAAGAAAATGGGTAATTTTCATGCAGTACTAAACTGTACTAAATGAAAGCTTACTGCAAATTAAGGAGAGTCGTTCATTAATTTAGACCATTAATTAAATTTTAAAACAGCAGGCAAATGTACGTTTCTTTTTGGAATTTCATAAACAACTTTTTAACCCTTAGGTAAACAAGTTTAAATAAACTGAAAAACACTGAAATGACTACGTGGAATAATCCTTTAAGTGATCAAACATATATCTCTGAATAGTCAAAGAAACAATGTATCTTTATATGTCCTCTTTTGAGCTGACAGAGTAGAATATGGCCTTAATGCCTCAGAATAGACAAAATATGTAACTTAAGTTACATTGCTGCTTAAATATTTACGAAAGCAAGAGTCAGCATAACAATCATGCTCTTATGTAATTTACCCTAAACAGTATGTAAGAATAAACACTTACTTGTCATACAGACCCTAGCACTGCTTCATTTTGCATTGCTGTTTATCACTTATTTATCACTGTTTTATACCACATAAAATATATTAATTTTTAAGTTGCAGTTTGTATATTGTCTAAACGTTGGAAACAGGTTACTCAACTCCATTCTTTTACATTTAAATAGCAGTAGGTTTAAAGGTTGTATCTGTCAAATTACCTGGTTAAAAATGCTGTGTGGGAGGCAGGCAACAAAATAGAAACAGAAAAGAACGGTCAAACTATATGAAGGAAAAGACATTGCTGATTCTGATTGGGGAACTGGATTGCGATTTAAGAAAATGGTGAAAATGGGTAGAGGTCAAATACTAACTTTAATTTGAAAGACGAGTATCCATTCAAGCCCCCGTTTGAGCCTAATTCTGCAACAAAGCGGTAGCAGAAATTTCATTTGGTGGACTCTTACAGTGTTCATCTATTGCCATAGAACATCTTCTTGAAAACCCTATCACTATTACATTGGTACTTAAACATGAGCCCACACCTCAAGGAAAGAAATTGAAATATCATTTTGTCATACCACAATCACTTCAGCTAAATGGAAAACACCTATGATTTACTCAGATTCTTTAAAGTATCTGAACAACAAATGTTTAATGCAGTTCACAGTTTCCATCATGTTCTCTACTTAAAAAAAAAAAAAAAAAAAAAGTGGTTTTGGAAATTCACAACATTTACGAACATTATTTTCTAACATAATATGATGGAAGATTTTAGGGTATTGCTGTATTAGGATTTCTGCTGCTTATGTGAAGACTTCGGCAAACAAATAATCACTGGAAGTTTTGAAAGGTCAAGCTGAAAACTATTTCTGTTAAGAGCTGGACCACAGAGGTAAGAGTTAAAGAAATGCTTAAGAGTTTACCTGAACATAAATCATTTAATTCCTGCTAGCGAAGCTGCAAGAACACTTAATGTTGTAGTACACTCATGTGTCAGATCTGAAATTTCTGGAAGCACAGTAATAAAGACGTTTCAGTATCAAGTGTCCTTACTTGGCATCAGTGAAATCAGACGGATTTTTTTTTGTTTCTGTTGTTGGGGTTGTTTTTTCAAGCCCTTTGCAAAGTTGTTTGACAACACTGGGACCCCAGTGCTGTGCCTGCCACGCCAAGCAATACAATGAGGTATAGAAAGCATGGGCTGCTCCTAATGGGCCATTAACAACTGTATAGGTAAACTAGACGATGTAGGTCATTAAAACAGAATGTTCAAGAGGAAATGCTGTCCTAAAGACACAGGCTACAAACATGAGGATTAGCAGTGGTTGAGCTTTGTCAGAACACTGACTGGGTGTGGGGAACAGAAGCATCAGATGCTGGTTCCTTTTGTGCAAGAAACAAAATTTCTCTATTCTCACTACTTAGAAGGGGAAAACTGACTAAAACCTAGGTACTTTGTTGGCTTATCTTCCCCTCTCATCTCAAAGCCATAAAGAGATCAACCAGGCGGGCAAACAGCGGTGGCCACATGGCCAGTGTCCCCCGGCACCCACCAGCTGGGGCCGGCGGTTGGACAAAGCACCTGTCCCTCGGTGGGGAAGCCCAGCCCGACCCCCGGAGCGCACCGGGGCGGCTCCGACACCCCCCCCCGTCCCGTCCCGCCGCCGTTATGCCGCAGCGCTCCCACCCCGGCCACACGCGTGAGGTGGAGCCGGGGTCCCACCGCCCGGTGGTGGCGGAACCGGCTGCGGAGAGCTCTGCCCTCGCCGCCCGGCCTCGGTGGGATCTCCCGGGCCCGGGAGCGAGCGCTCGCTCCTCCCGCGGCGGCGGCGGGGCCGGGACGGTGTCCCGGTGCGGGGCGGCAGAGGAGCGGTGCCGGCTGCCTGACTGCCGCCGAGTTTCTTCGCCCGTTCCCCCGCCGCTGCCTCTCCCGGGAAAGTTGCCGCTGTCTCCGCCGCCCGGGCAGAGCCGGGACAATTGAAGGCTCCCGCCTCAGCGCCCCGTGCCCCGCAGGCAGGAGGCGATTTGCATGAGGACTGCTCTCTGGTAGCAGCCACTGCCCGTCAAGCCTGACGGACAAACGCCCCCCTCTTTCCGCCCCCCCCCCTCCCCGGGTCCCGGAAA